>NC_054536.1:85941706-86281438 GCF_017654505.1 Polyodon spathula | reverse complement strand
AAAAAATGTGGGATTCAAATGAAAGATCAGGGGAAAAAATTACATCCAAATTTCTCATTTCTGTCTTTGACTCATTATGGTAGCTGCCCACTATACAGACACATTGATTTACCCTCTCAGTTGATTTCTTGACCCCAAAATTATGACCTCTTTTCTATCAGAATTTAACTGTAGAGAATGTGTTGACATCCATTTCTTTACATCAATGAGACAGGTAGTTTAGGTATTGCAGATGTGGAATTACCTGGTTTCAGAGATAGACAATTGTGTGTCATCGGCATAGCAAAGTTTAGCCTGTGTCTACGGACAACATCGCCCAGGGGAAGCACACAGAGATAAAACAAGATTGGTCGAAGAAAAGAGTCATGTGGGATGCCACACTTAACTCTAGATAAGAAGACAAGCGCTCCTCAATTTGAACACATTGTAACCTTGAAAGATTTAAACCAAGATAGAATGCAACCTGACAGTCCCACAAGATTCTCAAGACGGTCAATTAAAAACAGATTGCCAATGGTGTTGAATGCTGCGCTTAGATCAAGAAGAATGAGGCAAGACCTGAACCAGAAGATAATAGCATATCGTTTACTACTTTGATAAGAGCCATTTCAGTACTTTATCTATTATGCACTGGAAAGAATGATTTTTTGACAAAAAGAGGAGATTAGAAATAAGGCCTAAGTAGTGGATCCAAAGTAAGTTTTTTAAGCAGTGGTTTTGCAATGGCAATGAGTCAGCAATGATACCAGATGAAAGGGAGCTATTAATAATATTTAGAATAGTAAAATCAATCCTAGACAATATTTCTTTCAATAGTTTAGTAAAAATGGGGTCTAATGAACAAGTAGAAGATTTTGCCTTACTAACTAGATTTGGCCAATGTTTGATATTTGGTTTCTTATATCAGCAGTTTTGTGCTTATATCAGCAAGTGATTCATAAAGTCATCGCTGTTAGCTGTTAACAAGATTTTCATAGAAGGCTCTTTTTGCTGGTTTGTGAGTTGAGCTATTGTGTTAAAGAGAAATCAAGGATTACTTTTATTTGTTTCTATTAAGTTTGAGTAAGCTGACCTGGTGGAAGATAATGCAGCCTTGTAATTCAAGACGCTATCTTTCCAGGCAAGGTAAAATAATAATAATAATAATAATAATAAGAATAATAATTATAATAATAATAATAATAATAATAATACTAATAATATACATACTTATTATTCTGGTTTGATACCAAAAGGCTAGATTCTAAGATTAAAATCTGTAAAAAACCAACTCATAGTGCTCAACACTAGTAACTTGGTTCCCTCCTTAGAAACTTTTTCGTCACCACGATAGCACAGTTCTATCACGAATTCCACACATATAGTTAATTAATTATCTAGTAATACATCAACTGATCTTGAATGGATAAGTGCTAAGGTGGACAACGCATCCAATAATTCAGCAGGATTTCTTGTTGTAAGCTATTGTATTATTCCAATAACATTACTGTAACATAAAAAAAAAATTAATGAATGAATTGCCTATGCAAAATGCTGGAGTGACCAGGCCTCTGGTTAAGAAAAGGTCACAGGATGGCAACATTCGCTTACAATTCAGCTCGGGGTAATGAGTGAGAATAATCTATTGCATCTATTGACTCTTACTGAGGTACACCTGCTGCTACCTGACCAGAAAGAAAAGAGATACTAATTCCAGGCCTGCAGCCAAAAAAGTAAACATACAACTGAGGTATAGATCAGAGCTGCCCAAAGCAGTTCATAATGCATAAAAAGTACTGAAAGTTAGTTTCAAGTGATCTGGGAAGATAGGAAACAGCACAGCAAGGTCCGATACATCTTCCAGGTACTGTTATAATGCATACGGATGTATACTGCTCTTTAATATGTGTCTGAAAATTATTAGTTGAAGGATGATTGGTTAGTTTAAAAGGTTCATTAGAATGAAGGCAACATTAAAATCAAGGTAGAACACAACTATATCCCTACCTGTCTCTTGAAAATGTTATATTTGAACGCATCTAACTATGTTTAGCTTTGATTATTGTGTCTAAAATATACCATGGTAAGATATTGCATTTGGTTGCAATGTTAATAGTGTTACACAGACAAAGCAAATAGGTTATATTATTAGGATGTGAGATTCAAGCATAAGGTGATCAAGGGGAAGAACCAGTCTCTTATATTATTTAAGTTTTAAGTTGCCAACATAAAATACACTCTGGTGTAACAAAAAAAAAAAGTGCATTCAGTGTCAGATTTGAAGGAAGAACAGGTCATAATCAAGGACCATCTGAAGCTGTGTTCCTGTCTAAAATTGGTAGGTATTTCATCAGTACAACCTGTACTTGAAATGCCTCCACACAGGAGAGGAGCCAATGTGAAGGCAGCCAACCCTCCTTGCATCCCCTCAGCTGTATGATTTATAATTAAAAAGAAGGATTTACTTCCTGCTCTGGACACTTGAAAGGCCTTCTCTTTCAAGCTGTGCAGTGCCAGCCATGTTAGCAGCGGTCTCTTCTTGCCTGATCACGCTAGTATTTATAGCCAACATGTTTGCTTTTCAAAAGAGAAGGAGTGCCTTCAAGTGGTTTATAATTTACTGGAAAGACTACAGCACTGCCTTGTCACCCCATCATTTTTAAATGAGACTTGTAAACATGTACTGTTACTAAAGCACTAAACTGCAATTATTGTCAAGTGAATTGTTTTCATATACTGGTGTAAATTATTATATAATATAAATGCCACTCTATTGATACTGGAACAGATTATCTACTGTTTAATGAGAAACCAAACACCTGTATTTTTATTAGTCTTACCTCTATTTGTCACATAATACTGTAATTATCAAGTGTATCATATCCAGAATATCATCTTAGCAGTAATATGTTAAATCCCCAGGCTATCATTATATACTTACCACAAATTAATTTGTATGTAAAAGTTTTTCTATAACAACAAATCTTTGGATTTATAATATTTATTAACCACTGTACTTGAGTTTTTTTTTTTTTTTTTCCCCAATCAGCATAATTAGAATTTAATATTAGGAACACTTCAGAATGTTATATGCGCTATTTTGGGACGCTAAACCGATTAAATAACAGGGTTCACTATTATTAGGGAAATTTAATTTCATGATACGTATTAGTTATCTTTACAATAGAAGCAGAAAAAAACAATGCAGTCACATGCAGTTTAAAATTAAAACATGCTGTCACTGGAATACCAATGTGCAGTATTAAATTAAACCACGAGCAGGAGGCCACTGTGTGCACACCTATGGAATTAAGCAATACACATCGGTAAAATAATACATCATTGTTTTTTCTCTGATGCCTAATGGTCCATACAATTACCTCATGATGCACCCATTTTGTTAAATAAAGTGAAAGTACTGAAATAATCAATTTATCATTGCCAGCACACCTCTGGTAACACAAAGAATGCAGAGTTTGTGAGCTCTCACCTCCTTGTCGTTATTTGGGTTCCAGAGATCCAAACAGCCCATTCCATCCACACAGGCAAAGACTGCAGGATGCACCAGGGACCACATGACGTCGTAGACATAGTCGGCATTGTCTTCAAAGGAGTAGAGAGGTTTGTTGTGCTGTAAGGCGGGAAGAACATTAAGACTTTGTGGCGCTAGTGCAGCCTAGGGCTGTCTGGCAAGTCTAATTAAAAACTTTGCACATTTGCTAAGTGTCATAAAACCCAGGAGATGAACGTCCTGCAAGGTGTACTGTAACTTTAATGTAACAGCTGTTTAGAGAGCCAGCAAGCGTATAGCAGTGCTCCATACTTTTAGGACAGATTGCACCACTGACACACAATACTGTTCAACCTGAAAAGGATTATGAAATTCTCTACAGTATGTGATTAACAGTCAGTGCATGGAATGTGCATCACAGCAGACACAGACTGCCATCTAGAGAGGCATTCTGCACTGAACAGACTAGTTTGCTCTTTAGAATGAAACTCACCTCCTGCAAGCTTCACTAGTCCTTACCTGTGGGTCAACAGTGCAATATCCTAATGGTGCTGCAGTAAACATTTTGCTGTACTCTCTGTAAGTTATTCTTTTGTGGCTTCACATTAGCATGCATTGAATGCTTTTGTGTGTAGCCACTAGCCACCTTATTATTGATTATGAAAAGACAATAATTTATGTATTTAATTTGCTCACATCAAAACTGCTAACCAACCTAAAATGATGTCACATGCCAAGATCTTTGGTTAAGCTAAATAATTACTATATCACTGAAGTTCACAGCAAACCTAAGCAGTAATAACAAGCACTGTTAGGCAGGGATTTAATGAACAAATAAATAGAAAATGACTAAGGAGATTCTATTCAAATTATGTTGGTAAGAAGTATCCCCTGGCATCGGCTTTCAGCATCCTGAAAAAGAAGATCCCAATGAGCTACATCCATTGAGGAAATCTCCAAATGTATGTGTGGCATCCATTAAGTAAATGGGTGTCTTGACAGAGAGTCAGGTTCTTCCATGTATCCCTATATTCTGATACTCTCCCAAATTCTTATTTAACTCCTATATTGTGATTAAAAGTGTATTGTGTTCTATAAATAAAGAATGTGGCAAATACAATTTACTGTCCACTAGTCCAAATAAAGTATTTTATTTTTAACACAAGTTGTGCACTTTCTCCAATTACATTTTCAAAGTTAGTTAATTGCAAAGTGAATTTAATAAATATCAAATGATTCAGGCCTTGTTCTTATCACAATCTAAATGCTTTGTGTGAGGCATTTCCTTAGCAAGAAAACTGCATCAAATAAGCATCATTCACTGATAACAACTTTGACCTATCATTTCCAAGTCTCTCTCTCTCTCTCTCTCTCTCTCTCTCTCTCTCTCTCTCTCTCTCTCTCTCTCTCTCTCTCTCTCTCGGTCCATGTGCTTTGAACGGTCATTGATACTTGAGGTATGAAGTAACTTCATTGTTACTGTTAATTTGCATGTGCATCAGTGCTGTTGGAATATGTTTATCCAGGAGGCGCCACACATTAAATGGCTTATTATCTTTACAAAGGAATTTCTGCACATTTGCAGGTTTTGACTAGCATCAGAAAGCTATAACGGAGACACTGATTTTGGAGTCCCAAAGAACATTATGCTCAAATTCTGTACAGAAAATCTGCCTATTGCATAAAAGCATATATATCATGCAATGATATTTTGCATCTTCTCAAGCCATTTAATAAAACAATGACCAATTAACTAATAAAATCTAGTTTTCTCTAGGAACCGCCCTGACAAAATCCTTATGAAAATGTTTGAAAAAAACACACAAACAAAAAAAAAAAAAACAATTTAAAGTAGAACCAAACAAACTTCAAGATCTAGAACAATGTATAAATGTACACAAAGTGTTGGTTTGGACTATGTAACTGATCTTTCTTGCTACAATGAAATATTTACATGGGGTTTTCAATTGAATTTAAATACAAGTGTTTGA
Organism: Polyodon spathula; assembly: GCF_017654505.1. Classification (NCBI taxonomy): domain Eukaryota; kingdom Metazoa; phylum Chordata; class Actinopteri; order Acipenseriformes; family Polyodontidae; genus Polyodon; species Polyodon spathula. The sequence goes on along the minus strand of NC_054536.1, from coordinate 86,275,957 downwards.
TTGAAATTCCAAACTATAAATTTGTCATATAAAGAGGGGAACAGAAGCATGTGAAAACATTAAGTTAAACTTGATACAATGGCCTTGCCTGGAGATACCAGGATGATTACATTTTTGTGGTTTCCTTCAAAGGAAGTGAATTTTTTTTGGTTGAGTTTGATAACTGAGTCAAACAACACAGGGCTGATAACTGTTTTGGGGGTTTACTGTGAACCATACTTAATGTCTAGCTGAGGAAAAGGGAAGAAAGATGAATATGTTAAGGCAGACGGGCGTCAGTAAGTCAGCCGGTTAGCTTTGAGGGAATGCATAAACTATGCAACTGGTTATCCTTTAAGTGTTACTGGCAGCTAACCACCGTTTTTTTGTTAATCTTCCTGGTAGGTTTGGGATTGCTTCTTGAAGGCAAAGGAGCAAATCCTGAAGAGTTTAACTGTTCATTTACAGCTTGAATGACTTTCTAAATACCTCAAATACCAGTAGTTGTTCTAAACTGGGCAAAAGCTGCAGACCATTGGGTTACTTAAGTAATATAGATAATAATTGCTATCACACACCTGATAACACACAAATACAATAATGTCTCCTCGGTCCAACAGGTGTGTAGTCTATCGAGTAACTCAAGCATTAAGTAGGCTGTTAGGGTATAACACAATCTATTTTAAATGGATGCAGGGTTTTAGAATAGTTATTTTATGACAACATGCTTGGTGCTAGCTATAGTGATAATATAATTACTGTTATATGGTAAGTGTGCCAGCTGTAAGTAAAGCTAAACAGCATGCTGAATGTTGTGTGTAACAATAAACAGTATATAAATATGCTTGCTGTTTTATATATAGAATAACTTCAATTGGTCTGAGAGGTTACATTTGTGTATGTATTAGAACAAGTGTTGATACATTATATATCTCTAAACATCATCACTGCAGCAACTTTACTATTCAAATCCTCTGGTCTCAATCTTAAAATACAAGACCTTGCTATTTTCTACCATAACCTCGAGTTTGATCCATCCTACAAATACCACAATATGTTTTCTTTTTGGTGGAAACTGGCCAGACCTCTGTCTCCAAGGCTAAAGGGCAGAGACAGAGAATCGTGCCTGAACAAGCAGCGCCGCCCTCCTATCTCTGCGGGTTTGAACCTCTGACAAGAACTCAACGCTCCTTCCTTCCTCTTCACACTGGATACAGTTCACTGCTGGTAGCCAAGCCAAAAACACGTGTCTAAACATATAATCCCCTAACCAATATCTCCTCCAGCAGCAACAATATAAAACCCTTCCTTTAGTTTACAGTCAAGCGTTAATGATGTATTTATCACAGTCCTTTCTATATCAAATGCAGTCACATTTGAATATATCGTATCAAATCTCTCTTGGACATGCACATAAAGCAAAATCATTAAATTGTGAGCATTCAAATAAAAACTTAATTTAATAAAAATAGGTAATTTGCTGAAAGATAAAATTGACTTATATTGAGATGCGCTACAAGTCCAACTAAAAACAATATATAGCACAGTTATCAGATTTCCAGAAGAAGTTAATTAATGCAAGTTAAAACAATAAAAACATTTCTTCAACATACATCATTACTAAGACAACTATTTTAATTAAAATTAAGTCTGGATCACCTGAAATATTGCATTAAGCTGTATTCTTACTCTACTTTCAATTTTCCCTGTCACATCCAGACTTTCCCACCTAGTCATTTTCACTTGGAATAAGGGTGACAAGCAGTGGGGGTTTGTGTTAAATACAATTCTAACCTTTCAAACTAACATCAGATTCAGTACAAAAGTAGTTGAATGGATCCACCTTATCAGATTTTTTTTGTTTGTTCCAAAAACAAAAAAAAAAACCACATAGCTTTCTCCAGTTTGAATATATGATAGTGGTCGATGCCTCATGTTCATCTTTTCACTACTGTTCTGTAAGTTCTATGATTCTGTATTGAACATGGTATCTAAGCAATTTACATTGAAATGCTCCAGAGTAACGGGGGCTGTGAAAAAGTCACATTTTCAATTTTGGCAAATGTAATGAGGAAAGTAACCAGGATATGTTAATGGCATTTTTTAGATTGAATGAACGAGCTAAGCATTCTCACACATCTTGAAAAATCTGGCTATTGCAGCCTTTGCCCTATATTTAAATACGTGTTGACAGCACTAATTGCAAATGACTAACCCTTAAACATGTTTAATCTAGCTGCACATAACATGCACAGACTACAGACTATTTTGGACTGCAAAGTATTGTATTCATTATTTTGTATATATTTAACGCTTTTACAGTTTTCTTACCTTTGTGGTCCACAATTTGACTGTCCAGTCAAATGATGAAGTGACAAAAAGATGGGAGAAATCAATGGGGCCGTCTGCCACATGACAATTGATGCCAGTAAGAGGACCCTGGTGACCTTTAAACATTTCAAGAATATTAGCCTTATTAAAGAAAATTAAGAAAAAAAAAACCAACAAAGAATGATGTTACAAACACACTGTAAATAAAATGCACTGGCCTGTGCATGCCAGATTAACCCCCTACTTGCTAACTTGGGACTTTCTATACACCAGTACAATATCGAAAGCAGAATATATGACAGAACAATTTAGAACAAAATAAATAGAAAGTGGGGTGTTAAGCCATTTAAAGCCATAGATTTCATTTCTGAATGATTAAATATTGCATAAAAGTGATTTCTGTTTTCATTCTGTTGTGTGGTGAATGTATTTTCATATATTGGGGAATGGGAATAGCTTTAGCTGTTACACAGTGCATTTTTGAACTATTGCATTATTATTATTTCATTTTATTAAAGCATATGCACATCTCATTATACTCATTTGTTACATTTATTTTCTAATATGAGAGCATTGGAGATATATATATTTTTTTAATGAAAACAAATTTGCCTACTCTTAAATTGAAAGAAAATACACAGTTCCCAGTAAAATACAAAAAAGCTTTGTTTATACATTTTTGTATTATCTTAATTGTTGCTGACTCATGTGAGCAATGCAGGAAATCTAATAGCAGAGCAACTGGGTGAAGGCCACTTCATTTCCTACTTGATCTGCTTACCGATTGCAATTAATACTTTTTTTTGGTTGGAATTTACTTTGTAATTCGCTCTAGTATAGCATTGTTATTATTATTATTATTTTTTACTTAAGCGTGCATGTTGAAGATGGTGAAATTGAATTTACTTTACAAAAGACACATTATATGATAATAATTCTAATAGGATTGATAAGGCCTTGCCTAACATTACTTAAATGTGCCAAACAATCATTGATAGAATTCCCTTGTCACTGTTAAAAGAGGTGCAGGGCACAAGAGGGATAATGGGACATGGTATCTAACTGATGTCTCCATGGTGATTTTTAAACAGGATCTTCTCCAGTCAACAGTCCCTCATTTACAGCTAACTACTAAGCTGATTCCAATATGCCTAAAACTCAAGCCCAAAGATCCTAGGTAGAACAAATTGTGTGAATGGTTGGGAATTGTGTGGTTCTCTCAGTCTGCAGTAACACGATCATCATGGCTGCATTTATAAATATAAACAAAACAAGAAATGAATGGACTTGTAATGTGAAGCAGAACATTCATTAGCTTTCTTTTTTAGGTTTATCCTCAATGATCAGCCAGCTATTAGTAATGAGAATATATTTTGGAAAAGTGTCTAGGTTACTGTTGTTGTAAAAAAAAGAAAAAACACCCTACAAACTACGAAAATGTCACATTCAGTAGTTTGGATCCTTACCTGTCATGATGACATGCCATGTAAGCCATACCTTCCTCACTTCCAACCACGTAGTTCTTCACATCTCCTGGTTGAAAGGCCATGCCAGTCACAGCCACAGGCTTGGACCTGTTGTACCCAAGCTCCACGCTCTCCTGGTAAGATCAGGCATTTTTAATGGCTAGTGTTTTATTACATTACTGGTATCAAGCTCATTCTTAAGATCAGGCCATGAACAGATTATGTTCCCAGTGTGGATTTTTCAACCTGCAGCTGTTTTCTCCTTTCAGTCAACTTTCACTTTTTATCTATACAAATGTTTATCCTTCTCTGTGTCAGTAGTGATGTTTTTTTAAATCTGATTTTCATGACATTTTGTTAAAGCTTTGAGCTTCCTTCTAACTTCACACCGTGTCTCATCATATACTCTCTGTAAAGGTTAAATCGATCATGGATGTAGGTATTCTTATGGTGTGACATTAAATATAACTGGACATATTTACAAAGAAATAAAACAACACAGATTTGAATGCATATTTTACAAGTGAGAAAAAAATATTTATATTCAATATGAAGCCCATTGTTTTAATGACATAAATCACATTACTGTACCATTCACAGAGAGAAAAATACAGAGAAGTGGTGGAAGTAGTATTGAAGTAGTTTAATGTGTTAACTGGAATAGATTTTTGTTATCAGAAATGCAATTTGATAGTTTGTCTAAAACAATATTCCACTGTTGTACTATTTACAGTGGAATACTGTGTTAAAGGAAATTGCTTTAGACTGTCTGAAGGCAGCTCAATTTGTACAGAAATCAAAACTCCATTTAAGATATTGCTTGAAAATAAAGAAAAAAAACTGATCTCACCTGCAGCTGGAAGAGCATATCCAAATTCCATGAACACATTTTGCCATCTGTGGAGACTGTAGAAGATTGTTCGTGTTCTGACTCCCAACCACATTTATACAATACACTGGATGCTTTAGAAACAAAAATACAGATATTATTAGTCTGTTTAACAACCTATACATTAGGTTGTTTTGTAGATCTTTTGTTAACTTTATGATGACCACAATCAAACTTGCAATTAACAATCTGCTAAAGTTATACTGTAAAGTTAACCTGAAACATAGATAGTGAGTAAATAGATGTTATGTTATCTAATAATGTGACTTAAAATTGCAGAGTAATTCTCTAATTTCTATTTTTAAAAGTCCGATATCTCCAGATATGATTTGTGTTGGAAGTCAAAAGCTGTATAAAATGTATCATTACAAAGATAAATATGTACACAAACATACAAAACACATACCACCTCATGCACAAAATATATTAAAGAAACGTGATTCAGTTAGTTTTTTTATAAATTAGCCAATGCTTTAAAGTGACAGCAACATTCATGGGGTTTCCATGCAGGGCAATTTACACGTGAAATGGCGATGCGTGTGCACGTTTGGGAGAATTACTCATGTAAATCAGGTTTGTGGCTGAAAAAACAATCAATACGGGTACAATTATCATATTTCGGCGACAAACTCTCTGGGGAACGACTTTTTGATATTTTTCAATTTGTGCTTCTCGTTCACTCGACGAAATGTACAGATCGACTTAATTACAAGACATGAATAAACTAGGGTCGATACAGACTGCTGTTACGAACAGGGGGGAGCTTCTATTGCGTTTCCAGCCGATCTTGACCTAATTTTACCCGAATGCAACACCTAAACTCTACGCTAAAAAAACCAGCAACAACATATAATTCAATGTTAGCGGGCTGATGTTACTGGTCGAGCTAGCGGATTTTAATAACAGGCCTGGAGTTGTAATGGTATATAAGGTTTGTCGGAAAATAAAGTGACACTGTCTCTCTCTTAATTCTGAACCCCTATTTGAATTGACAGGGTAGGGGTTGAGGGCGGGACACTTGCGTCTCTGATGTCTTAAAGCTTTCCATAGACCCGGGCAACGTGGAGATGGCTGTGGGCAACATCGTCTAAATTTCTCACGTCTAAACCCTGCACAGCTATACTAGCGGTGTACGACTTTTGTTAAGTAATACCAGGATACCAATCCACCTTCGGCCGGTAGATCTTTCGAACGTCTCGATATCATGTGGTTCAGTAGCTGGGCCCTCCCTTCGCTAACCGTGGAGCCTGACTTAAACCCTAGAACTCCTCTTTGAAGGTCCACAGGAAACGTGAGTAATTGTTTCACCAGCGTACTGGGGTGGACTGGAATGTGAGAAGCTTCCCTTACATCACTCCACTAGCACAAGGAAACAATACCCCCAACAGTTTGTTTTGAAACGGTTACAATCAACTTGGCATTTTGCTCATGACACTCGGAATGCGACCATTCACGATGATTTGATACTCGAACAAAGGTGCGCTGAATGACAAAACAAAAAAGGATTTTTCAGAATGAAAACAACAGCTATAACTGCAAACCGATGAACAGGTTCTAATAGTGATTTGATCTCCGTTGTGTTCGGGTATACTAGTGTCGTGATTTGGGTATGTTGGGACGTGGATGAGTAACTGGGAGATGTGGGCTAAAGCTATCACTGACAACACTGCACCATTGATCACAGATAAATTGTATTTCACCACGAGCCCTCTAGCACTCACTCTGGACTTGTGAACATGTGTGTCTTTTTGTGTGTTCTATTGTGTTTATTATTCACAAACTGTGACATATTATTTCAGGACTGTAACCCGTTGTTTTGAAACAGTACAATACACATTGCTGTGTATTTCCTGGGATTTTTCTTTGTGGTTGCCAGACCAGGATTATAAAAATAAAACCTGTTTGAATCATAAACTTTGTTGTCTGTCTTCTGTTTCATAATCACATCACCACTACACCTGCCTACTGCAAACCACTTTGCCACATGTGGTGTCAGACGTTCTATGGATCACACTACATTGTCGGTGCTGTTGGAGGCGCTGGATGACAGATTGGAGGTCGAGGAGAGGCGCACAGCTCTAATCAAGAGGATCGGTCTTGTGATGATGCCCAATGCAACAACAGGACCCGTGATGATGGCTCCAAAGGCAGGCACAGGCACAGAAAATGACGGCGGAGGATGAACCGCAAGCAAACCTGGTCATGTTTTAGTGGTTGGCTACCACCGCACCATGGCCATAGGATTTCTGGGCTAGCCAGCTAGGGCCCTGCTGGACTGGGGAGGCCCAGGTAGGGTACGATTCAGGGAGTACCAGAGATCCCCAGATACACGCCCACAGCGATTGTGTAACCACATGGTGCACTGGCTAAGCCCGGCGGCCAGTAATTCTGTAACTGGCCAAACTATAAGGAATTGGTTAAATTAATGGCAGCCCCGGTCACACATGTAAACATAACAGACAAAGAGAAATGGGAACCGATTGGTGAGGTTTTCCCCTTCATAACTGATATGCTTTCCCCCACTTTTCATTCTAGAAAAACAAAACAGAGAGATCAAAAAGTGGGAGGGATCATCAATGAGATGAGGCTGGGTTCTGGTGGGAGAATGCTCTGATGGTAACAAACACCAATCAAAGGAGGTATCAAATTGGTATGCAGTGTGACCGAGAGGGCGAGATTACTGGGCCATCCAGGGCAGAGGCTACTCCAGCTCCTCTCAATATACCGACAATGTGGGACTCAAGCGAGGACCTAGTGTGGGGCCAAAGCAATGACTCCACTCTGGTGCACTTGGGAAAAAGGTCCGGACTACTGAAGGTAAGGATGTTGACGGCGCTGGGGTGCTAGTATATCCGCACTTCATTATCAAGGGGCAATTATTATATAGTGTAAAACTTTGCCACAGGACAGCCTGTAACACAAGTGATGGTTCCACCGTCTTGTTGGCTCGAGGTCATGAGGCTGGAGCATGATATCCCTTTTGTGGGACACCTCGGAGCTGTCAAAACAAGGGAACGCATATTGGCTCAATTTTATTGGGTAGGGCTTCATAATGAAGTGTCGTAATATGTAGCAACATGCTCAGACTGCCAGTGAGTAGCGCCGAGTCGAGTGTCCTCTGGCCCTTTGGTACCATTGCCAATTATTTCCACTCCCTTTGAGCGCATTGCAATGGACATAGTGGCTATTCTTGGTATATGCATATATTAGTGGTGATAGATTATGCAACGCAATAACCAAAAGCAGTTACATTGAGGTCCACTAGTGCAGTTGCAACAGTCAAGGCACTAGTGCAGATTATGTCAAGAGTAGGGATTCCCACAGAGATACTGACTGATCATGGAACTAAATTCCTATCTAATACGTTATAGCAAGTCTACAAAATATTAAAAAAGTCCCATCAGGACATCTGTTTATCATCTACAGACAGATGGTTTGGTGGAGTGCTTTAATCAGGCCTTAAAGGAGATGCTGAGATGATTTGTGAGCCAAGAGCAAAAACATTGGACAATGCTTCTCCCCTACCTCCTTTTTGCAATGAGAGAGGTGCCATAGAGTTTGACAGGGTTCTCCCCCTTCGAGCTCTTGTATTGCCGACAGCCTTGTGTCACCCTCGATCTGTTGAGAGAGGAGGGGGGAAGAGCACAAAGGCCTGTCTAAAAATGTAGTGCATATGATCCTACTTAGAGATCACCTGGATTTGGGCAGTCCTTTGTCCCAGGACAATCTCAAATCGGCTCAGCACCGGCAACAGCAGCATTACAATAAAAACACACAAATTTGGACCTTTCGACCAGGACACAAGGTGATGCTGCTTCTTCCCTCATCAGAATCAAAACTGTGTACTAAATGGCAGGGGCCATATGAGATGATTTGGGGTATAGGAAAGGTAAATTATGAAATTAAACAGCCCAATCGGCGTAATGAACTAAACATTTATCAAGTGAATTTATTAAAGCCCTGGCAGGCAAGGGAGTCCTTATTTATAGCCTATGGCGAAGTAGACGATAATTTAGGCCCCTAACACCAGAGACATTTCCAAAGGGGAACAGTTACTTCCAGATCAGCAAAGATTGCTGCGTAAGTTAATTGAGGAGTTCAATTATGTTTTTTCTGACTTACTCGGTAGAACTAACCTTGTTGAATATGCTGTTGTCACTCCTCCAGGTGTCACGATGAGAGAGAGAGACCTTACCAGATCCCAGAAAGTCAACGAGGTGTCTTTTGCAAAAAGGTATGGGCGATGTTCAAACTTTGGGTGAATAAACCTTACAGGAGCGAGTGGTGCAGTCCGATTGTATTTGAACGCTATTGCCAAGTTGAATTCCTACCCCTTGCCTCGGGTCAATGAACTTCTCGATAGACTGGAAACTGCTAGGTAAAACCAAGGCTCAGGTGAGGTCTGTACTGGGGTTGGCCAGTTATTACCAAAGATTCTTGTCAGGGGGCGTTTGATACTATCAAGCAAAGATTTTGCCAGGCCCCCACTCTCATCACACCAGATTTTACCAAGAGATTCATCCTCCACACAGCTGCTTCAGATGTTGGTCTGGGGGTGATTTTGTTCAAATGGTAGACAGAGTACCTCAGTAAAAAGATGCTCCCTCTGGAGAGCAACTAGTCGAAAAGGAGTGTTTGGCCATTAAATGTGCTACTCACTCTTTACAATACTACTTGCTGGAACATTCATTCACTCCCCCGGCGGGGCCTGGCTCCTCTGCCCAGGTTCCTCGTAGGTCAGAGGGGACCCCTGGCCACACCTGTTCTTTCGAAGCTCGTGTGCTTTAGCCTCAGCAAGGCTCTAATCTATCCGCCTTTCTCTTAACCCTCTCTCATTTTCCTTCAGGTCCTGCAGGCATCCAGCAGGTTCCCGGCCCTCACTTCGGGGCTCATGCATGATGGAGGTCGGTTCTATGGATGGGACCAGTCTAGATCTTTTTCGGTGTTTCGTGAAATATATATATACAGCTCTGGAAAAAATTAAGAGACCACTGCAAAATTATCGGTTTCTCTGGTTTTACTATTTATTATTTTTATTTGGAATTTGGGAGAAATGTTGTCAGTAGTTTATAGAATAAAACAAAAATGTTTATTTTACCCAAACACATACCTATAAATAGTAAAACCAGAGAAACTGATAATTTTGCAGTGGTCTCATACTTTTTTCCAGCGCTGTATACATGAGACATTTTTCTCAAGCAAACGTCTCGAGACACTATAATCGAGTAGTTATAATATTTTCTAGTTTAATAAAGAATACATTATATCTGTTTTTTGTTGTCATTTGGTTTGGGTGTTAAACAATCACTAAGTAAGTTGCCATTGGATAACCAATTAACTGTGGGCAAAACCAACTGAATATTACCCATTATTTCAGCACTGTATAACTAAATATAATCACAAAGCTAACATAACAGCAAAATGTTATTTTAGAATGTTACTGCGGCACACAATATCTAGGTTGCCTAGGACTACCACTGCATCTCAACTGCATACATAAGTTTCATTTCAAGACATAAATAATTACTGTCAGCAAATGGATTTGTACTGTACATGAACAATATAAGTTATATAATGCTGTTTTTACGGTTCATCGTCATACAGCAAAAGGACAGCAGGTCATTATGGAATTTAGCATGTTTTTCACATAGTTACATAAGAGTACTATTATAGCCATATACAAGTCAATCAGTTGCTGCATTCAGCACCAAGGACTATTATCATTTAAGAATACGCCTTTGCTTCTTACAGCGTGAGCAGCAGCAGGCAGAGACGTTCGCTGTACTGGGGTTCTTCTGTGACTGCGGCTATACCACAGAACTATCTGCCCTGAGTATGTGCCACCAACAACCAGGTTAGGGTGAAATTGACAGAAGCAGACTGACATTACAGAAGACTGAAAAAAGCAGGGAAAAACATAATTACATTTTTGAAAATCAGACGGGTTGCAGGGTTGGGGTTTTGCACTGATTTAACTGCCAGATTCTTTAAAAAGTAAACTGATCTTGTTAAGTTTAAAAATAAAATCTTGAATTGGTAACCACAGAGATTTTTTTTATTTTTTTATGCATTAAGTAAATTTAATTTCACTGTGAGTATGTTGAGTGATAAAAGTCTAGCAGTATGATGTCAGCTAAATAAATAAGGGAAAAATGTTGATGGCCAATCCAAAAACTAAACGACTGATTAAATACTGAGAACAAGATCTCTAAATGCTCTTAATATGAGCAACAGTGTGGAAAACATTCTACTACACCAGTCTTCTGCTGAGTATCTATAGCAAAGAAAACATGCTATTTTAAATGTGTGTGGGTGGTCTTTGGTAGACTTGACATTAAATAAAAAAATATTTGTCAGGGAATTTTTCATGCAAAGAAAATAATAATAATAATAATAATAATAATAATAATAATAATAATAATAATAATAATAATAATAATAATAATAATAATAAATAAAAACTATAACAGAATTCCATATTTCCAAAATAGAGAGAGAGAGAGAGAATACTTTTCAGTAGATTACATTTTAGGATGTTCTGTATCAGTGAAGATAAAACAATAGTTCAGGTCTTGAACTAACCACATACCCACACTATGCAAAGTTTTCTTTGAGGTTAAAACAGTGTATTTTATGGATTGGCTAATTCTTATAAAACGACTCTGTGAAACCTGAGATTGTGTTATTTTGCAACACATATTATATACAGGTTTTATTTAAAGTGCAAAGCAATCTTTGTAGGCTGGATTCAACAACAAAAAGTATAATTAAAATGTCTCTGCTTTAAGACCATCCAGTTAAAACCAATCTGGTCCGCTATAGGCTGTGGAAGAAACCCACAATGATTTCTGAAGCTGCAAATGATTTATAGTTTCTACACCACTGCAAGAAAATGCAAGCTGGCAGGTCACGTCAATGTGTATTTAAATGGGATTGCTGTGTTAAAGTGTTATCAGTATTGTTTTCTAAGGTAGTCCAATGAAACATAGTAAATTTGGGGCCAAGCAGCAGCCATCAAGACTATTGGCTCTTGCCAGCCCAATACTTTGCGCATCATAACCATTGTCTCATCCAAAACGTTATCCAGAAGCTCAGAGACAACCTCTAATCTTCCTCCTTTGTTCAACCACATCTGTACTTTTTGGCTGTTTTAATCCTTCTGTTGCTCACTTGGGGATATGGATTACTTATCTAGCCTTACTTCCAATGCAAATGTAAAAGCACAGGCAAAACTGAGCCACCAGTAGCAATACCAGCTTCCAATCCTATCATGTAGCCTTTGATTTGGAAGTGATTATCTTGAAGTCCATAAAAGTTATGCCAAATGTCCTCCAGAAGTATATTATCACATTGCCAGATGTTTAAAGGATTCTCAAACATAATGACAAACAAACACTGAATAATGGAACTGATATATAGGATATCTGGTATAACACAAGAACTGTGTCATATTTGTATACAATTAAAATAGGAGCAACTGTCTTTAAAGAATAATATTACCTTTAAAATTAGGTATAAAAAAATATTGCATATGAAAACTAATATCATTCCATGCTGCAGTGATTTACTCTCTAATAAAAAAGGATATTACTGTCAATGCAGTCATATTAACTTTTACATGTAATGGATGAGCGTCTGTTTTATAAACTGCTGAGACTCATGCCACTGATGATATTCCAACCAATATCATTCCCCTATGTATTCCCCTAATCCTAATATATTCTGGCTGAATTTTCAGTTGCGATTTTATAATATTTATTGTGGGTATGAAACAATTTTGTAGGTTACACATATCATTAAACTACATGAGTGGATATAAAACAGAATAATATTATCCATTAATTTAGATCAATACCATTCCCCCAACTAAAAATAATACAAAGCTCTCTCTAAACAAACAGAACATTATTAGAAGTAAGAACTATTTTGTTTTCCCACAGGCATCTTATAATGTCAATTTAAAAGCATTACCTCATACAGTAGTTTTATGTTATGATCGATGCCAAATCCAATTTTAATAAGTACACTAATTCGATTTTGGCACAATCCACAAACAGCAACAGTTTAAGTACATGGGCCTATTGCAAGTCATAGCAGACTTCCGTGAGTTTTTTTAGGCAACTTTTTGAAAGGTGTGTTTTTTAAACACAAATGTGAAATGAAAGCTGTTCTGGATCCCTGCGTAAATGACATGTGAATGAAAGTGCTTTTCTACCTGTGATCCTCAGATGTAGATGAGCTGGACATGTTCCGCTATGTCATGCCGTTGTGCTTTGGTCTAGTTTGCCATGGCCAGACAGATTTTGAAGGACTTACATTGTCATGTGAAATATTGTACACCTTGAGGTTTCTCCAAAGTTATTCACGAGTTACATCCCCATTGTACCATTGCACCTTTAATTTATTACATTCATCATTATTTTATACTAAAAAAAAGACAAAAACACCATACATGTATAACATTCTTTGATTCTTCATGCTACTGTAGGTTTTTTTTTTAATTTTTTTTATAGTAAGCATTAACAAATGTTTGTTGTTTTTAGTCTGATTTGTCAAACCAAGTTACATTGTGGTAGCTGTTTTCATTTAGATTATGTTATCCATGGACCACAGTTGAAACACCCTAAATTCAGTACAAACCCAATTTGAATCAAATCAGACTTTACTGCAGATCAGTTGGATCAATTTTTAAATGTGATACAAAGTTTTAGGAAATTGACAATGAACTAATTCTGTACCTGAACAATAACATTTCTGGGTACATGAATTAAATACACTAGTACACAGTAGGACAATATTATATTAAAAAAAAAAAAAAAGAGTTTTAAAGAAGCAAATATGATAAGGGTAACTTAATCTTTATGGTAAAAAATAATGAAGCAATTTAAACCTATTTGTCAAATAAGAAAATACACAAACAGAGATGAGAAGTCCCCCTCCAATGTAACTCATATGTTTTTCAGCATCCATGATCAGAACCATCTGCTTGGAATGGCTTTCCAATGCAATCCTTTTCACGACACCCTACGGATTTTGTCACTATTTGTGGTTTTGGCAAACAGAAAGTAATACCATATCTCCCTTTCATGAAAAAAAAAAACAAAAAAAAAACACCATGCGTACAACCAGCTCTTCAGCCTTCAAAGTCTTTAAAACCCCTTCAAGCTTTTCACTGCATATTTAAAATAAGGAATGACTATGAATGTCCTTGCATTTAAAGTAAAAATGCAATTGTTTATTTTACTGTCTAATTTAATAACGCAAATATAAATGCTAAAAAGGTAAACGCACGAGGACAGATTCTGAGGATACACGAGGACAGAAGACTGGTTTTATATTACATTTTCAAGCAACTTTCCATGTTTTAAAGCAACAAAACCTGAACTCTCAAAGTGTTGATTTTAGCAACGCTGAGACAACTGTTTGAAAATGTCGCCTACAACTACAGCAGTTGCTTTAACAGCAGGTAAAACAAAAAGTTGCCCAAAAGTTGTCTTGTGTTTCATGACCTTCAATACAACACACTTAAAACAAACAAACCATGCTGTCATGCATATTTCCAAATTCTGACACATTTTAAAGTAGCCTTTGTTTTGAATATAAACCTTTCCTGCATAAATCACTATTTTAATAACTGTTTACTGGTACTATAAATAAGATCACTGAAATGTGCAATATAAACTGGCAAACCCCATTTCTTTAACTAGCAGTATATTCCTAGTATATACATACAATTATATATAAAATATGTAACATTTGTTATATTTAACTGGAAGACATATATACACGTTTTGAGAATGTTTGTGGATGTGTCATTTTGATATTTCAAGATAAGCAATAAAAAGGCAACAACTATGTATAGCAAGTGTAAGATAAGGCACATGCTACCAATTACTGTACAATTAAATTTTGAAAATTAAATCCATACAGTTGTTGAGATTGTGTGCTTAACACAGTGACACATAAAATTCCAGGATTTAGTCATTTAATTATTGTCATTCATTCAATTGCTGGGGGCACATTTCAGAAGTTTTCAATCTGGAGGTCAGATCCTAACCAGTCAATGATTCATGTGGCAAGGGTTCAGATTAGGATCCCTATCTCACTCATATAACAAAGATAGTTACATGATGCTAATCCTTTAAATGTATATATATTAAATACACTCATTTAAATCAAAATGAGGAAACCCCATTGAGAAACAACAGAAAAGGTGGCTGTCTTACCTTCCTAGACTCTTGTTCTCAAATAGCTTATCAAGGTCTTTCTTGATCCCACGCCATGCCTCTTTGTGCTCTACCAATCAGAGTAGCACCTATCTGACAAATCAGAATACAATAATTTTGATACTTTGTCAAGTACATATATGTATTAAGCACACCATGTTTATAAAACACACTTCAAGTTTGCTACCTTATCAAAAATACTATGCTGCTAACCACTTTACATATGTGGCCGATAACAGCCCACCAGTTAAAGACTGTAATGATACAAATGTATTCAGATGGTATTACTGTGGTGGTGAATATTTAACAGTAGATACCTCAGTCAGAGATGAAAGAGAAACACCACACCAGCCAGCAGCAATACTGAGTGGTTAAAGGCACAACTGTTCTCATGGTTTGTGGGAGTCACTAAAGAAGGTTCCAGCAAGGAAAAAAAAAAAAAAAAAAATATATATATATATATGAATGAAAGAATCTTTGTGGTGCAATTTTTTGAAAACTATTTCAGTTGGATTTCACCAAAAAAAAAAAAAAAAAAAAAAAAAAACAGATGATTGAAGAAGTACCAAAAATGTGGTGGTTGCATATACCTCAGAAAACTGTGGTCTTCTGTTAAAACATGACACATGCTCACACATTTAATTTTATCTGATCCGCAAAGTAACCAGAACTGTGAATTTGATATGTTTTTAATAGAACTAATGCATAACAATATTTTTTATAGACAGTGATCACCTTAATTGTTTTCTAGTATAAACAATGACTAATTGACTAAAGAAATTGATCACTAATAAGAAATAGAATTGTGGTTTGCACCTTATTAGGAACAAGTATGGTCTTTATAGTTGTAAAATGAAAAAGTGGAATTTTACAACTATTTTTTGCCAGTGGTAATACAAATACAAGCAATTTGAAAACTTATATGCAGCCTAAATGGTCTTTTTTGTCTTTTTTTGCAGTGTATAGACAGCTTGGAATAGCATATACTGTAATATTCAAGCTTTTTGCCATTTTTCAGAGACCTAAAAATGTTGATTCACTGATAATATCAACTCAGAATTGACAATCTGTAAGTACAGGAGGACAGTCAACTGAAAAAAAACAAAAACAAAACAAAACAAACTCTAAAGAAAACTAAAGTGTCAGTTTCTTGCTCTCAGACTGGGTTCTTTCAAATGAAGTTGGAACGCAGCACAGCCAACACTTAAGGAATGTCTGAAAAGCACAAAGTTTGTGTCACATAGAATTTTAGGATTGAGACATAATTAAAAAAAAAAAAAAAAAAAAAAAAAAAAAAAAAAAACTATATGAACTTAATTTATAAGCCATAATAGTCATATAATATTTCATGTTAGATTTTGAAATGTCTCAATGTCTGGTTTGATATATATATAGTCAGTTTTTTTATTAGTATGTAATTCAATATGTTAACACAACATTATTTATCTGGTTTCATTCGATTTTATGAAACAAAATTTGTTAATTCTATAGGGTGATGCTAAATGTCTGGCCATAGCTGTAGACAGAAGTGCAGAAGCCAAAGAGACTGCACAGTCGCTTTTTTGACTAATATGAAAAGCATAATCTCCCTCGCATTCATTTTTATTGGCATTCCGAATCCTGTTACCCTGCAAAAACATAACAGAAACAGTACAGTTTGGATAAGCACATGCTGTACCTGATCCATAGCGGCAGCAGCCAAGACAAATGAAGTCAGATTTTATTACTTTCATTGTAAGTGGCTTTATTATATAAAAAAATTCTTGTCATATAACAGCTATTATAAGTCACATTCCTTTGCAAACAATTGACAATCAGAGCACCTCTAAATTCACCAATAGTGTCATCTCGCACAGTATTTATATTAAAAAATATTTCTGTTTGTGTTATAAAATATAATAAAACACATTTAATCTTTAAGATTTTGTTTTGTTTAGAAGTTGTGACTTACAAGAAGTTTATATCTGCGATAGGATGACTGCTTATGATTATGAGTGTCACCTCCAGCACCATGTTTGTGATCAAACCTTTTCAGTTCTGATTCCCACAGCCCCACTGGTTGTGTCACAAGCAGAATGCACAAGACAAAGAACACTATGTGGTCCAGTGGTTAAAGAAAATGGTTTGTAACCAGGAGGTCCCCGGCTTAAATCCCAGCTCAGCCACTGACTCATTGTGCGACCCTGAGCAAGTCACTTAATCTCCTGTCAGGTGAGATGTTGTTATAAGTGACTCTACAGGGAAGGCATGGTTCACACACCCTCTGTTAGCTGCCGTGGATAAAATAAACAAATAATAAAACCAAAAGAGGTTGTCCTACTGCAGGTATAAACATATCCTACAGGGCACACTATACCTCTACTGTACCTACTCAGGGGACTGTTATCTCAATGTTACTGTATCACTAAATTATTGGGCTCTAGGCATAATGGTATCAGGCAGTTCACAGTCATTTTTTGTGCATGGCATCAGAATATCTATGTGTTTATTTAATATAAATGCAAGCACACTGTACACTGAACTAGGAAGATTAAGAATAGGAAATAAAGCATATGTAATGGAACTCCATGTGGGTGGGCAAACATGTGGCTGCCTGGATTAGGAAGTGGTAGGCCACATTTCTTTATTACACAAATGTCTTTATAATATCATTCTCATGGGAATGAGCCAGCCCTTATACAAGCTGACAGTGCCTCACACTAGCTTTCTTTGTTTTACTTAATTCAACTGGAGTCTTTTATAATTAGTAGCACAGCTGACTGTAGACATTTTGCTTCACAAATTCTTAATTTTAAATGACAATTCAGAAAGCTTTCAAGGTTTCTTTTTTCTTTTAAAAAGCTTAAAATGTAGTTCTCGTAGTAATAAATAATCAATTTAAAAAAATGTAACTTATCTAAATGTAAATATTTTTTTTTCTCTCTTGTTCATCATAGAGAAGGTGCAAATTAGCAATATACTCAATAAACTCAACAACCTAATTTCCACTTAGACTCTGCACTGAGTTTGCAGACCATTGCTCTGAGCCTTTTACAAGAGCTGCTGTAAAAGAATGAATGCAACTACATTTTCTCAACCAACATTCTTAGCTAAACTGTAACTAGTAAAACATTTCCGCTAGATTTCTGACCCTTCCCATATCAACTGAGCACTTTTCACCTAATCTTGGTAACCTGGTCAACCTTTAGTGGCTCACAGTTCCTTCCCTCACTGAATGTACTGGTCATGACCATTGACGTGGTATGGCCTCTCAATATCTCTTGACTTGATTTCTAGAATACTTAGCAAACTGGGGTGCCAGGCTTTTAGATTTTGTGCTTCATATTTGCGGAACTCTGTGTCAAAACATATCACAGACCTAGAATTTCTAACAGATTTTGAAGCTATATACACAGCTTGGCAAAGCTATTTCACATGTATTGTATTTTCTATTGTATTGTATTGAACTCGAGCTTGTTAATAACCCAACCGTAGTCACACAGAAGTAGATCCGGCCAAACAGTGATCCTTTATCAGAGTATCAGTTCCCTGTGTCCAGTGCCCTAAACTCACTTTGCAATTTTTTCCACAGAAAGAAAATCAGCCTTCAAATTTGACTTTGTAGTCATACAGTGATTTTATCTGTGACCCGGCTGATCAAGCATCTATTACTCATGCAATATTTTTTTAATTGATGACTTCATTATGTACAAACTATTATTTATTTAGGATAATAATGTTTGCAAATACATGTCTGCGTAATAAAATATCTTGTTTCTGCCAATTGCATTACAAACATTTGCATGCATATTTTCAACCATATACAGCAGATATCTCAAACTGAACGGAAGTAGATCCAAATACAATCACCATTAAAAAAAGATAACTGATATGTGCACTCTAATTGGCTGAGATATAGGGAAAGAATCCTTACTATATGCCGTTAGAATGTTTGTAATCGCATCGCAAAAACAAATCCAACCATATCACTCCACCAGTTTTATTTGTAACAAAATGTCATTTAAAGTACATTTCAATCTTTTTAATAACATGTCAATTGAGAATGGGCATGTTAAAGTTGTCTCTACCGACACTGTAAAAATTAAGGCCCAGATATTGGAAGCAATGCTCAATCTCCTTGCAAAATTAGCGCCTACTGCTTTTGCACAAAAAATGATATTTTCCAGCACGGCACAAAACAGTTGCACGAAGTTGAAAAATAGCAGCTTTTTGCTCAATTCGCAAATGTGTTTGTGCCTCACAAAACCACCTGTGCATTACTGTAGAAATGCTCAAGAGCTACACGTGAATGCTCAGATTTGGAATACCACACAACAATGGACTGTTAGCAATACCCTGCCAAGCACCCAATATTCCTCAGACAAGTCTACACTCAAATTTAATCTGTACATGAAGTGCAGAATCAAAGCTCAACACACATCGCTAGCATTGGCACCCCCACAGTTGCATGCCCACCCCCACGAATATTTAAATAAGCTACTAAATGAAGAAATGAAACAATGGACCACGGGTTAGTGTAGGCTATTCAACATATAAGTTAAATTAAACCATATATTGTAATGACTTGCTAACTGGATAAGTGTCAACATGAAGGAGACGGTCAAAATATCTCTGTAGCATCAAACTCCACTTTCTATTTTACAGAAACGCACCTGTCAGCATGTGTTCTGAGTAGGTCCGACCGGTGCTCCTTACACTATACATAAACATATTTACATATTGATTGCAAAATAAACCCACAATACTGAAAACACTACTCTATTCGGAAGCCCTGAAGACAGGAATCTCAGCATGGAGCCGGCCAAGAACACTGCCTGTGGATGCAGTCTGAACATGTGTATCCCTTACTCGTACTGCTGCTGAAAGCCCCTTCCAACTACCCCCCACTCATCATGCACCCTGCTCCTACCACACCTGTATGGTATAGTCAATAGCATTGTGGGTGTCAAAGTATGCTTCTATCAATGAGAAATAAATAACAATACTTAAAAAAAAAGTCAGCTGTGTCCTTATACCTGAGTGGAATTACTGGGTGAGTGGCATGAAAAGGAAAGGGAGCCTTTGGAGAATGGAACTACAGGGATATTTTACGGATTGAGCCCTTGCGCACTCTGACCCTTTGCCAATGCTGTAGAGGACAGGGCACTTTGCTAAACGCATGTAATGGAAACATTCTGTGCATTGCAAGACTGTCACGCTTATCGCAAAACTTAGCCATTTTCATTCAAATTGGTCCTTCGGAGCAATTCAAATAACTTGTGCTTAAGCATATGAAATTTGTGCACATGCATGCATTTCTATCTAATGTTTATCATTATCACAGGTATTAGCATGGTTAATAAGCTAAACATTTAAAGGGCCTTCATAAATTATACAGGATTCAAACAGATGTATCTATGCTGTGCTGTTTGCTGGGAAGTGAGTTTATGATTTCTCTGCAGTATCATCTGTTTTTTTTTTTTCTTTCTTTCTCAGTATTAGCCATGATCCTGCTTATCAAACCGCTATTGCTCCGTGTCTGGACTGATCTGAATTTTGTAATTGTGCTTTTTTGTAAGAACTGTAAGTTGCCCCGAATAAGAGCATACATAACAAAATACATACATACATTAATAACAACAATAATTAATAATATTAATAATCCAGCTGAAATCACCTGTTTTATATATATATATATATATATATATATATATATATATATATATATATATATATATATATATATATACACACACACACACACACACACACACACACACACACACACACACACACACACACATACTACCGGTCAAAAGTTTTAGAACACCTCCATTTTTCCAGTTTTTATTGAAATTTATGCAGTTTAATGTCTCAATGTACTCTGAAATTAAAGCATAGAACAAATAAACAATTGGAGATAAAAAAGAAATCATGGAATTGTTTTGTTTAACAAAATTTAATCTAAATTTTTGACTCATCAAAGTAGCCACCTTTTGCAGATATAACAGCCGAACACACTCGTGGCATTCTTTCTACAATGGAAATCAAATATTGTTCGTATTATAAAGTTCTTCCCAACACTGTTGCAGAAGTTCCCACAAATGTGTTGCACTTGTAGGTTGCTTTGCTTTCACCCTTCTGTCCAGTTCATCCCAAACCAGCTCGATGGGGTTTAAGTCTGGAGACTGTGCTGGCCATTCCATGATTTGAAGCCTACTGTCTTGTTCTTTTCTTCTAAGGTAGTTCTGACATAGCCTGGAGGTATGTTTTGGGTCATTATCTTGCTGTAGGATGAACCCCTGACCAACTAGACGTATGCCAGAGGGTATTGCATGGTGCTGCAAAATGCTGTGGTAGCCGTTTTGGTTCAGGGTGCCACTCTCTCTGTACAAGTCATCGACTCTGGATCCAGCAAAAGAGCCCCAGACCATCACACTTCTTCCTCCATGTTTGACAGTTGGTGTTACACATCGAGGAATCATCCTTTCGCCTACTCAACGGCGTACAAAAACCCTGCGTGATGAACCAAAGATTTCAAATTTTGATTCATCGGTCCATAAGACCTTCCAGTCTTCAGTAGTCCACTGGCAGTGCTTCATGGCCCAGGCAAGCCTCTTTTTCTTATTTTGCCATCTTAGCAATGGCTTTCTTACTGCCACTCGACCTGTCAAACTTGCAGCTCGAAGTCTTCTCTTCACAGTTTAAACTGAGACTTGCTTACTTCGACCAGTGTTAAGCTGTGCTTGAAGCTGTTGTCCTGTGAGCCGCCTATCATGCAAGCTGTTGACTCTCAGAAACTTATCTTCTCATTCTGTTGTGGCTTTGGGTCTGCCAGACCTCTTCCTGTCAGAGTTTCCTCCAGTTTCCAAGTGCCTTTTGATGGTGTAGGAAACTGTACTCACTGACACCTTGGCTTTCTTTACAATTTCTCTAAAGGAAAGACCTACACTTTTAAGGGTTATAATGGTCTGTCTGTCTTCCTTTGTTAATTGCCTTTTTCTCACCATTATGATAGCAATATACTACTTCCTGCAGTACAATACTGTCCAAATAATGCTTAAGAGGGTGTAGTAACACAGTCTGTTCCAACACTGCTTTTATACAGACAGACGGTTTGTAAATAATCAACAAAAGTTGGGACACCTGTAGGAATTGTTAGCATCAACTTTCAAGGCTTAATTTACTTCCATTGCTGCAGACCAGCTGTAAGTTGTTAACCCATTACTTGTTCCCTGAAAAAGGCCTTTTTGTATAACTCTGTACATTATTTTTCAGTTTTTGGTAACCTAAACTTTTTTTTTTTTTTTAACCTCTGGAAGTTTACCCCTTACCTTTGTACCATTTCAGGTTATTCACTGGACTTGAACTGCTTAAATTTCAATAAAAACTGGAAAAATGGGGGTGTTCTAATACATTTGACCAGTAGTGTGTGTGTGTGTGTGTGTGTGTGTGTGTGTGTGTGTCTATATATATATATATATATATATATATATATATATATATATATATATACATACTTGCTTGACAAACCCAGGGGGCAATTAATTCAACTTCAATAAAACCGGCTGAACAGGCAGTGGAATAAAAAAGCAGCACCTTTCGTACATTAAATTTACATTCAAAACACTGACAACATTAACCAATACAGTAATCAGTAGCCTAGCCTACTACTGTATAAGCAATGTCTTTTAAATTGAAATCTATGTGAATGCAAGGTAAGCAGGTGCAAACTGTTGCTTGATCGATCTAGGGTTGAGATACTGCTACGTGTGAAAGTAAAGCTTTCCTGCATTATACAAGTAGTTGCTTAGTATCTGCCAGCTCGGTCTATGTTGCATACCAAAGCGATACACTATGATACCAATCTGTACTCTTAATTCTGTTTTGGGAGTTATTCTTTCAGTACCAAGACAGCGTGCTTGGGAAATTTATGTGTTTTCTTTCGTTCCGAAAGAATGGTCATGATTGCAGCTTCCATGTTTATTTTTTAATCATGTATTAAAACTAGTGATGCTGTTATCACCATCGTTCTTTTGAACATAATCATTATATAGATGTGGACCGAACCTTGCATGATCGCTGGATGTTTTCCATTGTTGTAGTACCTCGGAAAGCATTTCACTTCAGTGATTGGGTAAGTGAGTGTTGGAGTGATGTGTGTGGAGTTAAGGCTTGTTTTGTAAAATCTTTATTTTTTTGCCTTGCAAAACTGGTTTTGTGCTTGGTGCATGCTTTCGAACATGGCAGGTTCTTGCATATTGTCGGCCAATCCCACCAAATTGTGTTATGCATACATTATATTTATGCACAGAGCAAAACGGTTAAAAGAAGTTTAGAATACGGTACATTTTGCGCATAACGTCCATTTATACTTTTAATTGCAAAAATATTCAAATAAATGTTTACTTAATGAAATCTGTCTGCTAAAAAAGAACAACAAAAAAGGCCTTCTAATCAGTTAGGTTAGCAAGCACTGGTATAATCAGCTCTGTTTTATACTGTGCAGAACTAATTTATTGTTAAGTTGTTTTTTTTTTTGCTTATGGACTTTGCGATACATGCACAGTGGGTGTCTTTGGTAATATCTACAATGTATCAAATATAATCAACCATTTTGTTACAGAAACAATTTTGGCTGTTAATTAAACCCTTGTAAAAAAAAAAAAAAAAAAAAAAGAACACGAAAAATGTTTAACATAAAAAGATCGGTATACTACAGTAACAGGTGCAGTTTACTGTGCCTCTGGGTTTCTGATTGCATCACGGAAATGTCTGGTCTACTTTTAATGTTTTCAAGCAAATTGGCTTAATCACTGTGTGGCAAAGTGGCTGGTGAAGGGGAACAGGTGTAGCAGTGATGCGGCGCAGGAGTGATAGGCAGACAACGGTAATCCAATGAAAAAGTGTTTTATTTCTATTCCAGGTCTGGTGACCGTAAAATAAATAAATCCCCGGCAATACACAACAATGTGTAAAGCGCAGGGATAACAAAAACAGGGCACAGTCCCGAACAAAAACGAACACACGCTCACCAGTCCTGGGTGAGTGCAGTCGTGATGGTGGTCAGTGCAAACACAGATAGTGTGGTGTGCAGTGGTGCTCTGGACAGTGCTGACCCTTGGCGACAGCTCCAGAGTGGTGTTTTCACTGTCTGGTTGTGAAAAACACAGACAATTCCACAGACAAACACAACAAAACACAACACGTAATTTCTCTTTCACAATGAGAGCTCCTCTCTTGATCCTTCTCTCTCCAAACGTTTCCCCAAATGAAGGAAAAGATCAGCGTTACCCTGGCCCCTATATGTACCCCGCATGACATCTAGGT
Organism: Polyodon spathula; assembly: GCF_017654505.1. Classification (NCBI taxonomy): domain Eukaryota; kingdom Metazoa; phylum Chordata; class Actinopteri; order Acipenseriformes; family Polyodontidae; genus Polyodon; species Polyodon spathula. Next base: position 86,251,757 of record NC_054536.1, on the reverse strand, counting down.
GAACGGTTGCAGCTGCCTTATTACTTGCAGCTGCCCCTCATTTACCTTTCAGGTCAATACGGTCTTACAACAGGGTCTCGCTTCTTTCCAGGATGACCGTCTTCCCGGTCCCGGAAACGAACAGGCAGCCCTTCCAGATACTTCTCCTCCTGTTCTTTAGCGCCCTCACAGGTCGGGAGGGAGATTTATAACCAGAACTCATTGTATTTCTGTCACACACTGGCATTCTTATATTCACTTTGACATCTAACACATTATTTCCCTTGTCCAGTCATTCTTTCCCTGTCATGCATACCAGTCTGCCAGAGGTATGTGTACTGCATGAAACAAATCTGAAAGAATATCTAGATGCATTTAAACACTGTTTTTAAAACAGAGAAGCTTATAGGCAATGTTGTTATAATGCAATTGCCAAACAGAAATTACTGACACACATGATTGAGCACTAAGTAATAATTTTTACAGACATTCTTGTGATTTCTGTGGTTGACCTCGATCTGAGTTGTTCTGCATCTGATGTGATCAGATTGGTCTGACTATTAAAACAAAACAAATTGACCTTAAAGAAATATTTTAATAAAAAAAAAAAAAAGGTTCATACCCTACCTGGTAATGGAATATATACTCTGGAGTAGCTTTCTTACACTTCATGTTCCACACTAAGGCATCACCATCTGGTTCACGAGGAGCATCTTTGTTGCTATTGTAAGAAGCAACCATAAGTTCAGGTTATTGGATGAAAGAAATGTGTATGTTATATTACACATATCCCTTACCACTGCTACAAATACAAAACTGGAGCTTTTATTGGCATGATGGTTTTGTGTGTACATGTGAATCTAAAATCATTTTCAACTGTAATATTTCAAAGTGCTCTTGGCTTTCATGGAAAACTGCACAGCAGAGCAACGAACCATGGCAGACAGGTTTAGCATCTTGACATATATCACAAGATATTTTGGCATATACCACAAGATATTATCCAATCAGCCTCTTCCCCATGCTCCACTGTTTACTGATCTAGTTTAATTGCTCTATGCCGCAAAATTTCAAAGCTTTAACCATGGAAAGGCACACGGAGTGCAAAGCTTTAATACTGAAATGAACAATGCCTTTAACTTTCTTGATATTACCCTTATCAAAGTTTACCATAGTAAATGCACAGCAAAGTATAATAAAGCATAGTTAAAGCATGGTAAAGCATAGATAAGCATTGTAAAGACAAGCAAGGTATAGCAAAGCTTAATAATAAACATGGTAAACCAGGGTAAACTATGATTAGGGTTTCTGATTGTCAGTGTTCCACCCTGACTTTTCTATTCTCCTTTAAGAATTCAACTGAATCACAACTGAGAAGCATGTTAACAGTAAAATGGATTTAATTTACAGTTTGTTTGTTTTTTCTGTGAAACAACTAAATAGGCTTTTAATTGGCCAAGCTTTCTTTTTTTTATTTACTAGCAGAACGTACAACTGAGATCTTAATAAGTGACTAATCTTTATTAAAGCTGTAATGAAAAATAAAGCACTTTATGCTGGACATGCTTTATTACAATCGTTCTGCATGACTGTGTTTAAACTAATAAAGAGGAGTTACTTCTGCTTTGAAATAAAACAGTAAGACTTAAAATTTAAAAGCCCACTTAGTTGTTTCATAGAAAAAAAAAAAAACTGTATATTAAATCAATTATACTAATAACACGTTTCTCAGTTGTGATTGAGATACATGAAAGGCTTAACAGGGATCAATTTTTTAAGGAGAATAGAAAAGTTTGGGGAAACCATTGAAAATCAGAAGCCCTAACTATGATACATTCATAATATAACTATGGAAAAAGCATTAAACTGCCAAAATACATGGGTAGTTATATAAGGTTATAGCTTGCAAAAATCTAAAATAGGAGCAAACTTTGCAAAATAGTGATGTGGATATATAAAAAAAAAAGAAAAGAAAAAAACAACAGCATTATACCTGAGTGGACCAGTCTAAGCAGGTGACAATTGATGCTTTGGACAGTGTTCATTGTAGAATAATCGATTGAAGGAGAGGTTGGCTCCAGCTTGAATATCACTAAAATAAAAATAAAAAGCTTCACAAATATGAACAACATCCAAGCAATTAAAAAAATAAAGAGTTCAGTTCTGCAGTTGATATAACATGCAAATTATTTAAGTTTGTATATATAATAATGAACTGTTTTTTTTTGTTTTTCTTGGATAAAGAAGCTTACTGTGTCAGGGGCATTTTAGATCTTAACACGCACTGAACTAAATTAAAATCTCTGCCAAATAGCTTTTTGACCAACCCCCTTCCAATTTAAAACTAAATTTTAATGCAGAGTCCCTTCTTATCTAAAGGCTAAAGTACATTATGGTCATGATTTTTCCAGGAATTGGCTTATTCTCTTGAGCGATGCCGTGATTTAGTTTTAATCTGAGTACAGAATGGCAGCACTGAGTTAACTGTCAATACAATTATTCTAAGGTCAGTTACCACATGAAAACCAGTGAACTTAATGTTTAAAAATATGTTTTGTCTTGATTTCTTTGGACTGCATGCTGTATGTATCAAGAAAAGTATTACATATAAACTATGCTTCTGTAATCAGTTGAAATGATGGGCTCATGTTGGCAATATGGACCAGAAGCTGTGATTATTACAAATCACTTCTCATAACTGTTCACTACTGTTTGTTTCTGTAGCTTATTACATTTATTTTCCAACTCTTTTCTGCAGCCATAATGTGCTATCGTAGTTATGCTATGCATAACATGTTACTGTGCTGAACACTCTAAGTGACATCATTATGTGCACATTCTTTTTAAGTGGTTCACAGTGGACAAAATGGGCACCAGTGCTGTTCTTTGAACTACTAGAAAAAAAAAAAAAGAAAAAATCAATTTCCATTGAGCAATAAATAAGTATGATTAATCTAATTGTGTTATCCCAGCTAGTCCCCATCAAAACCGTTAACGTGGTCACAAGTATTCTTTCATTCTTTTTCCCTCTGTGCTTTAAAGATGGTATTAAGCGAACTCAAACATGTCACCCGTCTTTATCCTCCAGATCCTGGCCACTGTAGTCAAAGAAGATGTCAGAGTCCTCAGTAAGAGCTCGATCCACAATGAGAATGGTACAATCAAAGAGGAGGAGAAATTCTTCTGAGTACAAAACCTGCTGTTTCTCTTCCTCAGTCAGCTCCCTTGGGTGAGCTTCACATTAAATAAAAGGGAGAAGAATAATTTTTGTATCCATTTACAGTCACGATTCCAAGGTCTGTTCAGTTTCATGGAGAGAATTAACACCCTCCTGTTTCTTTTCTACTTCTAGAGTTATTTAAAACAAGCACAGGGTGGACACATTCTCAGCAGGATATTCAAAATATGATCATGCATTTTTTTTTAAAACCAAATTTGGTTTATAGCGTTAAAAGTTGAATGTTTCTTCTGTTTCTTAAGTTGAATACAGGTTTCATTGCAGCATGGGGTCTTAGATTAAACATATCTGGAAAACTGAAAAACTGTGTCTTTCAACATTAAAAACTGCAGATGAGATTTCATCGTTGTGGAGGAAGGTTTGTACAGGATACATGGTCCATTCAAAACAAGTTAGACTTTATGCTCATACTTATTTTTTACAACCTCGGCACATTGACACTAGTTGAAGTTTTTTTACTAAAATTAAAAAATGTTTTCTTTGAAATTATATATATATAATATATATATATATATATATATATTATATATATAATATATATACACACACACACACACACACACACACACACACACACACACACACACACACACACACACACAGGGTTAAGTCACCATAGACCACTATTCATATACTTCATTTTTAATCTATTATTTTAACTAAAACAAATCTTTAACTTGAAATAAACTGGACATTATATCATTCCAAACTGAAGCTGACCAGATCTACTGTATACAAGCGGCAAAACAAATCTGAAATTAGTTCATAAAAGTGAAAAAAGGAATTTACTAAAAGTGAGAGAAACATTATAAAGTAGAAAATGTTAGGTGATGTTGGCAATTGACAAAAACAACCAAATTCCTTAACGCAAATACGTTTCTCTAAGGAAACAAGAATGTACACATACTGAGTTACTACAAACAGAGAGGTACACGCAGAAACACATTGTTCATATCCTACTAGGCAAGGTTTCTATGCAATTCGGTCAAATCTTTCCCAAGCTAGTATTTGGCCTCCACTTTGATCTTCGCTTCCAGATATGTGTGTCCTTCTTTCAGACAACTCATAAGGAAGACAAAAGGCTGATCAAAGTTTTTTTTTTCAGAGGACAATTTCAAACCAGAAGACCCAAAGCACACACAGAACAGATTTTAGCAGTTTTCTGACAGAGAAATGATGCACTGCTTGCTGCATACAAGGAGTTGACTATTACATTTCTGATCTCTAATGACATGGAATGATAAGACAAAGCATGTCGACTGATTTGAATTTGATAATAAAGAGTATTAGTCTGTGCACGGTAATTATCAGTAACTTTTAATGTTCAAAATTAATAGCTGCATTGGTAGTAAATGAATACTATTTGGGTACCACTGAATTTGTGGGAAGGATTGCTCATTAAAATCTTTTGCAAGAACCAAAGAAGCTATGCAAGTCTATCCTCATTTCAGAGAGCAACACATGTGAATGTTGCATTTTAGATGCTCTGAAAAATAAAATGCTGCAAAAATAATAATAATCCCATAGATAAAATATAAGTGATTTGTATGGTGTACTGTATGTGATGACAGGTGTGATTTTAATTACATTCTCTCCACATAACATAGCATTGTTATCAAGACTTTCCAATCAACAACAGTTTAAGATTGTGAAAAGGAGTCATGTTTCTCCTGCTGGCATCAGCAGCTAACCATTCCTGTCTGTGCTATCTCCTACCAGCATAAAAGAGATTGCATTGTAACACAAACTGGTTCTGGTGGTAATTTACATAAATTAAAATCTGTTTAGAAATAATCGGGGTCCTATCTCGAAGCAAGTGCGAAGGTACATTTTTCAGAGAAATCAAATAATTTTAACAGTAAAACACTTATTTAACTTCGCCTTCCTGCTACAATGTGCTTTCTTGAGAGTTTTATACCATCACAATGGTTGACTTTGTCTCTGAAAAGTGCCGTTGCTCTCGTTACACAATAGGGCCCAGTATATTTTATAATCTTATCATTTTGCATGTTAACTGTTTCACCATTACCTTCTTTTGCTTCTTCCTTCTGCTCCTCAACCTGTAGTTCCAACTCCAGCCAAGGTTTTGTTTCTGCAATCTCTTCATCATCGTCATCTTCTGGGGGAAAAATAAACAGAGGTTTCTTTCCATTTGCTTGGAATCCTCACCCTGAGATTCTAAAAATAGTCTGTGCTAACAGACCACACTACTAGCCAAGCAAATTAATATTAATTAACAGACAGATAACCACAATTTCCTCCAGTGATTTAATACTACCACTCATAAACACTTCAGAACAAAAGACAGAGGTGCAATACAGTGTGTTAGCACAAGCAATCTATACAATTAATAAAGGAGGAAAGCACTTTCACTTTTTTTTTTAGTTTAATTACAATCTGTTATGAACAAAATGTAAGAACAGATTGTGCTTCTTGTTTCATTTAGTTATTGTTACCCATCTTTTAAAGTCAACAAATAGTTATCTCAGCACCAAATCTACTTTGGTATTTCGTTAGGAAAGATCTTTTTCATCAAACTGTTTGGCAACCCATAATATCAATGCTATACAGTGCTGAGAAAAAGTTTGTGAACCCCAATGATAATTATGGAAATTCCATAATTTTACCATGATAGCCTTTTTGAATCAAAACCAGTCTTCTCTTAAATATCACAATAGGGTTTATATTAACCAATTCCATGTCTTTTGAAAGAAAATGGTGGATGAATTAGACAAACAATGAGTATTTAAGATTCAGGGTATGTGAAAAAGTAAGTGAACCCCTGATTTTATCATTTTTAAAAATGTTTGACCGGGTACACTTGGCCAGAAGGTAACTACTACCAGAAACCAACATCTCCACAAGAGTTGTGATGGTCCGATTCCTTCGAGCCATGCCACCAACACAGAGGAAGTGGGTGGGTCAAGGAGATCCTACTTATCTCGATGAGTTTCTAGCTCTTGTAGAACCTGGAGGCGGAAGAACTGATCCTGCACCTACTATACTACTTTACAGAGCAACTGGTGACCCCACAACCCAAAGAATCAAGACATCATGAATCAGGGCAAGACTAATACGAGGAATAGAGGCACTGAAGAGCAGTCAATAACCATGAAGGGACTGGGGGGGGAATGTGAGGGCATTAAATAACAGGAACACTATACTCTGGATTACTTGACCTGACATTTTGTTCCGAGGGTTAAGAGGAAGTCGGTCAGGTAGAAAAGAGACGGCGCTTCAGTACACTAACTCATTGACCCGGAAGGTAAATAATGTGGCAGGTCCGGATTACAGGAATGGCGGCAATTGTTTACGTAGGGGTTATGAGTGATGGTATAAGCAGGAGTTGAAGCGATGTATCTGTTCCTTTGCTTTGGTTATGAGAAATAACCTGGAAGGACCTGTGCAGTATTGTGATAACGTATAGTGAGTGTTTGTTTTGTCTTGTCAATAATTGTTACTTGTATATTAATAGACGACTAACTAGCTGTTGCTAAGAGCCAGCACAAAACCCGGAACAACACTACACTATTGTCACACATTAAACTGTATTATCCACCACGAGCACTACAGCGCGCACCCAGGACTGGTAACCGTGTTCATACATTGTGGGAGGGATACTTGTGCCTGTTTGGGACTGCATACCCGTTATACACTACACATTGCTGTGTATTGCCAGGGATAATTGTTTGGTCACCAGACCTGGATTGTATAATAAAAGTACTTTTCTAACTGGATTACAAACCTCTGTTTGTTCATTGCGTACTGCATCACTCCTGCACCTGTACACAATCAGCCACTTTGCCACAGTTGGTTAACCTGGTGAATGTTGCTGAAGGGATGCATACTTTCATACCATAAAGTTGGTATTAGATGTAAATTATTACCCCACCAGCAATGAACAGATCAAAACCTCAGAGAGATTATCTGAGGTACAGATTAGGGTCGTACCCAGACTTCCATATTCAGTAGTATTGGGACAGGATTTTCCAGGGTTTAACACTGATGTAAATGAAAGGAGAACTGAATGAACCTGCTTGCAAATTAGAACCAGGAGGAAATAACCAGGAAGCGAGCATCGGAAAATGTTCCTCTTTACTAAACCCAATTTGTTCAAAGAAATCCCAAAAAGAGAAAAACAAAAAAGGGAACAAAGGTTGGAAAAGGCTAAGGGGAAACTTCAAAATGGGTTACCAAAAGTGTAGCAGTAAAGTGCAGCGAGAGAGAAAGACTGTCATCCAAAGAAGCGCAACAAATAGATCTATTAGGAAATGGGAAACAGGGCACAATGGAGCAATTGAAAGAGCCTACATTTTAGAAAATAAGTACTACTTATTAATACCTTCACTAACATTGCCCCAGGAAGACAATTTATTTACTGGTGGATTTTTCTTTTTTTTTTTTTACTGACACATAATATATACTTTGAGTTGTTTTTGACGTCAACAAGAACAACCTGACATTGTGCAGCCAAATTACAGCTTCAAATGATGTAAAACTTGTGTAACAGCAGCTTATCTTTGCTCAGCCATAACAATGGCTATCAAGTGATTGTGGGCCCATAATAGGAAACAGCAATAAACACCTGCTATGCCCTGCCTGTGACAACTTTCCATTCCTAATGCATTTGGAACGTACTGTATTCCTAACCTTTGGGCCTTAGGCTTGGATGGCATGGGAGCAGATGGAAACAACACTGATCCTGCTGCTTTCTCCCAACATGGTCACCTGTAGTCCAATTTCCACTTCAATTCTCAATGGAGCAATTTGCCAGCTGACCTTAGGGAAAGGGTTAAACGAAGGTCTGATGAGAGGTCGGGTGCTTCAGGCAGCTTAACAGCAACCACACAGTGCCAAAAAAACTTTGTTTTTAATCACAAGAGTTTTGCAGTCAAGCCACAAAAGGCTGCAGTGTGCAGTAAAGAATGAACAACACATCTTTCATTAATGACACTCTTAAGGGTCCTGGAAATTATCAGTAAATACGCAACAGCAGATGTTAAAGATTGATTGATGTACTGTACAGTTTGCAAACCATTTAACTATTTACTGCCCAGGCATTTATTTTTTTGTCTGACTGGGATATTGTATCATATTAACAAGCTTGTAGTTTTGCCGCTGGGTGAACCGAGGGCAGATTAGAAAAAATCTGTGACTAGCCAATAAACACCGGAAAACACCGGAAAAACTGTTGGTTAATCAATTCACAATGACTTTACCCTTTTCCCATTAAAAAATAAAAGCTACTACAAAAATAATAATAAATACATTTCCCAGTGCTGCTGGGTAATTTTCTGCCTTCCTGTCTTGTATCTGTCATTAATTTGTTCTGAATACTTTAAACCCGCCCCAACTACTGAGTGACAGCACATTCCTACATTTCTATTGGAGACTCCACTTGCGAGATTTAAAACGAGATTACAATTAGGAATGGCGGTTTGTTAGCGGGTTTAAAGCTGTATTGCAATTAAGATACTGAGGATTTAAAACAGAATTGTGGCGAAATGTACAAAAATGCCTCCACACAAAAACCCCTGGGAAGAATGTGCCCATGACCATATGGATTCCATTGTACAAGACAGCAAAGGAAAGAAGATACAATTTAAGTGTGCAAGTACTGTCGAGTTACTACTACACATATTTTGACAGAAAAAAAAAGCTCAAGCATTTTGGAAAGTAACTGAAAACACTAATTTCATACAGTATATCAAGAATGAAAGCCCCGAAAAAAACGATGAAAATAGCTAAAAAATAAGACCAAAAAATGCAATTAACAAAAACCGAAAAACAGAAGCCCTAAGTATAATCTTTTACTGCAATGTGATAGCCAGAACTGTGCATGCTTCTTAAACCACTTGAGACTTTGGAGCAATATACTTCTGAGAAACATAGTGGTGGCTTGATGACACTCTGGGGAATTCAATAAAATTGGAAATAAATGTAGCACTGTAACAAAGTGATTCATAGTGCACAGGTGCAGTGGTGATGTGGTGCTCAGGAATGATAGACACAAGACAGTTCACAGTGAAAAAGCAGCTCTTTATCTGCTGAGAAATAATAATATCTGGTTCTACACAACAATGTCTATCGCTCAGGCAAACCACGGGGTTCAGTCATGAAAAATAATACACTTAATAAGACCCACACAAGCACAACAAGGTCACAAGTCCAGAGTGAGTGCTCTTAGTGAAAGTGGTGATTTACAGGTTTATTTGTGTACAGTGGTGAAGTGGAGTCCGTGTTTAATTGCTGGTGGTTTAGCTACAGTTCCCAGAGGTTAGCCTTCTATAACGACAAGCACAGACAGTTTGAAACAAACAAAACACTTAACACTCACGGTAATTAATTACTTCCATTTTCCAAACAGGTCCTTTCAGTAACCATAACGAAGGAACAGATTACATCGTCACACCCCGTTATACCCTTAGTCACGCCCCCTGCGACAGCTTGTTCAATGACGTCTACTCCAATCTATGACTGACACATTGCATACCGCATTAGGGAGATGACTTCGGGCATTGTAACTCCAACCCCTTCCTGGATGGCTGGCTTCCGACTGACCATGGAATGAACTGCCAGACCATCCTGTACGAAGCACTCTGTTCCTGTTATACAGCGCCCTCACAGGTTGGGAGGGAGATTGTTGACTAGGATTCATTCGCTGTCTGTTGCAAGCACTCATTTACAAAAAGCATGTCAAAATGCTCTCTGCAGACCCCACATCATTTGGAGTGAAACTAGTTCATTTTACAAAAAAGGCAGCTGCATTCTGAGCTTAAAAAAATATGGGCACTTCCTCTATTTAAAAATACTATTTTCTTAGAACCTAATGCAAATGCAATGTATTCACTCTGATTGATAGGAATCCATTTATTCTCCTGTGCTTCACAATGGCTGATGGATGTGCTATTATTAGACCTGCATTTGCCTTTCATCAAATATATTTGTATTTTTGCTACACTCCAAAAAATTATGTTTCACCTCTCAGAAAAAGAAAGCATTTTTTTTAAGTGTATTACCGGTATTAAACAGTCATTATTGCACCCAAGTGTTCTAGTATTATGATCAATTATTTTGTCAGGACAATTTGAAAAAGGCCCAAAATTGCCACTTTTCCACCTCCTGCTTTAAAACTGAGAATACAATACTCACAGTGATTATGAACAAGTGCATATCAGGGATGACCTAATAAGTGGTTTTGCTTCATGTGACAGAATCATAGAGCCAGAAACCAACTGAATACACAGAATTCCCAGCCCATAGTCTCAGCCCAGAAACAGGCAGCCATTTCAGTTGTAAGGGTTATCTGAATCTGAAGTCAAGGAGTTTACTTAGACACAAACACAAGATGCACCTTGGTTATGTACTGTGTGTGTGTGTCAGAAGGGGCATTTATTTAGTAATCACAGCTTTGTACTAAGTTTGCCTCTGAGTCAAAACATACCAAGCTGGCACAGTGCAACTTTGTAAATAAAGTACCTCAGTGACCTAACCCAGTGTGAATATTTCATATTGTGTTACTGTACACCCAGCACATTTTTAATCAGAGGCTGTATTATCATAGTAGCAACAGATCTTTGCATGGTGCACACCTATTTAAAATAAATTCAGCTCTTATTCAAAATGAATGAAGTGTAATTAGATCTCTTGCATGGGTATATTCAGTTAAATTCTCCAAACCAACAAGAAAAATGCTTGAATAATTGGCTGGGATTTAAAAAATGTTTTTCAATTCCACTGTGATTTAAAAAAAAAAAATGTTTTACCAAGCTTCAAAAATGATAACTTTGTCATACTGAGGCTGCCTGCCAGGAGCCTGTATCGTGTGTCTGTGTTAATTTAAGTGAAAAGTAAAGAGGTTTTTCTGCCATTTGATTTATAAGAGGAAGGTCTCAGCAGGATCAGCCTTTAACTAACTGCTCGGCAAACCTAGGCTACAGCCAGCTTCGTGAGGCTGGACTTGTTTTAGTATCTCTGGTGGCTGACATGAAAGACCAGCCACAGAGGTAATAATATTGCCTTTCCTCCAAGAAGCAGCATTCAATCTATTTGACTTCCTCATGCAGCTTATGCCATATTAAATCAGCTCAACTTCAAGCTGCCTTCTCTGTCTGCAAACACAGTTTCCATACCAAGACCCTGGGTTTACATCTTGTTAAACATCACTTAATCACATCTTACTTTTAACATTTTCCTTTTATAACAACTGCTTATTATTCAGTATATAACTAGATAAAAATCACAGGGACTTCTTGAAGCTGTAATATCTTGGGAATTGTTTGAAACTCACATAATCATTCTTCTGGTCTGAAGTGCTACAAGTATGGTAAACAGAATCATTATTTGAATGAGCAACTATTATATATTTCAAGCCAATTTATAACGCAATTAAAAAGAAAAGAAAAAAAAAACTGGACAAAGTTGAAAATACTGGGTGAAAAGTTATCTGGAATAAGTACATTCTTAATTCCAACAGTGTCAAAGCCATTTTTACTTGTATTGTGTTTAACACTAGTTGATGTTTCAAAAATATGCATTTTTCCTGTTGGAACGGTATTAGGTGCTTGATGCAAAATCAGTTTATCAATATCATCAAAACGTCTCTATAACATCACAGCTCATGCTTCTCGAAATATTCTTATCAGAATTGCTGGATATGTTAAACATGAGGTTGTCAGTAAGACTTGGTTACTATCCAACCGCTTTATAAAATCCAAAATACTGAGACAGTATTACTGCCTATCCCTGACATATGCATGTTGACACAAGAGTATTACATTCAGGATACAGCAGAGGAAAGTCAAGACTTACAATGATTTTATTTGCATCGCTCCTGTTAAAAAGATCCAGTCATGTGGTTAGAGGGTGTCACGAAACTTTTCATCCTTACTTAATCAAGTTAAAGACACAGCACTTCAATCCAAAAAGGGGCATGGAGTTAATTACAATTCAAAGACCCTCCCTTGTTTTGACAATTTGTCAGTTTGGGGAGGGGGCTAAGACTGTATACAAAAAAAACTAAACAAAAGAGGGAACATGAAGGCTAATATATTCCACAGAGAAGCAGGAACTAAAGCAACGCCAGAAAAACACAAGAAAGAAGCTCCAGCGAGCAACACTTCCCGAGGGCTCGTTGGCGAGCTGTCTGAGAGAAGTCTCGAAGGCGACAGGCATGAAAGGGGTTACACAAGGAATCCTTCAGAATCTGACTGCTCTACACAAGGAGACCACAACAAAGGGAAACATCTCATGTGTAGGAGTACACTCCGCAAACTTGAAAGAAGCAGCTAATGCCGTCATCTCACGAAACAGCATTTCCAGACTGAAGATTTATTGGGTTTATATTACTTGTGAAAACCTATAAGTGAAAAAGCTGTAACACAGTACTATAATTTGCATTTTTATTTGTATGGGTATATATATAAAATTGTATACATAACAGAGTATTACCATAGGTAAACAAAATAACAAAACTAGAACAAGAGCATCAATATTCTGCCCCATGCTATGTAATAATTAATAGCTAAATATTCCATAATTGTATCCGGTTTAAATATAAATCCTGCTTCCATAGCATTGCCTTTGCTGTAAACCCATGTGGGTGGTAGCTTAACTAGTTGACAACCCCTGGTTTTGTGTTGAGACTGAATTATTGCTCATATATGGAGGACACTTTAACAGTAGTAACTATTGACAAAGCCAACATGCCACAAGACTTAACATCTTACTGGGCAACATTATCTGCTACCTTGGGATCCTAGGTTGTGTACCTTTTGAAAAATTACAGGCAGCTGGTTAAACAATGCTATAATTGTCTCCATACTGTACTAACACGTACAACAGTTGATAAAACAGCTCTGACTAATAGTCCCATATACAAATTTTTCAAGTGACAAGGGCCGGATCAGGTGTCACATCTGTGGGGCCAAACCTCTCTCCCTAAAATGGAGAAATATAGTCTCACTCATAAAGGTATGACTGCTTTCAATGGAATACTGTTGGAAAAAAACAGCTCCATTGGGAAGACTGCAATTTGTTATATAATTCTTAGGTGCTAATATGCTAACATATGTTTTCTATTTAAAATCTGAACTTTTTTTATTATTCTTTGGAGTCACAAGACAAACCAATCCACATGTTTTGAGAAATAATGTAAAGCTATACACTTTCATCCTGTATATAATTTCCTAGATGAGTGACATGACAGAAAATATATTGTTTTATACCATGAGTGTGGGGATATCTAGAATGAGACTGTCTTTGTTTACATTCCAATCCACTGGTGTTCTGGTGAAATTCAGACTGGAGCTGCACTTTGGCAGTTCAAGCAATACTGTCACTGATACATGTTTTATAAAATGTCTGAAATAATTTAAACAGGTTTAAAAATGAATTTGTGTCGAAGCATAGTCGGTGGAGCTTCCATTCCTGTTTTTTTTCTTAGCTCGAGACATTTGCTAGAGAAAAATGTCTTGTGCAAAATGCTTTTTTGGGGGTTTCCATTCGCTCAGTTTATTTTACTCGAGTAAACAAGGCTTTTCACCTGACTTCATGCAAATGAATGGGAAAGGTGGAGGTTGATATATCAATTAACTATGCGTAAAGTACTTGTGCTGTTTTTGAAGATTACTAGTGAAATTTTGTGAAAATGTGATTTCCATGCGCAGAGAACTGGTACACGAGTGAATCTAAGCTGCTGTAATAAAGCAAAATACCTTGTGCCTGGTTGGTTAATAATGTGTTTTACTGCTCTGGCCCAATTTTTTTTCAAATATCATTAGTGGGGTGAAATGTCGTTAGTAGTGAAACTGTTTCAACTAATTTATCCTACGACTCATTAATTAAAAATAAACTTGGAGGTATAAAATGAAACTTACCAACAGGTGCTGCAGATGCTTTAATACTATAACGAGGGCGTAACACAGTTCATGGTAAGTGGTTTTATATAGAACTGTAAACCGACAAGAGATACAACATGACAGGACAGACACAGCAAAAACCAATAATAAAAGCCGCCCGCATTATCATTAAGGTAAACTACACCACTACTAACCATAAAACCATCCATCAGCCATTACATTCTGCCGCCTTGGAATCCACAGTAACAACTGACCTGCTCCCTTGCAATATTTATAGTGATGTCACTTAAGGGTAAACAAGCTCATTCACATTTACACGTGAAATGCAGGGTTCCATTGAAACTGGGCATGGATTTTCCTGGAACGTTTCATCATTTGCACAAGTAAATTAGATTTACCCTATCCCTCTCTTTGGCTGTTTTTTTTCATCCACAAACCTGATTTACCCGAGTAATTCTCACAAACGTGCACGTGCATCGCCATTTCACATGTGAATTGCCCCGCATGGAAACCCCATGAATGAAAATAAAGATCTGCCATGTACAATAATCCCTGAATTAATTGATTTAATGCAGGAGTCCCTCACTAATATAGACTCCATTATGTCACACATTCCCAGTATTATCCAAGTAAGTGTGACGCTTGGTCACTGTGATTTGCATGATTCAAAGAGGCGCACTTAAAAAAACACCAGCTGTTATAGTGACACCAAAGACAGAGCGAAAATAAACAGAACAGATACTAAACCACTAGAATGAAATACAACTGTGATCGATCAGAAACATGTGGAATAATTACAATTCTGAAATTGAAGTTTCCAAGATCCACTGCTGGGCTGAAACCCCAAGATCTTTTTACAAGTGTAACTCTTAACAGTATTTAGCCCAGAATAATTGTAGGTCACTGATAATTGGACTCAAAGTCAGGGCACAGAGGGCCAGCAACAGTGCACAGCTTTTTTATTGCAGCTGGGCTGACTTGAAAAGATGCATTGTGAAATACAGCAGATGGACCTCAAAATGGGTCACTATGTGTGCAATTGGGCTGTCTGCACTGCTACATTGAGTTTTACACCCATCATTTACCACATCAGAAATTAGCAGCATTTGCATATTTAAACAACATTTTGTTCTAAAATAATCAGGCATTCCCATAATAAGAATTAAGTCTTATTAATAAATAAACATTTGTGGAATTAAAAAAAAAAAATTATTTAACTTAATATGTTGTTTGCTGGTGCGTGGTATTGTTATAAGCTATGTCATATTGTGCAACTTGGGAGACAGCACTGCAAAATGAATAATACGTTACACAGCACACATGAAATTACTATCAAGCACAAAAAGAAGATTGTACCCAGGAACTTTTTGTAATACTTAATAGTGATTTATGTAATACTTAATATTGATTTACAATTACCATAACAAAAATAATCTATGGGGCAGAATTCTACTTGATATTGAGTAGAACACACCTGCTAATAACAAGATTTAAAAAAAACAAACAAAAAAAAAAACACATTTCCTCTGTGATTGCTGAATTTTAAAAGCAAAATGATAACATACCTAAATCTACACATGGTGTGATTACATTACAACAAGATAGATGTGAGCAGAAAAATACAAAGAGAGGTAGAGAGAGAGTTGAGTAAGGGACTGGGTACAGGTTAATACTACTGGGAACATATTCTAGTAATGTTACTGTATTTACTATTGCTTAGAAACCCAAAGTGATAAACAAAGAAATCTCTGACTGAAATCCCTTGTGAACATCACATTTACAAATTAAAACATGCTGTGGAAAAGAATACATTTCCTTTTTCAAATACTTGTGCATCAAACACATATTCCAGTAAAATGAGCCAGAGTAATCTTTGAGTTGAACGCCAGCCCAGTTTTAATTGACTGCTAGCACTCACAGCCACTTCCTAAAGTATCAGTCGGCCAAAGCCAACGTTGAGCGTTGTGTGTATGCACTTCAACGGAAGGCAAAGTGCTGAGGGCTACAATTTAGCACAGTGCAAACGGGAGTGTGTACCCGTATATAAAAGCCTGGAATTTTTATAGAAAGCTAATACTGTACTAACCCCCTCCCACAATCACACACGCATATCCTGTAAGTGTAAATACAATATTTATTGTGGAAGGCAAGCAAATACATAAATAAAAGTTGCGGCAAAACGTCAATTAACGAAACTGGTTTAATATAAATATTTTCTATCTGATAAATGTCTATTTTGGAATGCAATGTGTATATTGACAACAACAAAAAATAGCAATGTTGTCCAAATGAAGAGTTTGTTTTTTGCTGGTTATGATATAGAAAATTCAAAGGAGTAAAGACAAAAAATTATTCTATAAACAGCAACTAGCCTAAAGAATGTTCTCCAGTATGTTACAGAATGATACACATACTTTATACAGGATATTTACATCTTAGTAATGTGATATATGTATATGAATCCATATAACATTCTTCTAATAAAACATGTTTTTTTTTTTATTATAATGTATAACACAATTTTAAATGTAACATTTATGTATTTCATATATCTTTAAGGAAATCAGTTTATTGCATATTAATACAGCTTTATAATCTTTAATAATCTTGTTCCTCCATAATCAGCTTTTAAGGTTGTTTTCTTCGTGTGTTTCTGCATGCAAGATTTTTCTAGATATGCTACATGATTTTTGCATGCTGTTAACCAAATCAATAATTGAACTTCAGTTATTGTTTTGTTTTTTTATATAATATTTTAAGGCATTTTAGTAATACAACTTTTCAATGAAAGGTTTAGCTGATAATACTTCATTGAGAGCAACAACACATTGTGTATTTTATTTCATAAATAAATGACACATAAATAACTAATAAAACATTCAGTTAGCACAAGATAAAGATGAACTACAATATTGTCAAAAGATTTATTATTTAAAGAGAGGCAAAGCTGTTGTTCTAATTAGTCAATAGACACATACCAGCTAAACAAGTGTTTTTTGATTAATATAAAAGTAATTGTATTTGAGGTGTCTGAAAAATTGTTAACTCTGCAACAGTCACTGTTCTTTATTTAAAAGGAGTAAGATGTACCACCCTATCCTTTCAAGTTAACAGTAAAAAAAAAAAAAAAACTTATTTTTTTCCTTATGACTGCTTAATACACTGTAAACCCAAGAGGCTTAAGGAAACTGAAACAGCAGACAAAAGCAGCAGACCAGCTCAAAGTTAGATAATGATACCGTGCATTACGTGATGACTCAGGTGTTCAGAACATGTGGCATGAGCAGCACTTTCTTTGAAGTCACGCAGCAGAGTTGTGATGTCTTAATGGACACATGAATTTCTATCGGAAATCTGCCTGAACATGACCACTGAAAACATTATATAGTAGTTCTTAGATATCTGCATTTAAAAATGTTTTGCTTTATATAATAATAATAATAAATAATAATAATAATAATAATAATAATAATAATAATAATAATAATAATAATAATAATAATAATAATTTTATTACTTTTTATTATACAAGGATAAACAACTTTTATGCATGTAGTGTATTAATGTTACATTCTCTTATCTTATATTCTTTATTTAAATTGACTATGTTTTCTTTTTAGTGTCCTTGATTTATTAACTTTTTTTCTGGCTAATATGTGTTTTAAATCATGAAGTGTTATGTGTTATTATTAACATATTTTATTTTTCAAATTTAGGGGAAAAATGAATACATACAAAAGTCTAAAAAATAGTCGAAATGCTGTAATACATTCACTAAAGATTTTACTCTATATAAACTACTTGTTTCATCTCTAATTCTACTAAAATATAATTCTTACAGCAAAAAAACGCAGCATGCAATAACAATATAAATTATTAAACCACGCAGAAAATTTTACAATAACAATTCAGTCGATAATAAATATATACTGATACATACCGATATGTGTTCTTACATTTACAATGTCATTAATTTGCTCTTTCTGTGTTTACATAAAATTCTGTTACAAATGCCTTTAATTCTTTGCACAATCACTGACAGATGTTGTCCCCCTTCTAACAGTAAATAAACTACAGTGTCCCCTTCTAAGTAAATAAAATGTCACGGTTTTCAACCGAGTCTCTCTCTCTCTCTCTCTCTCTCTCTCTCTCTCTCTCTCTCTCTCTCTATCT
The DNA here is from genome assembly GCF_017654505.1 of Polyodon spathula. Taxonomy (NCBI): domain Eukaryota; kingdom Metazoa; phylum Chordata; class Actinopteri; order Acipenseriformes; family Polyodontidae; genus Polyodon; species Polyodon spathula. Next base: position 86,233,508 of record NC_054536.1, on the reverse strand, counting down.
ATATATATATATATATATATATATATATATATATATATATATATATATATATATATCATATATATATCGTGAGCACTCTTATGCCACGATGTCCTGGCATTTGTCTAAACTGTACCCACAGCATTTTGAAATGTCATGCCATGCACAAACACTCAGCTTATGATTACATTTCATAACTTCAGATTTTCTAAATGTATGCCTGTCAATACGAGCAATTAAACAAGATGGTCTGTTCTAGTTAGTTTTAAACAAAAAAGGCATTTTTTTGTATTTGCATTAGAATATTTACAGTTTGTTTTGAATATGTTTCGAATCTGACAAAAATAAAACACATACATTTACAACTATGCTATCTGTCTAGAAATGACTAAATAGATGTAGATTTTTTTTTTTAAACTATATTAACATATGCATTGTTATATACCACAGTTTTGTTAAACCTGTAAATATTTAGAACTGCCACACAGAACATTTTAATTGCTATTTGAATGATATTTTAAAATATTTTTCAAGCAAGCCAAATCGCTGGAAAATAAAGTTTTAAAAATCTAATCATTTTGTATTCAAAGAGCATTTTCTTAAAGATAACGTAATAGGCTACAACTTTTTATAAGCCACACAACAACTAGAACATTCCTGCCAATTCAAGGTGAAGAACATGTAAAACAACAAACTGAAACCTAGTCTTATAAAATGTACAAAATTATTCTAAAGAAAAAACTTTTTTTTTTTTTTAGATGCATAGATCAACATCGAATGAGTCTTGAGTCTGTTTTTACCAATCAGGTCTAAAAAAATACTGTTTAGAAGCCTAAGATGCATCTTTATGTTTATGGACTTACTGTCATTCCATAGTTCTTTGGCAATGAGAGTTAGGTAGCCTGAGAATGAAAGATTCCACTGTTGAAAGAATTTGGTTTGCCTTCTGCAGTGCTGTCACTGTATGCTATGAGTGCCATCTGCTGGTAATTTATGAAAGTGCATAAAAAAATAGATTTATTTATTTTAATACATTTTGTTTATTTCTTTTTTTTAACCTTGACAAATATATATATATATATTCACCTCCTAAGTCACCGTAATATACAGCATACATAAGTTGTTAACTACTTACTGTCATTGTCATATGTTGTAACTTATGTACAATAAAAGCTATGTGATACCTTAAAGTAACATAGTTCTGTTTTGCTTTTGGTTTGTTTCTTTTCTTTGAATCCTTTTGTAAAGTATTTCCTGGTAAGACCACAAATCTAAATGAAATTATAGAGAGGGTACTTCTGCTACTGCAGCTTAACACTGACCTCAAGACACCCTGCTTCAATAAGGCTGTCAAATTAAGAACAAAGAATGCCAACCTTGCATGGTGGTTTCATGAGAAATCAAAACAGGACCACCCAAGATACTTCACCAATGCTGACTTTCATATTGGCAGATAACTTCGCATTTGCACCTCTGACTTATATGCTCCAACTCAAAACCACCTCCTTTTCATTTATTTATTTATTTATTTATTATTTATTTATTTATTTATTTTCGTTTTTAGCATTCAACTATGGGGGGAAATGTTACAGTGCTTTAGATGGCCAGTAAGAAGAAGAAGAAGAAGAAGAAGAAGAAGAAGAAGAAGAAGAAGAAGAAGAACATAAATCCCCTTTTTTCTGGATATGGTAGTAAAAGAAAGGGTAATTGTTTACATCTGGGATGGCCTGGCATCGGTTCAATACTTCAAACGTTTTTTTTTTTTTTTTTTTTTTTTTTTCAAAACAGTATTTTTCTTTAGAACTGGCAACCACTTTCAGTTACATATATTTGGCCCTTTGAGAAACTAACAGTCAATCTTTTCTGGGGTACCAAAACTTGTTAGAATATTTAGACCAATTTCTGCTTAAAGAAATCTTATACTTTACATACAACATCATATATACAACATCAAATATAAATACAACAAAAAAATCAACCTAAAACCTTCACTAAAAACTAAAATGTGTCAGCTGCATCAAACTACAGAGTATAGTCTACAGCTCTCTGGTTTGAGCATACTGACATCCAGAGGTTTATTTTTTTTACACATGAGAAGGTTTAAAATAACATTTGAATAGAAACATTTCCATATGTGACCTGTTCTTCCTTGTAAATGCACTTGCACAAAACTCGGTGGAGCTATTTAAGGTTACACATGCAATTGCTGAATTTATAGATATGTGGAAGAGAAAGAGTGGTTTGTAATGGAACTTCATGATTACCCAGCCTGTCAGAGTTACTGATAAATGTCTAAGTACAAACCACAGGCATTGAAATGGCTCTTTAATTCAAGTGACTAAAGGCTTATGCTTTCAAACATACAGTAGTTCTATATTGCAGAGAATACCGTGCTTTTTATTTAACAGAGTTACTGGAATAAAATCATTGACAATTTAGGAACAGGGAGCAGTGTATACAAAATTATCAGATTCTAATTTGGTTGTTATGATATTTATGATCTCAAGCTAAACACACAAGTGTCAACTACAGTGCACGCTGAGTGCATGTGCTGTTACCACTATCCAGCTAAGGCCAAAAGTTTTGCATCTCCCTGTACAATGAACAAATGTTGATTCATAACGTTGAATGAAACCCACTGAATAATGTTACATTAACATATTGAATTACCTATTGCTTTGTAGTTTTTCATATATTTAATGAAAAACTGACAAATTAAAAAATGTGACATCGAGCATGAAATACTGTGCTACTATTATGGCCCAGTAGACTTTTGAGCTATCATTTTGGGTTTTTTTTGGTTTGCTTTTTTTATGCCTCAATCCTAAAATTCTTGGTGATTGAAAAAGTTAAATATGAGCAAGGCAGACAGATTTGAGTATCAATTTTCTCTCACACTCTCTATGACTAAAGAGGACAAAATATATATATATATATATTTCATTAGCAACCCTCTACCTAATATTTGTTTGGCTTTCATTTTGTAGTGCCTTATTTCTGTAAGTGAATACAAGTAAGAAGCTTTTTAAAGTGAATTCCATCCAAGTCATGATTATGTCAACAATAACACAATGAGTTGTTTTGTCTTATAAACAACCTAACCACTGCAAAATTAAAAAGGGGCAGTGGAATCATACATTCCTATACGCTAGATCAGTGATATTGTGGTAGCACGAAAAAGACAAAGCACTTTGTGATTGTGGTCCACTATGAAAGCTGCTGTATAAAATAAAGACTGATTGATTGAAATGCTAATAGAACATAAATAATGAGTAATATGAATATTGCCCTGTATCCTCAAAGAACCCTTAATGGTAATATCCCAGAAAAATATTTACGAATAATCTAAAAGAATAATAAAAAAGCCCCTACTTGAACCTATGAACTTATAATCTAGTGGAGGTGGCTTCCAAAGCAGTAACGCCCCTTACAAACTCTATGGCTGCAGTATATGTGTGGTTCACTGACTATAATTACGGTGTTAATATCATAACTATTGCAAACAAGTCCCATGGTGTTTTAGACTAAACAGGTGAAGCGTTTTGTCCTTTTGACTGTAGCTCATTAATGGCATTTCAGTGAACAAGATAGATCCTGGTCCAGAACTTGTGAGCGGTATACATTTGGTCTGAGCTGGAGCCAAAATGACACCAATCCAACCGAACTGGGCACAAAATGAATACTGCGGAATACCATTTACTGCTGAAAGTGATATTCATCTCCTGATGGAAATCAGTTGGAAACTCTGTTAACGTCGTGTCAGCGTTTTGTCTTTCCCACAATCCAAGGCACTGACGGTTTGGCCCACTTTAAACTGGGCATTTACCTCCAGCTGACGTGACTGGATTTGAAATATCCAGCGCATTAAAGCAAAATTCTGTTTTCCAATCATTATTATTGGCCTACTTTTTATTTTTCTTTGGGGCAGGGAAATCATTTTTAACATCTACTGTCGTTCCTTGCAGTGTCAGCATTATGTGCTCTCCCATCAGATTAAGCATTTTATTTTTATCGTATCACTTTTCCATCACAAATTACGCATTTAAAATAAAAGGCCAATTTGAGCTAGCTTAGTCACAAAGCCTTAAGTTATGCTTTGGCCTGCAGAATGCTGAAGAATACCAGTTTTAAGGCTTTTGTAAAGATGTAGTGAGGAAATTAGGTTGGCTGACATCATTCATTGATTTCTGGATGAACTTTTTCCCCACAATTTTTCAAGGGTCTCGGTTCATGCAAGCACTGCAGGCATAAAAACAGATATACAAGAGTTTTCTTTCATTCCAATTATACAGCCAGTACGAGCAGGAGCCAAGCGGGTGGAACATATTGACTGTCACATAATCCGCTTGTCTGGGACCATCCACACTTGGAAAGCAGTTTTGAGGTTTTTTATTTTTTATTTTATTTTTCCTCTACTTAAATAGGAAATTAGACAAAGCTCAATCCTATCTTCAGAATAAAAAAAAATGACAATATTCACAGCACTCCTGATTCATTTTATTTTATAAAGGTAATTCTGTTCAGCTGTTTGTTTAGACAGGTCACTGTACAGGAACTCTCATTATGCTTGGAGCTGCAGACATAAGGACCACAACCACAGTATAATAGCATTTACACCATTCCACAATTAGGTCCCCCTACCACCACCACCATTCCACAGCTAGGCCCCCCCTACCACCACCACAACCATTCCCTGTCACACTGTACATTTAAAAAAAAAAAAAAAAAAAAAAAAAAAAACAGCTCCACCTAGAGACATTTCAGTGAGGTTGCTTGTAGCTGTACAAACTGCATATGACCTATCTGAAGCATGTGGTTGCTCTTAAGACTAGGCTTTACTGACATAAACCAGATGGGCACCTGTGGGTCATGAATAGGCAATAGTCACAAAGTGGCCACCTCCAACAATAGCTGCGAATTGATGCAGGAATCCACAACTGGAGGAAGGGGTTAACAGCATAGGAAACATCATATACTGATGTAAAAAGAATGTACTAGAGTTTTTCCAGGATTAATTTTTTTTTCTTTGCTCTGCATTTAAAATATAGTATATTATCAATCACTAACAGGAAAATGGTTGATTCCGTTTTAAATACACTCAGTAGTACAAATTTAATATTAAAACATTAAAAACACAACACATATGTTCCTATCTGTATTTTATCACTGTAAAACAAGAATCTGGGGTTCAAAACAAACCTGGTTTATAAATATAAAGCACCTTAAAAATACAAATGGACAGAATGGGGTAGTAGAGTACCACAGCTTTGCAGTCCACAGAGGGAAACTGTCTGTAAAAGGGTGGCAGTCTGAACTTCCCAGAATACATTAGGCAGAACACCCTTGATAGGTGACTGGAAATGCTTTGGTGCAACAATTAGTTAAAAGTTCTGCAAAGTTTCCTAAATAAACATAAAAACCAGGGCCCCATAGCAGGTGGCTGTGTTAGATATTCAAATCATTACCATTTTCTGTGTGGGGTTTTCTTAAGGGCAAGGTTACCGTATGATGGACAACCTGTATACATTTGCAGATGTGGTGTAAGCTGAAGTCAAACCGGTGCAAGAAGCGAGAATCTTGCGAAAGAAGAAAACAAACCCTAGCCTGTGCATCGCTGAAGGCAGTATCCAGTCTAAGAGGCTGTCAATGCAGCACTCGCTGAATAAATGAGTTGCTTTGACAGGAAATTCCAATTGCAATTTTAATTCTGATCAGGCTTCAGGAAGTGGAAAGAATAAAAACACATCAATTATAATGACAGGAAGTCTTAAATCACATGGCAACCAGCTGTTGCCAACAGACGGGTTGTGGAGTCTTAATAAGAATGTGGTACTTTGGTGAAACCCCCCAAAAAAGAAAAGAAATGCTGACATCACTCTCTGATGTATAACAGTCACAGTCGGTTTGAATAAAAGTTTGCAGTCTTTTTGGTTTTGTAATTGATAAAAAAACAGTATATTTTGCTAAGAATGCAAATATGAAATTCATATTTTGACAAATGTTCCTACATAGGGTTACTTATTGTAAACTCCTTAGGATACATTTTGTAATTTTACATCTTCTGTATACTATTTCAGTCCAGTCTTTGTACTTCTCTTCACAAAGTCATAAAATACATATTTTAAATTAACTGGTTTAAATTTGAGTAGCATTTAGAATGTAAATACACAGATGAGGCAATTAATCAAATTACAGTGTTTAATTGTATTACCTAGAATTAATCTTTCAAGGTAAATTCTGTATTACATTAATGCAGTAGCATTTTTTTTTTTTTTTTTTAATGACTGAAGGACTAATATTACTATAAAGTTTCTCTAAAAAATCATGAGATCATGTTTCTAATTAACAAGTATTACATATTCTTTGGCAATTCTCCATTCAGCAGATTCTTCCTATTCCTGCCACTAGTACTGTGCTTGTAAAATTCTTAATGTCGTTTTTGATGGATTTACCACCATGGAAAAAGCTATGACTGCTGAATAAAGAGGAGGGATCTGAATGTTATTTTTCATAAAGTGTTTCATTCTTTATGAATGAAAATCGAATGCAGTTAAAAAGACTGCCATTCAGGCTGTAGGCTGTTTCCTAACAGAACACATGCAGTTTTAGTTATTTGCATTATGGATGTTACAGTCTAGGCGTATGTTCTAGATGACTAATACAGCTGAACAATGAACGACATACAATCTGATTTGTTGAAAGCACTAACAGGAGAAGTTCAGTTCACTGTGGGGAAAAAGGAACATCAAATACAGGTGATGCTCTTTGCTATAAGACATCCTGGATTACCACAATTCACTTAGGTCTAACTAAACACGGTTAGCGCTTCCAATTTTTAATTTCATGGACAGAATTAAGGGCTTTCCTTTTCAGAAAACTACTTCATTAGTAAGTACCAACTCTGCTGATACAACTTATTTATTTATTTTTGATCAGAAAGTGCATATATTTTAATATTTCAGATACTAGTACTGTAGATGTTACTGCAACAACAGAACAGCCATTCAAGTACAAAACTGTAGTTTAGTTCCATGTTGCCAAGCAATTTAAAAAGTATAGAAAATTCCTGAAATCCTTTGAAGAGTACACTCCTCAACAACCATAAATGGAAAATAATCTGTTTAACTTTCCTACCAAAGCATCCACCGAATAACAAATCCGAAATATATATATATATATATATATATATATATATATATATATATATATATATATATATATATATATAATATATATATATATATATATTTGTAAGACACATAATATATAGAAATAGCTTGGTTGGATAAGTGTCCAACCCCCTTGTAAATAGCAATCCTAAATTAGCTCAGGTGTAACCAATCGTCTTCAAAATCCCACACCAAGTTAAGTTGTCTCCACTTGTGTTAAATTGTAGTTATTAACATGATTTCAGGATAAACTCAGCAGTTCCTCTGCTGGGTAGTGCATTTCAAAGCAAAGACTCAACCATGAGCACCAAGGTGCTTTCAAAAGAACTCCAGGACAAAGTTGTGAAAGGCACAGATCAGGGGGTGGGTATAAAACAAAAATATTAAAGGCCTTGAATATACCTTGGAGCACAGTCAAGATGATTATTAAGAAGTGGAAGGTGTATGGCACCACCAAGACCCTGCCCAGATCAGGCCGTCCCTCCAAACTGGATGACCGAGCAAGACGGAGACTGATCAGAGAGGCAACCAAGAGGCCAATGGCAACTTTGCAAGAGCTACAGGCTTATGGCCAAGACTGGTCAAAGTGTGCATATGACAGCAATATCCTAGAACTCCACAAATCTGGCCTGTATGGTAGGGTGGCAAGAAGGAAGCCATTACTCAAGAAAACCTTGATTCCCATTTGAAGTATGCAAAAAAACACTCAGGAAATTCTGTAACCATGTGGCACAAAGCTTTGTGGTCTGACGAAACTGAAATGGAACTTTTTAGCCTAAATGCAAAGCGTTATGTGTGACGCAAACCCAACACAGCGCATTACCCAAAGAACACCATCCCTACTGTGAAGCATGGTGGTGGCAGCATCATTTTATGGGGATGTTTCTCATCGGCAGGGACTGGGGCACTTGTCAGAATAGAAGGGGAAATGAATGGAGCAAAATACAGAGAATTCCTTGAGGAAAACCTGCTGCCCTCTGCAAGAAAGCTGAAACTGAGATGGAAGTTCACCTTTCAGCATGACAACGACCGAAAGCAAACGGCCAAAGCTACACCAAAGCTACGCTAAGGAACAAAAACATAAATGTCCTTGAGTGGCCCAGTCAGAGCCCCAACCTAAATTCAATCGAAAATTTGTGGCATGACTTGAAGATTGCTGTCCATCAACAATCCCCAAGGAACTTGACAGAGCTCTAACAGTTTTGTAAAAAACAATGGTCAAATATTGCCAAATCTAGGTGTGCAAAGTTGGTAGAGACTTATCCCAACAGACTCACAGCTGTAATTGCAGCCAAAGTTGCTTCTACCAAGTATTAACTCAGGGGGGTGGAGACTTATCCAATTATGATATTTCAGTTTTGTATTTTAAATACATAATTTTTTTCTCAATAAAAACTTGTCCCCTTAACAGTGTGGAGTATGATGTGTAGATAAGTGGAACAAAATCCTCATTTAAATGCATCAAACTCTGAGGGACTGACACAACAAAATGTGAAAAGAGTGATATATATATATATATATATATATATATATATATATATATATATATATATAGATAAAAGTTGTGTGAGCTGCATTTTGAAGCGTAAAACTTCTAAATAGGTAATGTTTTAACATTGTTCTATAACAAGATACATCAGTTCCAACACACTCCAAACTCCTAAAATGTGGACATTACTGTGAATCCCCACCCCATTACTGGGGGAGGTTGTAGCCAATTGTGGTTGGGTTATGGGCAGCCTCCTCACATAGACTGGTGAGGAAAGGGAATGTTTCAGGGTGACATAATGCACCAATCCAAAGGGTTCATTGACCATTCAGGTATTTTAAACAGCTAAATAAATATGATAGAGAATAAGAAAACATATTCCTAGATATTTTAGAGCTGTATGAGTATGGAGGCCTAACAATAACAAAAACAAAGTTGTACTAATCACAATTTCTAACAGTGTTTACATTACTGCTATATTAATGTTTACAGTACTATTGCATTATGTATAAAGAGCATTTTATCTTCAGTTGGATGAGCTGCAAGAGGTGTCTGAGACTCTTTGCAGTATGCCATCACTTCTTTTGGTAGGAAGTCCACCTGTGAGATTTTTGATACTCCCAGTCTGTGCATTCTGAATCTGCAAGAAGGAAAAAAAACAAGCAGGCATACATAAACTCAGTACATGTCTTTTTTTCTTCTCCTAGCTACTAATATACAATGTTTTACAGGGTCTTAACTATTGTATGTAAGAGTGTTGGTCATCACGCAGGTTACAAATAAACACCAAGGTTCATCACAAGTGTCTGAGCAGAGCGTGGGTGCGAAAAGCCTCTGGCACTGCTCCCACTCCAAAAGATGTTTTGCAAAAGAAAAATATTGGACACTGTACAGATAACATATGATCAATAAAAGATGCTGCTTTTGCGATGCTCTGACAATATTGTGCAATCTACGAAATCGTCCTGTATAATTAAAGCTAACAAAAAAATCAATAAATAGTTTGCACATTAAGAGTTTATTACAACAGTGAAAGCCATTGTGTGCTTGTATATGAACCATGTTAACTGCAAATCTCACAAAGCTTATTCAATTAAAACATCTTTAACCACATGGTATGTGCAAAAGGGTCAGTGTATGTTAGGATCCCAAGCCGAAATACAATCCCAGCTGCTTGGGGTTAAATTGCTTTAGATAGCTGAAATCGTGTCGTGTTCAGCTTGGGGTTGTCTTGTGAATGATCCCATCAAAGTGCAGAAGATTCACTTCACCCAAAGCCTTTATCCCTTCATGTAAAAAAGTGAGATTGAATTATTCTCCAGGAAAATAAAAATTAAAAAAATTACAAACCTCATTATTGCTGTAATAAATATTTTGCAGAAGTGTGAACATGTCAATTATAGTTACCAAATGTATTTGACAAATTAATATTTTAATAATCAATTTCACTAAATACATAATAGTACTCACTGTAACCGGATCCCTGATATGTGATGGAGACGAATATAATATTTGTGGGTATACACTATATAGGAAAGACAGGCAGGACAAAAGACATGGAGGGGTAGCGCTATACATCAAAAATATTCTTGAAGCCCAGGTGTTAAACCTGGAAGAAAAAAACAATGCAGAATCAATATGGATCAGAATAATGAACAAAAATTCAAAGGGCATAATAATAGGGGCATGGAGTAGACCGCCAAATTCAGGCACCAAGCAAAATAATCTGTTATACAATGAAATTAGAAATGCATGCAACAAAGGAGAAGCCATATTAATGGGGGATTTCAACTTCTCCCATATAAAATGGGAGAAGATGGTGGGGAGCACGACAGACAAAATTAAAATGGTGGAAATGACAAATGTCAAGGCACCGACTAGAGGGGAGGCATGCCTTGATTTAATCTTTTCAAATAAGAAAGACAGAATAACTAAAACAGAGGTCAGAGAACCATTGGCAAACTCAAACCACAACATGGTCTCATTTGAAGTGTTTTTTAAACCCCCAAAGTAATGACTAAAGCTAAGGTTTACAATTTTAGGAAGGCAAACTATAAAGGAATGAAACAGAAGTAGATTGGAGTAAAATAGAGAAGAGAATGGCTTTTTTTTTTAATGTAGTACTAGAGGCACAAAACAATTACATCCCAAAAGTAGACGAATCTAAATCTAAAACAAAATTGCCAAAATGGTTTAATAGATCAATAAAAAAAAAAATATGCAGAGAAAAAAGGCACTTTACAGAGTGTTTAAAATGGACCAAGAACAAAGTACACAGAAAGAGTACCGGAAATGCAAACGGAAGTCAAAAAGGAAGTAAGAAAGGCCAAGAGAGAGATAGAAGTGAACATTGCCAACGGGGCTAAAACCAATTCCAAAAAGTTTTTCCAATATTATAACAGCAAGAGAATATTCAAAGAGGAGATAAAATGTCTAAGAGATACAAATGGCAAAATCACAGATAAAGAGAAAAAAAATAGCAAATATATTAAATGATTACTTTTTACAAGTTTTTACAAAGGCAACATGCCCCACATGCCGACCTGTTCTTAGTTTTATAACTTTAGCATAACAGACAGAAGTGTTACAGGGACTAGGAGCTCTTAAAATAAACAGATCCCCTGGAGATCCCCCCAGTAGTACTCAAAGAAATGAAAGAAGTTATTTACAAACCGCTAACCAAGATCATGCAACAGTCTCTTGACACAGGGGTTGTACCGAGTGGAGAATTGCAAACGTAACACTGATCCACAAACAAGGAGACAAAACCAAACCAGGTAACTATAGACCAATAAGCCTGACTTCTATTATATGTAAACTTAGGTGCTCAAAATGAAAAATTACCTATATGGTAACAGCATCCTGGGAGACAGTAAGCATGATTTTAAAAAAGGGAGATTGTGTCTAACTAACCTGCTTGACTTTTTTGAGGATAAAACTTTGACAATGGTTAACTGTAGGAGAGTGCTAATACAAGTTGAATGTTTCAAATGAGCTGCACTGTATACTTCAGTTGCAGTATTCTATGTAGTATATTATGGGGTCTGTTACCCTAATGCTCATTAGTCATTTTATTTTTCCAGTTTCTGTGTCCCACTTTAACTGTTTTGATGCTCTGGATTCAGCAATGACGGTATTTATACATTGGTGGTCATGCATGTTGCATTGCACCACTATACATTTTAAATCCATTCTTAACATTTTTGTGCATTGATCATATGTACTTGTTATTATTAAGATGCTGCTCAAGTTTTGCTATGGGAGTTTCATTCTGTACCGTTTATTGATTGGCTGATTGTTTTACTATACTGTTAAACAAGTCTAACAGAAAGAAGGTTCATAAAGCCATTAATTAGACAAAGTTTTGTGAAAATTGAAAGAAATGAACACATATTTTTAAAGAGTCACTACCTGTGTGTTTGCACATACTGTAATCATGTATGTTTGTCAAGAGACACAATGACACTTCGACAATGCTTGCATATCCCACTAATCAAACAGCCAAGGCACACCTGTAAGTATAACCATGACATAATCTGGATTTATCAGGTCCTTGTTAAGCAATGTTTCATTTCTCTCTCAGTTTTTAATATACATTACATTCAGACAGATGAAAATAATAACTGAGCATCAACATGAATTTCATTGAACCTGTACTGATTTTAATATGACCTACACGACTGACCCTTAGCAAAAGATGATTAGTATATAATCTGTAATAATCTTCACCTCTTCACAATTCTTTTAAAAAATAAAATGGTGAATTTATTGACTTGTATTGAGAAACCTCAATAGGCTATTTTTGTTATTTGTGTTTAACACACCTTTAAAATGTTTTGATGGTAAAACTCAATGTGTGATGCAGTATTTATGCCCACCACTAAATATAGATGCTGTGCTACACTTTCTAAAGCTGGAACAATTTAAAAAAAAAACAAAACAAAACAAAAAAAAAAATCCTTTGTATTTTTAGTTGGCGGAAGATGTACTGCTTTGCAAAAAGGTCAATATACTTAAGCAAGGGTATAATTTGTGGCAAAAACTTAAATAGTATGATAACTGCTCATAAAAAGGGTGGTTTCTGTAATGCAGGACTGTGGTGTTTAAATGTGTTCAGAAAACTACAGGAAACCTTAAAGACAACTTGTTTTTATTCCTCACTTGACTACTGTATATCAAAGCTACTCATTTACAATCGGTAGAGTTGCCTCTGTTACCAAAGTTGTGTTTGGGTTGATGTACTATTGCACATGTTTATGATATTATATCAGTTTACTACATTTTTTATTAAAATATAATACATGGATACGTACTATAATTGCATCTCACCCCACTTTAAAAAAGTCACAGCTAAGTAATAGGACAGCAGATTGACAATGTATCACTTGCCCAATTATTTTCCTTGGAATTTTGAACTGATGACTGACGTTTTTATTAAAAAGATTCCAAGCCCTAAAAAAAGGCTTCTCATTTTGAAATCCCCACACAAGAAGTCAGCGAATCATTCATCGGAGACCAAGAAAAACACAACAAAGAAAACTGCCTTCAATATAAACCTTTAAAGTCACAGAATCAATACAGTATATAAAAATAACAAATGGGGCTGATGTGAATTACTCTAGATTGTAATTGATTTGCAGGGTTTTGGTGAATTCATCATAAACCACTCAAGCTTTGCTCTCATGGTTTTTATGTAACCAGAACCCTTCGATGCAATCACAACCTTGTCACTCACTGCAGCCCATCTGCTATTCTTTATGTAAACAGTGCATTATGTCTGCAAACCCATCCACCATATATGACTATAAGACAAAGAAGTTTACATTGAAGGATGTTTACATTGAAGGATGTTTTATTTGGCACAAATATAAAAAATAATCAGGCATAAACATAGTTGATTATATCAATCAATTCAATAATGCATTAATAAGGTAGCAGTATATTTTGAAGATAGTACGAATGATCCCTTTTAGGCAGCTCAAATACCTACAGTATCAGTAAGAGAAATCCTATGTTTTTAACACTGTATTATAGTACATATACAGTACGTTAGCTTATAGTCACGTATGTGAGTAAAGGCCTCTGACCCACAGAAATGCTTTGGAATCCCTTACATTAAAACATTTCGTCAATGAGTTTATGTTTTTGGCAGATTTATAGAAATCTGCCAAAAACAGCACATGAGCAAAATTAATATTTTACAAACTACAAAGTTTCCCTGCACATCTTGTTTAAGTAATACTGCATTGACCATTCTATATACTGTATATTATATTGCGTTTTTTTATAGTCATTATTTATAGTCATAAGACTTGAACTATTCTGTAAACAGATGTCATGAGTAAAAAGGTAAGTAATGAATGAAAGCCATTGTTTTCCAAGAAATCATTTAAACAACATTTGCATGGGGAACACAGTCCCAGGCATGAGCATGCATCTTTTTATTGGGGAGGTGCAATTCTTTGGCACTGAGTAGCAACTTGATGGATTAGATTACCCTTTCTGAATGCTCTAAGGCTGTATCTATATTGAAGCCAATGGAAATAGCTTACTCTTGCCAGTTTGTTCTGGTAATCTCACCAACAGCGGGACAACAGCTCTTTGTGAACCACAGAATGAGATACAGCCAAGAAATATTAAACTCAATCATAGGTTAAGTGTGACCCCTAGGGGAAGGCTACATTGCATTTGAAACAGACAGATTCTGCATGCTTTACAATATTATTACTTGAGCTTGAAAGAGCTTTCATGTGTCTGCAGTAAATACACGGGAGAAGGCTGAAGTGGGAGCCAAATACATAAGAAGCTTCCTAAAATTAAAACTGTCATTCTAACATATTTCACAGTAAGTTAATTTATATATTTGTTGTTCCTGCTACAGTGTCCCTTAAATGGCTAATGTGCCAATACATGTATACTATAAGCTGACTAATTATATGCAGCCATGCAAAGAGAGGCTAGAATTATAGTTTCCATTCCTTCATCCATCTGCCCTCGTCTAACAAACTAAGAATAATGCACATCTTTGCCACACAGATAAACTAGAAGCATTATTTCGTGAGTACAAATATATTGGACCAACTAACTCTTCCTTGGTATGTTCAATGATACATATTGTTCCCAGTTCCACATTGACCAAGCAGAACATGTCAGTCTATTTGCTTCAAGAATTTGAATCTTAAGTGGACCATGCAGGGAAGGTCTGACTGTCCATCCCTCTGATTGCATGTTAAACATATTTTTTTTACACACAGTGGATGTAGATCTTAGTGATTTACTGACTACAGTTTTGTATTTATGGATGTTTCTGGGGATATGCTGTATGTTTAGGAAATATTTTATTTGAAGTGGTATTAAATTACACTGTAAGTTTTAGTTCGGCTTTAGCTTAATGATCCAAATAATTAAAATAGCTACTGGCTAATAGACATTGCATAAATTCACCTGAGGTTCAGGAAATTGCACCCAGTAATTACACACAAAACCAACACAATGCACACTAATCCTTACCTAAATCTGTTGTTCCTGTTCAGAAAGTTTAGAATGAAAAGTGCAATAATCAGAGACAAATACTTAGAGCAAGAAGAGATGATTGTTTTAACATTTAACTTTTTTATGATGTTTCGGGTGTGAGTGGTTCTTGGTTCTGCTGCTGTTACAATTTTCTTCCTCATTACATTTAAATCAAGTGACAATGTGACCTCTGTGTGGAGTCCCACGTCACCGTGAGGAGGGGGTTATTGACTGTGGTTGCAGCCCTGCAGAATATGGATTTTTTTCTCCATATTAACTCACATTTCTAATATGTCATTCAAGGGCAGGTGTCCTTGTAATAGTGTTGCAAAAGCATACATGCAAGCGAGAGAAGAACAACAGCTTCACAAGTAAAAAGTAACCTGGCTATCGAACTTGCTGTGGATTTTGACAAATTGTTTAGAAACTGAACAGAACTTAGAAGCACTCAGAATGATTGCAAACATCATAAAAGAAAGAAACATTTCATTTGAAAACAAAGCCTTGACCAAGCCTGAGCAAAGCCTGAACCAAGCCTGAACCAAGCCTGAACCAAGCTTTAAGCAAGCCTTAACCAAGCCTGAACCAAGCTTTAACAAAGCCTAAACCAAGCTTTAACCAAGCTTTAACCAAGCATGAACCAAGCTTTAACCAAGCCTAAACCAAGCCTGAACCAAGCCTTAACCAAGCCTGAACCAAGCCTGAACCAAGCTTTAACCAAGCATAAACCAAGCTTTAACCAAGCCTGAACCAAGCCTTAACCAAGCATGAACCAAGCTTTAACCAAGCCTGAACCAAGCTTTAACCAAGCTTTAACCAAGCCTAAACCAAGCATTAACCAAGCCTGAACCAAGCTTTAACCAAGCCTGAACCAAGCCTTAACCAAGCCTTAACCAAGCCTGAACCAAGCCTTAACCAAGCCTGAACCAAGCCTTAACCAAGCCTGAACCAAGCCTTAACCAAGCCTTAACCAAGCCTGAACCAAGCCTTAACCAAGCCTTAACCAAGCCTTAACCAAGCCTTAACCAAGCCTTAACCAAGCCTGAACCAAGCCTTAACCAAGCCTTAACCAAGCCTTAACCAAGCCTTAACCAAGCCTTAACCAAGCCTTAACCAAGCCTTAACCAAGCCTTAACCAAGCCTTAACCAAGCCTTAACCAAGCCTAAACCAAGCCTTAACCAAGCCTGAACCAAGCCTTAACCAAGCCTTAACCAAGCCTTAACCAAGCCTTAACCAAGCCTTAACCAAGCCTGAACCAAGCCTTAACCAAGCCTTAACCAAGCCTTAACCAAGCCTTAACCAAGCCTTAACCAAGCCTTAACCAAGCCTTAACCAAGCCTTAACCAAGCCTTAACCAAGCCTTAACCAAGCCTTAACCAAGCCTGAACCAAGCCTTAACCAAGCCTTAACCAAGCCTTAACCAAGCCTGAACCAAGCCTTAACCAAGCCTTAACCAAGCCCAAGCCTGAACCAAGCCTTAACCAAGCCTTAACCAAGCCTTAACCAAGCCTTAACCAAGCCTGAACCAAGCTTTAACCAAGCCTTAACCAAGCCTTAACCAAGCCTTAACCAAGCCTGAACCAAGCTTTAACCAAGCCTTAACCAAGCCTGAACCAAGCTTTAACCAAGCCTTAACCAAGCCTTAACCAAGCTTTAACCAAGCCTGAACCAAGCTTTAACCAAGCCTAAACCAAGCTTTAACCAAGCCTTAACCAAGCCTTAACCAAGCCTGAACCAAGCCTTAACCAAGCCTGAACCAAGCTTTAACCAAGCCTGAACCAAGCTTTAACCAAGCCTTAACCAAGCCTAAACCAAGCTTTAACCAAGCCTTAACCAAGCCTTAACCAAGCTTTAACCAAGCCTGAACCAAGCTTTAACCAAGCCTTAACCAAGCCTTAACCAAGCCTTAACCAAGCCTTAACCAAGCCTTAACCAAGCCTTAACCAAGCCTTAACCAAGCCTGAACCAAGCCTTAACCAAGCCTTAACCAAGCCTTAACCAAGCCTTAACCAAGCCTTAACCAAGCCTTAACCAAGCCTTAACCTGAACCAAGCCTTAACCAAGCCTAAACCAAGCCTTAACCAAGCCTTAACCAAGCCTTAACCAAGCCTTAACCAAGCCTGAACCAAGCCTTAACCAAGCTTTAACCAAGCCTGAACCAAGCCTTAACCAAGCTTTAACCAAGCCTGAACCAAGCCTTAACCAAGCCTTAACCAAGCCTTAACCAAGCCTTAACCAAGCCTTAACCAAGCCTGAACCAAGCCTTAACCAAGCCTTAACCAAGCATGAACCAAGCCTTAACCAAGCCTTAACCAAGCATGAACCAAGCCTTAACCAAGCCTTAACCAAGCATGAACCAAGCCTTAACCAAGCCTTAACCAAGCCTGAACCAAGCCTTAACCAAGCCTCAACCAAGCCAAGCCTTAACCAAGCCTTAACCAAGCCTTAACCAAGCCTGAACCAAGCCTTAACCAAGCCTTAACCAAGCCTTAACCAAGCCTTAACCAAGCCTGAACCAAGCTTTAACCAAGCCTTAACCAAGCCTTAACCAAGCTTTAACCAAGCCTGAACCAAGCCTTAACCAAGCCTGAACCAAGCCTTAACCAAGCCTTAACCAAGCCTTAACCAAGCCTTAACCAAGCCTTAACCAAGCCTTAACCAAGCCTTAACCAAGCCTTAACCAAGCCTGAACCAAGCCTTAACCAAGCTTTAACCAAGCCTGAACCAAGCCTTAACCAAGCCTGAACCAAGCCTTAACCAAGCCTTAACCAAGCCTTAACCAAGCCTTAACCAAGCCTGAACCAAGCTTTAACAAGCCTTAACCAAGCCTTAACCAAGCTTTAACCAAGCCTGAACCAAGCCTTAACCAAGCCTGAACCAAGCTTTAACCAAGCCTTAACCAAGCCTTAACCAAGCCTTAACCAAGCCTTAACCAAGCCTTAACCAAGCCTTAACCAAGCCTTAACCAAGCCTGAACCAAGCCTTAACCAAGCCTTAACCAAGCCTTAACCAAGCCTTAACCAAGCCTGAACCAAGCTTTAACCAAGCCTAAACCAAGCTTTAACCAAGCCTGAACCAAGCCTGAACCAAGCCTGAACCAAGCCTTAACCAAGCCTGAACCAAGCCTGAACCAAGCCTTAACCAAGCCTTAACCAAGCCTGAACCAAGCCTTAACCAAGCCTGAACCAAGCCTTAACCAAGCCTAAACCAAGCTTTAACCAAGCCTTAACCAAGCCTGAACCAAGCCTTAACCAAGCCTGAACCAAGCCTTAACCAAGCCTTAACCAAGCCTGAACCAAGCCTAAACCAAGCTTTAACCAAGCCTTAACCAAGCCTTAACCAAGCCTTAACCAAGCCTGAACCAAGCTTTAACCAAGCCTGAACCAAGCCTTAACCAAGCCTGAACCAAGCTTTAACCAAGCCTTAACCAAGCCTTAACCAAGCCTGAACCAAGCCTTAACCAAGCCTGAACCAAGCCTTAACCAAGCCTTAACCAAGCCTGAACCAAGCCTTAACCAAGCCTTAACCAAGCCTGAACCAAGCTTTAACCAAGCCTGAACCAAGCCTGAACCAAGCCTGAGCCAAGCCTGAACCAAGCCTTAACCAAGACTGAACCAGGCCTGAGCCAAGCCTTAACCAAGCCTGAACCAAGCTTTAACCAAGACTGAACCAGGCCTGAGCCAAACCTGAACCAAGCCTGAACCAAGATTTAACCAAGCCTGAACCTAGCCTTAACCAAGCCATAAGTAAGGCTGAACCAGGCCTGAACCTAGCCTTAACTAATCCTAAACCAAGCCTTAACCAAGGTTAGGGAATGAAAACTGTCCAACCCAGCTATTGCAGATCACCGTGGCTGAACACCAGCGAAGACGTGGGATTATAAAGGTCTGTGCCAGACACCTTCCCACGTATGCTTCCAGATCTGTCCGGATTGGGAGCAGTAGACGTTTTCATGTGAAATGCTGGTTTCCATGTTGACATGGGTGTGGAATTCCTGTGTTTTTCCATCATGTTCATGAGTAAATGAGATTCTCCCTGTTGTTATTTTCAGCCCCAAATCTGATCGTCTAGAGCTGTTCTCCCAGACGTGCACACGCATCACCACTTCACATGTAAACAACCACACATGGAAACTCCCCCATGGTTACTCTAATTAACCATGTTCCTCCTTCAAAACTGGTGAAACAAAACACATGTCCTCTTTTGTGCATAGTTACTTCATAAGAGCAAATATCCAATGTTGTGATTGTAAGCTGCTGTGCGCAAGGTCAGAAGTTAAACATGCATGTTGATTCATGACGTTGGCTGTCAGAAGTTATAAGTAGCTAACAGGCAAAGTCCAAAGCCATCACCAGGAGAGAACTGGATATTCTGTATTGCTATTTATTTATTTTGTGTCGTTTTATTATGTGCGTTTTTTCTGATTTAAATTCATACATGGGGTAGCATGTTATAATCAGTATATTTTGGAAGGCCTTGTCAAATCAACTTAAACATTTATTTTGTTACAGCTTAGGAATACCTGAATTCATAGTAATGGCTGTCCTTCCACAACAATTATTTGATGATTTAACAGAAAAAAAGAAAAGAAAAAACATTGATCAGAGCATGACACAGTATTCAGAATTGGCTAACACTTGAATTATTTCAGTTGTTTCACTACCATTTTTTATGACAACATAAACCTTAAAAATGTTATCTTTACTTTGACCTGTGAGCTAAGATGTCCGTGACTGTTTTGTTTTCTACATGACTCTTTGAGATGTTAGTTTCATATTCGGTTCACAGCTGTATTCTGTGATTGTCTAGTTCGTTCTAAAAGCTGTTCTAAAATCTTCTCAAAGTTCCAGTAAAAATGTACCTTGATTCAGATCTTTTTTACATTTTATGTTTACAAACCAATTGATCTGATACTCAGTTTACCAATGGAGTCTCAAAATGGTGCTGTGCAAAGCAGATAAAGCCATTCTCTAAATCAGATTGTTTATTAAAAAAATAAAATACTGTTCAATAAGATAATTATACATGCAAATAGTGACATGTTTTGAAATAATATGTTGGCAACATTAAAATGTGACAGATGTGGAGCCAAAGCAAACGAAAGTATGGCTTATTGCCCAAGCTAATTAAAACTGTGATTGAGAAACCTCTGATTCTGGTCTGCCATATTTGTTTCTAAGGGTAAAATGTTCAAAATACTTACAATAGTCCAGATGCTGCCTAAGAAAGTTTGAAAATTGCATCCATATCCTAGTAGTCAGATAACCTGTAAACGACCAATGTGATACCGGACATCCCATACAGGCTGTGGCATCCGTCCTCGAGTTGGAGGACCAGAGATGGACTTATTTAGTTCTAAATGACTCGGCATAGCTACCCAGCAACCCATAGGGACTTTTTACAGGTTATTTTGGAAAAAGAAAACAGGTCATATTTTTTAACATGTTTTATGTAGCTTGACGTTTCACAACAGACCAGATTTACCGGTACTATCAGTATGTCTCAGTTTATTTATTTATGTATATTAGGGCTGTATGGCAGGATGGCTTGGTAGCAATTGGTGTCTATATTTTCAGTCCTTATTTTTGCTTTGTTCCCAACCCCAGTCAACAAAAGCTGCTGGTTTGTATATCATGGTCGAGGGATTAACTGTCTAACAATTAACTAGTTAATCCCTTGACCACATTCTTCACGAATTTCTGATACAGTGGTCGATGGCCAATTTGTCAATAAATCATTAGCTGCCTACCACACATTCTCACAAGTTTTAGTGGATGGGGAATTTTAACTCCATCCATGCTGTCAAACAATAATAACAGAACTTGGTTTAAAACACAAACAAACATTAATTAAATAATAAAATAAAAATAATAATAATAATAATAATAATAATAATAATAATAATAATAATAATAATAATAATAATAATAAAATACAAAATAAACACAGGGTGTACCCTGTCACAGGCTGTCAAGTGATTCCGATTTATTTATTTTTTTTATCTAAGGTTAATGTTGGTTTTAAAAAAATAGAAATTACAACCATCCAATCTATTTTAATGACGTTAGAGTAAATTCATTTTAAATATTATATTATTATATTATACTTATTATTATTATTATTATTATTATTATTATTATTATTATTATTATCCAAAAAACAACCCAACATAAAAAGCTTGTTTTCCTATTTCTGGATTCTCTTTATCGTTTTATATTTATTTACAATCCAGGATTGTTGTTCAATTGTTAGAACCAACTGCTAAATCAGTTTATTAATACTCACCTTATTGCATTTACAATTATCAGTTTCTTTTATTCATAAACAGATCTGTTTCACTTACATTATAATAATAATAATAATAACAATAATAATAATGGGCTTCAGCGAGTTAAATTAAAATAATTCCATGTAGGGTTGCTGTGACGTCATAAACTACAAGACAGTCAATCTCAGATTGTTATTAACCTTCCTCACAGTTCTTCTACTTGTTCTTGGTGAAAGAACCTTCTTTCTTCCTGACCAAGAAAGCGTTGTGACAGTACCATGCGTCTTGTACTTCTTGATAATAGAAACAATAGTTGAAATTGGGATACTCAAATGCTTGGAAGCCTTCTTGTATCCTTCTCCAGCTTTATGACAATAAATCATTTTCATTCAGATAGCTCTTTACTTTTTCTCATATTTACTTACAGTTCTGCAAAATAGTTGCTGAAATAAATAACGATAGACCTCTATTTATTGAAACTTTTTTCCTCATCCACAAAAGCAAAACATTTGTACAAAAGATTTTTCCTAAAATTCTTTGTTTTCGAGAAATGTGTGTGTATATAATTCAGACCAGAATTTGTGTTCCGCCTTATAACAAGTATAAAAGGGCTACTTTAATGGCATTATGGTGCAAATGGGAGTCACGACCGTACCGTCTTATAACCGATTCTGCACTACAGTGTGTGTCTCTCTCTCTCTCTCTCTCTCTCTCTCTCTCTCTCTCTCTCTCTCTCTCTCTCTCTCTATATATATAATATATATATATATATATATATATATATATATAATGTATGTGTTTTGGTTGTTTATTGCTAGATTTGTAAAACAAAAAGTAAAATGTGTTCAGTTTTATTTAGTGACTTAACTTTTGAGATAGCAAAGACATAAGGATAAGGAGTTCTGGCAGGCAGCCGCAGTACATAAGCTAGTTTTTAACCTGAAAGTCTGAATACCAAATCCAAATTCCAAAGCTAACACTCCCAGATTAAGCCCTGACACTGTTTTGGGGGTTGTTCATGAGTAATTGTTAGACACACTGTTTTGAGGGTTGTTCATGAGTAATTGTTAGACACACTGTTTTGAGGTTTGTTCGTGGGTAATTGTTGGACACATTGTTTTGAGGGTTGTTCGTGGGCAATTGTTAGACACACTGTTTTGTTGCAGCAGTATGGCACACAGTTGTAGACCCAACACAGTCTGTCAAATAGTCATCTCTACATAAAGATGCTGGTGCTGCTTCAGATCTGGAAAGTGAGTCAATCGGGGTCCATCTCTGTCTGCCGTACGATACAGATCAGGAACGCCACTCCAAAATGACTCACGTTTTTCAACACTGGCCCAACTTCAAAGGAAGTGTCTTGTATTATGATCAACTGTGCATGTTTTCTGTTTTTATAAAGGATATGTATTCCTCTATTCATTAAGAGAAATGCATATGGAGTTGGACACATGGATCTCTAAGTAAATCTAATGAGCAATCTCAAGTTTCTGTTTTGATTGCACTCCATTTCCACATGTGTGCGTCATATCCCTGTTTGCCCTGTCTAACCCTTGTGTAGACTCTGTATATGTGAAGTGCAAGTTGAGTGTACTTCTCTATTTATTATTTATTGTACAATGTGTTAGATTTACAGCACTGGAAACAATGAGAGCTCTGTTTCTCCACTAAGCAGACACAGTACTTCATACTGAGCTTTAACACAAGCTGTATTAAATGAGCTCCAACTAATCTTTGTGTATTGACTGGGTAGAGACTGCCAACAAAGTGCCAATCTAGACAAACTTTGAAGTGCGTTTTTATTTTTTGTCTTTCTTCTTATGAAATTGTTTATGTAGTAAAGCATTTCGGATCATTTACAGAATGCATTGAGAGCCACTGTTGAGACTTATGAGTCCAGTCCTTCCCTCCCTCCTATAGAAGTGATGGTTTCATTGAGAGATGAAGACCCAACAATAAAGATAAAGTTAATGTTTTAAAGATCAAATGCTTACACACACACATTTGTAAATGTTTACTCTAACTGCAGTAAACTGAACTGCACAGTTTAAACTTGGACACACTATTAAGTAAAACTAACATTCAGCAATTATGTAATTTATTATAATGTTTTGCTCTCTATTTAGTAAGCAATACAAAATTTACTAAAATAGGCACTTATAAAAACATGTCTTTCTGAATCAGTTTAGTGGTTGATCTCTCACAGTTTAGTTTAAACATTAAATAAATTGTGTAAGTTTAAATGAGAAGCCTCTAGTTTTGGTTGCTCATTTTTCTGCTCTAATGGTTCAAGATAAGTCACCAAACAACATACCCCTTTTATATAAGAAGTGTTTTGTTTTTAAAATGTTTTACTGTCAGTCTTTCTTGACAGCTTTTGTTCTAGATGTTAGATAGAGGTGGAGGCGTTCCTTTGAGAGATTGACCGACTTTCCAGTTACATGTATTTTACAGTTCCAATGCCTGTCATGGACTCTCTTAATACTCCATTGGTAAGAATATATGTTCAAGACCAGCTTCATAGCAATCCCACTTCATACATACTCAACCATATAATTTACTGTGTTTTTTTTTCACGGTCATCACAGATTTCCATGAAATTTACCCAATATATAATTCCCTGTGAAAATTAAATGCAGCAAATATTTGCCTTATATACGCACTGCCAGTTATACTGAATTAAGAAACAATGCAGTCAATTTAGTTTGCTCGATTTCTTAAAATGTCTTAAATGAAAAAGACACCTGCATCAAAGTTCAAAAATATTTTTTCTAAAGATCGCTCTGTCCCATACTTGCTCACATTTCACAGGGATATTTCACCTGCCTGTTTTTACATTTAATTTGTATTGTGTTTGATAACTCACTACAATTTAAGTTTTTCAGGTAAGTATTTAAATATTTAGGAACATTTGTTGTATAATAAGAAAATGATCAATTTTGAAAGTGAGATGCTGTATTTTTTCTGCTGTAACAAATATCATGTTTAATCCTGAAATATCTTTAATTATTTTATTGTCAAGTTGCTCTGTGATGTGTTTTATTAAGCTCCCATTAAAACATGGAAAGGGTTATTAAATGATACCATGATACAGTATGTTATTTCTATTTCTCTACTATTTCCTGTTATCCACTTCCTGTGTCATGTTAACATTTGTGCTGTTAATGTGTTTTGTACACTGGTAACCAGGTTAAGTTTGTTCCTAGAACTTGATTTTAACTTTTAACATTATATATATATATATATATATATATATATATATATATATATATATATATATATATATATATATATATATTAAAAGATAAAAGTAAAAGTTATATATATATATATATATATATATATATATATATATATATATATATATATATATATATATACCATATGTAATGACAAAATTAAGTTCTCTTTAACTGCATATATTCATAGTCAAATTGTTTCTAGCATTGTATATCTTTTGTTACAGTTAAGTAATTTTTGTAATGAATTTCCTCCTAGCGGCTTAGTTAATAATACTGACATCAACATAAGACATGTATCTACCTCTCCACTACGGAGCTTGCTCTTCACTTGAATTGTAAGTAGCTTGTCTCTGAACCATATGGTTTGTGGTTCACGTTCAGCCCAAGCCTTTGCATTTCGTTCAATGGGCTGAGATGCCAATTCACTGACATTTTTTCCAGGGTTTATTTTTGGACTTGAGTAAATGAAATAGTGAGGTCATCTAGTTTAAACTCCTGCTTCAGCTGTTTGTTCTGGTCAACAGTAATACAGTAACCCCCACCAGTAGGGCCCCTGTTATCCGAGGAACGAACCGCAATAGAGGAACAAAGTAGAAATGCTCTAGCTTCAATACGCCTGTAACAATATTTGGTTCGACCACTATTTGCTGACTGTTTTTGTAATGGTTACATCTGAGCCAGTCATTCCAGTATAAAATCAATGACGAATAGAGCTTATCAAACAGAAAATAAAATACATTTATTGTAGGTGACTTAGTACTTGCATCAATTACAGCTGGCCAATACAACAATGCAAATGAGTCACTGATTGAGTTGTCGCACTATTAAAACAAAAACGAGTAGTATTAATCCCACTGGCTTTTCTAAGAATAACAAACTATAGGTAGACTTACAATTTATTATAATTTTGGTGGCTATTATTTTTTAATTTGGATTTTGAAAAGTTTAACTATAGTATTTACAGTATATGATTTAACATGTTCCCATACTTACAATGCTATTGTGTATACTGTGTGTAGGTCTATCTACAGTATATCTACATCTATCTAGCAGAACTTTTTGACCAATGTGTCAGCGACTCATACAGATGTCTCTGCTCTCTCTATCTCTCCCATAATAAAATAAGCATGTTCTTAACCAGAGTAACCTGTAGTAAATTGCAGTTACAATGCCAATAATAATTGTGATGTGTGGGTAAAGGCAGGGAAACACTTACAAGAATATAATTGTGGTCAGATAAATTATTGGAAAATGTTACTTTTGACAAACATATTCATAACTTGTTGCATCCTATTTCATATTGTATTCTATTAGTATTATTGCACTGTAAACTCTACTGTACTCAAATATTAATCTTGCATTGTAACCCTGTACTATAACACCTGCAAGTTGCCTTGGATAAAGTTGTTTGCCAAATAAAATCATAATAATAATAATTATATAGATAGATAGATAGATAGATAGATAGATAGATAGATAGATAGATAGATAGATAGATAGATAGACACACACACACACACATTGCAGTTGATGCGTGAGTGTAACCTACACTTTTCTATGGTCTCCAAAGAATTGCTGAAGTGTATCTGCACTTTGAGACCAGGCTCTTTGGGCTTACAATGTGTTGGAAAAGCAAAGATTGGATGTGCTGCAGGTTATTGTGAAACAGTTCTAGGAGATGACATAGGAAGGGCAGGCAGACTGGATTTGTGCATGGATACACATTTCAGATCTCTAGCCATGACTTTAGTTGACTGGTCTTTTCTTGCTGCTTGTTTTTTTAAGAACAGTGTTCAGTTTTGGCTTTGTTCCAACTGGCAGCAAATTCTTGGACGTGAGCCACATTTAATCGGAAAAATTGAACCGTGTCGTGACGCACTATTGAATATCCCAATCAGTACTTTGCAAGCTTTCTGAAACCATTCATTTGTTAAATTACATTATAGTAATGTACATCTAAAGTTATTCCTGCTATTTGTGTCTATACATGTTGCCAAGTTCACAACCTATACCAGTGTCCAGACAGAAGCACACAGGGTTAATGGCACTGTCTTTGTGTCTTATCAGCTTATTTCACTAGATATCTTAAACACAAAATAGTCAATGGCCAAATGGAACACAAACTTTGCACAAATGTTACCGTACAAAACAAGAAAAAATGTGGGCCTTAATATTAAGAAGGAGTTTTGTTTTAAGTTTTGTTTTTAAAATGTTTTACTTTTGTTCTGGAGTAAAGTTCTTACTGATGTCTGTAATCAAAGGCCAAAACTTTCCTGCTAAGTGGAAGAAAATAAAAAGGCCAATTCCAGAGGCCCACACAAGTAATGACTGCCATGTGGTAAAAAATGTGAAACAGCTTAACTTGCTTGTCTAAACCTACCAATAGACAAAACAGCCAGAAAATGTGGCTGAATTCAGTTTATATCCAGTCATACTGCACCATTCTAAATTGGCTTTCAGATGTCATGAATTGCATTTGGGAGTCCTCTGAAAAGATACATCATAAGCCTAGTTAGTGATTATATTCCTTGCTGGCTAAGTTGTTTTTGGCACAGTGTGTGTAACAATAATACTTTCTGGCTGGAATTTTGCGTTTTTTCGTAGATACAGCAGTCTTCTTGGTTGTGAAAAATGATCTATGCTTCAGAAAGCATAATTGTTCTGAATGTGTTTGTGATTTAAATCATAGCCTGCTTGTTCATATATAAACCAGTGGGAATTAATACTTTCTTGGCATCTTATATTAGCACAGTTTGATAACTGCTCGTTTATTGGTTGAAGAGAAGGAATGTTAATCTTGTGGTTTTAATGCGTATTGGTTGTGCTTTATTTGATTATTTCAGTTGTGCACATTTTAATAAGGCATATCACCATTAATTTCTGTTTAGGTAAACAAATCTTGTCTCTCAAGTTTTTTGCTTTTAAAGAAAGATATTCCTGTAATATAGAATTTTAAAAGTTTAAAAGCACATCTGTATCCAACAAATATTGGTACTGCTTTGGGACACAGGGCGCCCCTGCAATTTCTATATATACAATAAACTATATCCACCAAAAAGTACTGACACAGGACTATTCCATTACCTACAGGGGGGTAGTACACTGTATATAGAATATAACTTTATTTGTTTATGATTGATCGCCTCCTAAAAGCCTAGCATGGTAATTGTGCTGTTTACGATGCTTTTCCCATACTTGTACTTTGGTTTTTAACATGCTTTACCATACGTATCTGTGATTTGCTATGCAAATATCCAGGAGGAGAGGGTGTTCACATTTCTATTACAGCATAAGAACAGTAAGCAAATAAAATCATCTGATTCGCACACTGACATAATTGAATCTTAAACCATTACTTTGAAATAAAAATAATAAACAGCAATCGTTCTAAATCGTTAATATTTAACAAAAAAATAACACTACAATACTTCCATTATGTATGACATTTAGTGTTATCTGTACAGTATATGAAACTTACAATTCACGATTAACATCATAACTGATCCTTATCATGTCAAAGATAAGACATATTGTACCATCCATTCAAAATTTGGCCATATTTATTTCCACAGACATAAATATGATTTACTGTTAGCATTATTAGATTTGTTGTCATTATCGCTTCAAGTTAGGATGTGAACTGGTGAATTATTTTAATTGTTTAATTACTGGAACTGACATTAGACTGGTTGTGATGAGGTACATTCACCCAAGTCAAGATTACTGTGGTCCAATTCAAGCAAAGGCAACAGGATAAACATGCTGCACACTATAGTAAAAAGACACAAACTAAAAGCTTAGTCCCTCTTCAGGTTGCAGAAGTAATTTCTTTATTTTTTAATGAAGGTGGAAGCAGCAGTTTGTCTGCGTTTCCATGGCATCTATTTCTCAAGGCTGCCCGAACTACACACCTTGGTGTGTGCATAAGCGTGCGTGGATTATAGAAATCTTGGCGTTGCTGTAACATACATGTAAAATCAATTGTGGTTATGTTATGAGGATTATATTTTAAACACAACTATACATATGTTGTAATGCTTTGCAAATCATTTCTATGTAAGTCTTATATTTAAAAAAAAAACCCAAAACATTAAATGTTTAGATTGCCCTGGGGAACGAAAGGAATTAGAAAACATCAAATAAAAACATTAACTTTGTAATTGTATCTCACTATATGATATGCTTGTTATAAGCAGCTAAGATAATTTCCATAGCATGGCTGGTACAGACACCTGTCTAAAGTTCAGCAGGTCAGCCACTTCTACCTTGATTGAATCACTGGAGCACCTCTTTCTAGATGATTCTGTGATTCTTCCTGTATGCAGTTGCTCCTCTTTTCTGTTGAACTGCTTTTAGCTGGCCTTGCTGCTGTTAAGAATACCATTGGCTTATTGGGCAGTGCAGCCTCCTATGACAACATCATCTGAAATGGTGAATGGGCTTTGCTGCCACTATCAGCTGGTTAGGCTTATCTTATCTTAAATTATTAGTTAAAATGAGTGATATGGCACTAAAATGGCTGTAAAAAAACACACCCAATAAGTTACCAAATCAGAAAAAAAACAAATCAAAAAGAGTTGTGAAAACAACAAATTGCTGTACATATCTTACTTTCAAAACACCACAATATCTTCATTTAATCGCCTCTAATCTTTATTCGTTTAAAGATTTCTTGCTGCTCCATGGTTTAATAGCAGCTGGTAACAGATGTCAAGCAGGCCGGCTGGATGCATTTATGTCATTTTGAGAGTGCCCTGGATAGGAGCACACCCATTACTGTCCATCATGTAAGTATCTGCCCCTGCATCCAGCAACATCTGCATGAGAATGTGATCACAGTTCCAGGCAGGCCTCTGAAGGGCTGTGTTCTTGTCTTCCTCCTGCATGTTGACATTGGCGTTATAGTCCAACAGCATCCTGCAGATGAAGTGGTGCTGTGTTCTGTATACTTCTTCCTTGTGATTTAGCGACCAAAAGTCAGTAGTAATCAACAGGGTCTCCATGTGACTGTTTATGCTATCAACGACTGCACAACTGCCAACATATAAAACCAAGAGCTCTGCTAGCTCAAACCATGCAGCAGTAAGCAATGGTGTGTCCTCATCATTGTTGTTACTGTGAACATCCAGATTAGCTCCTGTTGAAATACACAGAGTCGCAGACTGAAGAATTTGGGCAGTTAAAACAAATGAGAAAAACCACAAAGAAAGTGATTTCTATCATTTCTAATTGTTCTATTGCAAGTAGAGATTCAGCTTCATAATAAAACAACACATTATTACATAGCATGCATAAAATGTACATTTTGCTTTTTGTCTTTCTTTTTGTGTTTAAATCCCTTTATTTTGCACTTGTGCACTTTTATTTTGTGCTATTATAATAAAATTAGTATTTTTTTTTGAACTGCAGACTGTCTCTGGGCCTTTATCCACTCACCAGCCTGCCACATTTGGTGTCAGAAGCGGGATAGCACCACCTAGAGGCTCAGAGCAGTATTTTATTTTATTTTTGGGGGGAATTTTTGGGAGAATTATTATTATTTATTTATTTTTTTTTGGATTATGGGAAAGAAGAGCAAACAGCGGCAAAGGCAGGAAAAGCAGCAGCTGAAGAAATATAAGCTGCTGCAGCCACCGCTGGAGGACCCGGCTAGCACCAGGGCCACCCCACTACCTCCAGTACCACCACCTTCACCACCGTCCCAGGAGATCTGGGACTGGTTGATGCACCCTGCGGCAGACCTGGTCCACGATCTCCCCATAGTTATCAACCCACTGTGGCGTCAAGATGGGGAGAGGTGGGAACAGTGGGAGGAACAACACCACCCGGCATCCTTCCCAAAGGTTGACCTCATGGTGGTTAATTACCTGGCGGTAGACACGGGAGATGCCCCGGTCACTCCAATAAAGAGGGGTGAGCCGCCTTCCCGAGAGCCAGAGAGGGGTGAGCCGCCTCTCCCAGAGCCAGAGAGGGGTGAGGAGCTGCCGTCGCTCCCAGAGCCAGAGAGGGGTGAGGACCTGTCGTCGCTCCCAGAGCCCGAGAGGGGTGAGGAGCTGCCGTAGCACC
Source organism: Polyodon spathula (assembly GCF_017654505.1). NCBI lineage: Eukaryota > Metazoa > Chordata > Actinopteri > Acipenseriformes > Polyodontidae > Polyodon > Polyodon spathula. The sequence continues at coordinate 86,202,781 of NC_054536.1, read as the reverse complement.
CAGAGCCAGAGAGGGGTGAGGAGCTGCCGTCATCCCCAGAGCCAGAGAGGGATGAAGAGCTGCCGTCCCTAGAGCCAGAGAGGGAGGAGGAGCTGCCGTCGTCCCGAGAGCCAGAGAGGGAGGAGGAGCCGCCGTCGTCCCGAGAGCCAGAGAGGGATGAGGAGCTGCCATCCCCAGAGCCAGAGAGGGAGGAGGAGCTGCCGTCGTCCCGAGAGCCAGAGAGGGAGGAGGAGCCGCCGTTGTCCCGAGAGCCAGAGAGGGAGGAGGAGCCGCCGCTCCCAGAGCCCGAGAGGGAGGAGCCGCCGCTCTCAGAGCCCAGAGGGGAGGAGCTATGGCCCAAGGATGCCTGCCTTGCACCACCCAGGGATGCCACACCCGCTCCGCTCAGGGATGACACATTTGCATCGCCTGGGGTTGCCTGCTGCTCCGCGTCGCCTGGGGTTGCCTGCTGCTCCGCGTCGCCTGGGGTTGTCTGCTGCTCCGCATCACCTGGGACTGCTGGTGTCTCCTATTTGTTTTCTAGGGTTGCAGTACGTTGTACATGGGGGGAGGTGTGTGGCAGAGCAAAGCTCTGCCCTTTTTAAATTGGCAGGGATGGGGTTAATTTCCCCTACCTGCCTGGGTTTATTATGTTCAGGTGGCTGGGGTTGATTAGTTGATTAGGTTAATTAATGATCAATCAACGCCCAGCCACCTGACATAAAAGGAGGCCTCTGCTTCTCATTTGGGAGGAGGGAGTTGAGGAAGCAGGTTGTTAGTTTTTGGTTTGTGTGTATTTTTGAGATTTGTGAATCCAGTGAAGGCATTGCCCAGCCTGGAAACCTTTATTTTGTACATTTTGCTTTTTGTCTTTCTTTTTGTGTTTAAATCCCTTTATTTTGCCCTTGTGCACTTTTATTTTGTGTTATTTATAATAAAATTAGTATTTTTTTTGAACTGCAGACTGTCTCTGGGCCTCTTTCCACTCACCAGCCTGCCACATAGCCACATAATGCTTTTCGGTAAACTGAGTCTTTCTGTAATTTTTCTTGTCATTTTTTTTATTTTTATGATGAGTATTTATTTATTCTATAATTATCATCAGGTGTTGGTTTTCAATCATGGTAATTGTCAATAATTAGCAATGATTGAGTTTCATATCAAATGTGTTGACAGCCCAAACACTTCTGTCAATGTGAAAAATGAAATTAGTTTTTGCATGTTATTTTTCATTTTATGCATGCTATGTAATAATTTGTTGATTTATTATAAAGCTGAATCTCTACTTTAATTTCTATCTTTCAATAGAACAATTAGAAATGATGGAAATCACTTTCTTTGTGGTTTTTCTCTTTTTTAACTGCCCAAATACATTGTCTGCAACTGTACATGTGTCTCAGATAGACTTTCGATAGATAGTTGAGCAAAGTGAATGGGTGTTATTCCCTCAGCAAAGACTTTGGGGTCAAAGCAATTAGCAGCAAAGGAAGAAACTGGTTTGTTCAGGAAAGAAGGATTTTTTGGGGTGGTGAATTTTTCACCCTGTAGGTGAAATGACCAAGGAAAAAAGCTATATTATGTGTTTCTTTCAAAACTACATATGATTTTTATTTAATTAGCTATAACCCTTTCAATTGTCAACTTATTAAGGATGTGCAGTACTTGAATAAAAAAAAGAAGAAAACCATTGATACTGTAGAAATGAATAGTATAACATGGTTATTCTTACCTTTCCAAATGAGATGTTTAGCACTCGCTGTTGCTTCTTTTGTTGTGCAGTAATGCAATAGAGTGTGTCCACTCGAGTTAAAAACTGTTGATTTTTGCTCCATGAATAAGAAGCAGAGCAATGCTGTCATTGTTGGATACCTAACATGCCACATGTAAAGGTGTTTTCCCATTAGGTTTGCTGTTGATGGAGGCATTATGTTCTAGCAGTACCAGGGCACTTATGCCTCACAATGCCTCAGGTGAGTTGTGAGGCATGAGGTTTAACATATATTATGAAATGGTCTACTGTTCTTTTGGTGCAACCATTTTCCTGATTAGAATGGAATGAGATTCAAACCACTGGTTTTACTCTTTTAATCACAAGGCATTGGAATAGTACCATCCAATCAGGATTCAGGGAATGTCCAAGCCATACAGTATTATAAATTGTTTTTGACACAAGTTTGCAAAGCACCAGATATGGTGGTGTGGTGCAAGAGCATTTCAAGTTATGGGTGATGGAAATTGTCCTTCAGGAAGTACAAGAAATACAGACTTACTGTAAACATTTATACCAAATAAGTACTTTTCTAAAATAAAATACACATTTGTCATGACAACCTCAAAAGTAAACTTGGGAGACCTATACTGTCAGTGAACTAGACGATAATATAAAAGTGACTATTTTATGACTCTTCCCTGGAGATATGTCTCCACCCAGTGGTAAAGATTAGTTATAAAACCAGTCAAACAGTTAGACCTAGATGAAAACTTGTTTCAGTTTTTCTTTTTATCACAGACAATATCTACTTATGAGCACATAGTAAACAGTTATAATTTCAGTTATAAATCAGTTACTTTAAAATAAGTTTCATTTTGTTGCTTTTGGAATATAATCATATTAATAATCTCTTCATTCTGGCAGAATTCCACTAGTATACACATGCAGGTATCACAATGAAAGGGGACAGCTAAATATATTAAGAAAAAAATAAAAAAATAAACAGTACAGTATGCTAACTTAAAAGATTTTTGAATAACAGTGACAACCTTATGCAACAATAAACTATTTTTGTCCATTTGGTAAACAGTTACAGGTTTCATTCATTGTATCCGCTTAGCAAAATGTCTTTATACATGTACCAAGCTAAGCTTTAAAGAGCAAACATTTTTGATAGTTAAGTGCATGAACTATAATGAAGTCAACCAATTAAAATATAGTGCTGTATTATAAAGTCCTGCACTGTGGCCACCCTTAAACTCTACTGGGGCTGCTGGTGTCCTGGTGTTATATTGACACTCTTATAAACCACAAAAGACAATAATACAATATGGAGGGTATTTCAGTTTTATGGAATGGCTGTACACAGTACCTTGCTTATAGGATGCCAGAACCATATTGTTGTCTTGAACTTCAAACACAGTGTCCACATTTATCTTTTTCATTTACAGGACTGCTTGCACTTCCTCATAGTCATTACATGTCAAAGCAAGTAGAAATCTTTCCTTCAGAGCTTTAATAGCTGTAGATCTGTTCATGTTCCTGAGTCCTAATCTATATCCACTGGCACATAAAACATATGGTCATTTGTTTAAACTATTTCAAAAGCTTGTGAGTGATCTCAATGCTGTAGTGTTCCAGACAATGTCACAGGCCTGGAAGCAGAGTGAAACATAATCACTGCACAGTCACTGGAGCTGTACTATTTACAGAGGTGACATGCAAAACCCCAAATGCCAAAAGATGATATTTTTACCATCCTTACTGGTTAAACTTACTCTTCATGTCTATTCAGAGCTGGATATTACCAATAAATAAACACTTTATCCTTCCAAATAAAATACAATGTTGCATGCTTCAGGAATCCTAGTGTCCTTCTGTACAATAATTTATATTTTTATGGTTGTATAGGTAACTTAACACTGTATAAATGTAACACAAATGCTTTATTGATCCTAGTATCTGTACTACTATCTTTACAACTTAGGGAACTGACACTTCTGGCTCTAGGTTACCCCCTGGTGTCTGAAATATAGAAATACAATTACAGGTCTGTAGTGTGTGTGTGTGTGTGTGTGTTTTAATAGTACTGTGTGACGGGCAACTGCCCCGTCTATATGAATGTGTTTGGAACTGGCAGGGAGGGGGTTAAATTCCTCCCTGCCAGGAAAACGTGTGAGAATGTGGCTGGAGCTCTAATTGAATGATCAGTAATTATTGATTAATTGGGCTCCAGCCACAGGGGATAAAAGCCAGGGGAGAGGCCCTGGCTGAGAGGTGTGTTTTTCTGTTTGGGAGTTTGTTTTGTATTGAGTTTTTGGGTTGAGCAAAAAGGAGTGTCTTGTTTTAAAAGACTTGGAACCTGACCACTTATTTTGTAAGTTTGCTTTGATTATTTGTGTTTGAATTTCTTTTTGTTGACCCTTATGCCTGTTTATTTTGTTTAAATAAAGAATTTTATTTTTGCCTTTACATTGTCTCTGAGCCTCAGCCCTCTGTCATCCTGTCACATACTGTAATAAATTATTTAACAATATTGAACAAACAGCAAACAAATTACTTAAAATGAACATTCAAATAGCAATAAATTCGCTTCAAATAGAATGTCTGGTGGGGATACAGTAGTAGAAATATGAATACATTTACTCCTGTTAGTAATTTAATATAATAACATAGGAATACAACATAAGTATAATATAAACACGTTTTTGTAACCCTAATTTTGGATTTTTATCGCCCACATCCAATGCAAGCTTTGCTTGGTTCCTTTTGTTCATTGGTGATTGAGAGACACTGGTGACAGAGCTGCACCACCAACTTGCTACAGTACAGTAAAAATGAACTACTACAGGTTTGCTACAATACTCCTATAATACACATTTAAGATTTAGTGTGTCTCAAAATATTACTGTTTTTACTTCACAAAAATTCTTATTGTAATTCTACAGTATATATTACTGAAGAGGTTCAATACCATTTTTGTCCAACTCTATCTGTTTTTTCTTGATCGTCCCGGTTTTATGGAAGGTGACCCGACTTTCAATATACTGTCCCGGGACAGTAAAAGATAAAAATGGTCCTGGTCCTGCTCTCACCCACAGAGCACAGGCACAACTAGAGCAGTACTGTCAGAAAATGCCACTGACAATACACCTGGACAAGACCAGAGTTATAGTATTCCAGAAGAAAGCCAGATCTCAGGAAAGTAGATACCACTTCACTCTGGGCAACACCACCTTATACTGTAGCACAGCACCAGTTACAACTACCTGAAAATAAATGCATTAAAGGCAACGCAAACAGGGCTTTCTATGCTACCAAAAAAAAAAAAAAAAAAAAAAAAGCTTTACAAAATTAAACCATCATTCAGCCAATTCTTCAGTATGGTAATGAAGCATGGGGTCCACTTTTAAACTTCAATTATAACAAATGGGCTCAAAGCACAGCAGGACTGAACTGGGATGGTTCCCCTTACTATACTCCACACAGAAACGATCACTGGATTACTGGGCCCATCTACAGCAGGCTGATCTGCAGCCCTACCACCACATAGCATGGAAGAGAGTCCTCTCGTTAAACTGGTACTGAAGCTTTGCCAATTGAGCCAAATTAACACCAGAGAGGTTCTTAGCAATTGCAAGAAAAGACTCAACACAGCACAAATGAGAGAAATCCATTTAAACTTGGAAAACAAATATAAATCCAATTGGAAAAAAAAAAAGTATTAAACCACATAATAAACTAAAGAGCTATCTGGCCCTAAAAAAGGCAGAATATCTTGACTCAGTAACCACAGCCTGCCCAGGGAAACTGGCCGGCACAAAAAATCCTGGCTAGCCAAAGAGGCTGTGCTGTCACTGTTACCTGGGAGATGTTGAGACAGAGATGCACTTCCTGTTACACTGCCCCCAATTACAAACAAACCAGGGACACGTTCTTCCTCAAATTGGCCAATCAGTCCACAGAATTCCCTTTACTCTCTGACACAGAGATAATACTATTCCTGTTAGTAGAAGAGCAGCAGGCAGCAGAGCTCGCTGCCCAGTAGTGTTGCCAGATCAGAGGTCAGTGTTGTCAGATCAGAGGTCAGTGCTGCCAGATCAGCGGTCAGTGCTGCCAGATCAGAGGTCAGTGTTGTCAGATCAGAGGTCAGTGTTGTCAGATCAGAGGTCAGTGCTGTCAGATCAGAGGTCAGTGCTGCCAGATCAGAGGTCAATGTTTCTAGATCAGAGGTCAGTGTTGTAAGATCAGAGGTCAGTGCTGTCACATCAGAGGTCAGTGTTGTAAGATCAGAGGTCAGTGCTGTCACATCAGAGGTCAGTGTTGTAAGATCAGAGGTCAGTGCTGCCAGATCAGAGGTCAGTGTTTCTAGATCAGAGGTGAGTGTTGTAAGATCAGAGGTCAGTGCTATCACATCAGAGGTCAGTGTTGTAAGATCAGAGGTCAGTGTTGTAAGATCAGAGGTCAGTGCTGTCAGATCACAGGTCAATATTCACAGATCACAGGTCAGTGATGTCAGATCAGAGGTTTTCCCTACAGAACTATAAATTTTCAATTTCTGCTGAGTTGTAATCTGGAGGTAGCACATCAATCATATATATATATATATATATATATATATATATATATATATATATATATATATATATATTTTTTTTTTTTTTTTATTTTTTTTAAATAAGATCACTTAACGTGCAGCTGGTATTAGGACCCCCGGGCCCACAGAGTCTGTGCTGCATAGAATTTGAGTGAGGAGCTCAGGTGGGGCCCGAATACTTGTGGCAGAGCAAGTACAGTTTATTGTAGAGCAACATACATTTTCAAAGAAATGTACTTCACAATTGTATGCAATTAGCAACAGGTGTACTTAAAACTGTTACAGTAGGCACCTTAGGTGGGTGTATAGGGGAAGGTGGGGAAGAAAGAGATATACAAGGTGGAAGAAAGTGGAGACGGGGGGCGGGGGAGGGGGTATCTGTCTGTATCGTGTCTATATTAATATTTATTGTTTAAGTGCTTTGGCAATACTTAATTTTATTTTGTCATGTCAAAAAGACTTTTTGAATGTGAATTTTAATTGAGAGAGAGAGAGAGAGAGAGAGAGAGAGAGAGAGAGAATCCCCCTCCCAGTCCATTTCACAGGTGTACCTCGAAAACTCCGCCCTCTGGACAGAGTTTTCGTTTGTTGTTACAAACACAGCAAACAAGCAGATAACGTGTAGCAAAATGGGAAAGATTGTAGTTGTAACTACAATTATTGCCATCATACTAGCTGTTTTGGGAGAGCGATTAGTAAATTTAAAGTAAGGTAACTGTTCTTTTTAGTACTTGTTACATTTAAGAATACCGTAACTAGTTAATACAAGTACACACGGCACGCATGTGTGTCCTCATATGCACAGCAACAGTTTTATGTAAAAGTAACTAAAGAATTCAGTGTGGTTTTCACTTCAAAATTGTACTAATTGTCTATGCATAACTTCCATGATTAAACAACACGAAGACACAACAATCCACGCATGGTGGAAACTGCGTTCGTCACACGAGGGGTGTGCACTTTTAGGAAGTTACATTTTGTTATTAAAAAAAAAAAAAAAAATATTGTGCGCGTCAGGAGCTTTTGGAATGTGAGTTAAAACGAGCCTGTTCTTGTTTTTATGTAGCAAGGCGTGTAGCCTAGAGACAGCAGGCAACTTGTCGGTTTTATAAATTCGTGTGTCACTTTGCCTGGATACAGTTCTGAGTGAGAACCAAACAGAAGAGTGAATCGGTTTCAAACTTTGTACCTTGTACTTGCATACGTTCCTGTGATGAAAGATCTGGATGGATTTCCATAATAATAATAATAATAATAAAGAATAAGAAGAATAACGATAAAAGTGGGGGGTGGGGGGTGTAAACTAGAGACGGGGAATATAACATATTGTTTTTTTATCTCACATTTACGTCATTGTTAATGTTGCTGGGTTTTAGTATGGAGCAGAGTTGAAAACAGGCAAAGTCCGCCTATGGAGCATACATACTGCCCTTTAATGATGAATCTAAGGCTTGTAACTCTCTCAAAGAGGGGTGACATGTAATGTAGAGAACCAGACAAATTTGGAAGAAAATTAATGTAGAAAATACACCGCCTTTTAAACTTTAAGTGAATAGCTAAAGCCATACATTTTTAAATAATGAGTCGAGACAAGTTTCAACATTTAAAATATTTTGCAATTGTAAATAAAAAGTATGTTTGATTTAACACTACATACATAACAAAATAAAAATGAACCAGGGAATGCTCGTCTTAAAAAAAATCTTATTTAGATTCTTTGTTTTATAATATATTTAACGTAAGTGCTACTGGCTATAATGTTCTGCCAACCAGCTGTACAGAATTCCTGGGGAGAACCCTGTTGCCCTAGATAGTAAATGCAATTTGTGTCTAGTAAACTTTCTGAAATATTAGGCAGTTGCATGTTGTGTACTGGAAAGCAGCCTGCAACATTTGCCTGAGCTAGCTTGCAATATTTCCAGCTTCAAAATAAAATCTGTGGATTTGTTTCCTAGAATTGTCCCAGAAAAAAAGTTATTCCTACATATAGATAGTGTTTTTTTTTTTTTTTTTTTTTTTTTTCTAGATTACATTCCTCATTTAGTGCATTTCCAAAGAGTTGTAAAACCAGCCATCTGTTTCTTGGAGAAAGCTCTGAACTGCTGCCATGGCATGGCTTTTCAGCATTTGTTGAAAAGGCCAATAACTGGGCTGCCAAAATAGATTCAAGTCAGTATTAAGAGGTTTTCTTTTTGCAGAAAAAGAGTATGGACTTCCAGAGAGGTAGAGCAAAAGCATCTATCCAACTGTCACTTACTTAAAGGCATAGGTAAGCATAAACATTTAAGTACATACTGTGCTCGGTATTACTGCATTATACTGAGAGTTTCATACACTTTATTGGGATAAATAATACTGTATTGTGTTGTGGATGGTCCTTTTTTATTATTTTATTCTCTAAATGGAAAAAGTGTTCAGTCCCCTATCAATCTAAAATGTTAATCAGCTCATTAAGTTACTGAAATTTGTAATCTGCAAAAACCCTACAGTGACTGTGTGCAAGGTGCAACTTATGGCTGTTATTAAAATGTGCCAAAACGGTCACACTGTCGACAAACTTAGCAAAATATGTGATGACAGTTAATTTTGAAAATAGAGGGTGGTTGACACTTTTATTTGAACATTAAAAGTGCACAGTGAAAAGTCAATTACTAGATCATTTACCTTTACCTTAAAAACCAATTTCCTTGACCTTCAACTGGCTTTTATTTTTCAGTACCTTAGTGCAGTGCTTTTTAAATTAGTATTATTATTTTTTTTTAGAAAGTGTAATACTTCTTTTTTCTTTCCTTGTTTACAGAATATGGCTCTGAAGACATCACCATTCTCCCAAGTGGACTGGCTTTCATAAGCTCTGTAAGGTTGTTCATAAATGCACAGCCTTTGTTTATGCAACCACATAAAAAAATGCCACAGAACTGTCAAACAAATCTGTAGTATACTATAGAAAGCACATTTGCTTTTGATGATGAGAGAGAACAATAGATTGGCTTCAGTGAGTTGCAGGACAATAATTCCATCTACGGTTTATGTGACGTCATTAAACGTCATAAACTATGAGACTGTTGGGTCAAGTAACTGTCACAGAAACCCCAAATTTTAATTATTTTCCTTTAACTCACTGAAGCCCATCTATTTTTTTTTTTTTTATAATACATGGATATTAATGTATGTAATAACAAAGACAGTAAACAGGTGTTAAGGTTCAAATTGCAACTGAATTTAATGAATAATAATAACGTCAATATTAAAGAATCTTGAATATAATTTTCATTTTGATATTTCAGGAATGGTGAATTAAAATGGGTAGATAATGAACTGCAAAAAATAAAGTTTAAGGAAAAAGTGTTTCAAGGGGTATGTTTTTTTTTTTTTTTTTTTTTTTTTCTTAGTCGCTGTCAGTCGAAGATTATTCGCTCGCTTGTTTGGTGCTCCCGTTGGTTGAGGATAATTGTAAATCTTTACAGAGACAGATTTGTTAAAATTGCAAATTGTGGGTGTTGTCAAGTGATTGAAAACGAGACATTTTGTGTCTGAAAGTGGTCTTTATGGTAATGTCTGTTATGTTGTAGGGGTTAAAATATCCAGAAACTCCAAGCTTTGCTCTTGATAGTCCAGGGAAGATCTTTATTTTGGGTCTGGAGGATCAGAAACCCAGACCCACTGAGCTGAGGATAAGTCGAGGGTTTGATGTGGATTCATTTAACCCACATGGAATCAGCACGTACATCGACAAAGAAGGTAATAGATCTCTCAAGTGAGTGACGTAATCTCAGTGTTTTTCTAATAGTTTTCAATTTGATATTCTGTTGTGCTTTGTCTATTTCATTAAACTCAATCTGAAGGCAAGCAGGTACTTGTCTGTCAATGTCTTGTAGTTATACAGCTTATTATCGGGGGGGGGGGGGGGGGGTCAGGTGCTTGTATTGTGTGAGCTTATCAGAAGAACCATTCTTTAGAAATCGTTTATTAGAATTAGGACTGCACACTCTGAAAAAACGAATTATGCACATAAAGTGCCTTCTTTGTACTTCATGCTGACTTTGATATGTTTAATAAAGCATTAGTTTTAAACTGATAAGTGTATTATTGAGCAAAGCATTCTGGGTGAATCCACACAATAAGACTCGCACCAGTGAGCCAGTTAACACTAGAATGGTATGGGGAATGTGTCTGTTTTCTTTGGAAAAGCTGTTGCTGGAATAGCGGTTGGGCATGTGCATAATTTTCTATCGGGTCAGTGCTGAAGATTTCTTAAAATTAGTTGTACAAATTTTACTTTTAACTACATTTTGTTTTGAAATTTGGAAATGCTGGAGTTTTTTTTATTCTGGGCCTCATGTTCGTCTTTCCCTATCATTCTACTTGCAGATGACACAGTGTACCTGTTTGTCGTGAATCACCCCCAATTCAGCACCACAGTGGAGGTATATATATATATATATATATATATATATATATATATATATATATATATATATAATTGGCTTTATTTATTAAACTGGATAAGCTTGTAATTTTCATTTTTTTTTTTTTTTCAGTTCTAAAAAGTAAAGGGCTGTAATTTACATAATCCAGGAGACAAATGAAAGTTTTTATCCTTTCTTTATTTCAAAAAGATGTAGAATTAAGTCCTGTTTAATAAACTATGAACTTACTGTAGTGGTTGTAGCAGTAGTGCTCTTGATGTGCTTTTTGTTCAAACACTGTACATACGCTGTAATCTTGTGATTATTTGGTTAATGTGCTGTGTTCTTCATGCTCTTTTGTTTGCAGTGTGAATGATATTGTAACACTGGGACCGGAGAGCTTTTATGCCACTAATGATCATTACTTCATGCAACACCTTCTGCGATCTTTGGAGACTCTCTTTTGCATGGCATGGTGTAACGTGGTCTACTATAGCCCTACAGAAGTAAAGGAGGCTGCAAGTGGGTTCTATGGAGCAAACGGGATAAACATCTCTGCAGACAAAAAGTACGTTTACACTGTATCACCAAAGAAGGCTTCACATTCCTTTAACATATCTAGCTTTGTTTTATTTATTCATATTTTTTAAAATATAACTTAAATGTGGTTTGTACTGTTCTTGTATGCCTAAGTCAAACGCTCAGGTCAGCTGGTTTTCTGGTGTAATGACACAATTTGAATGAGTTTAAAGTCAGAAGACTGATAATGGCTGGAAAGACTTGTTTCAAATAGTTTATTCGGTTCCAGGTATGTCTACGTTTGATGTCTACGCTATTGATAGCGCTGTTCATGTCATGGAGATCAACAAAAATTATACATTGACTCCTATAAAGGTAAGATGAACAACCAAAAGAAAAAAACTTGCAAACCTGTCCTGTTTATACAGTATTTAAAATATAAAAGTAAATGTATGCATGTTTCTTTCATTGAGATATTTATGCTTTATAGGTGCAATAGGCCCCCATTTACAGGAGTAGGGTAACCAAAACCTTATTTGAGAATAAGACAGGATACAGAGTGGTAGATTATGAAATACTGTAGTAAATTAATTGAACCCTTCATTCTGCCTCACTGCTGCAATCCATGTAGTGATCAGGTTGCCTGAATATCAGTGGGCGACGTCTCCAGTGTGACCTCTAATCCTGCTGTCATGCCACTTGCCCCTTGTCACTTGCCAAGCTGTTTCCAAGCTACTGAGCCCTGGAGGCAAGTTTCCACCTTGACTTGTTGTCAACTAAGCAGTAAGGGTTGGCTTTCCTTCCAATCCCAAGGAAGTGCAATGGCCAATGCAGCCAGTATTGCTGGCAGATACAAAAAAAAAATGTGGACTATGCTGTTTCTGTTGGTCATTGTGCATCAATTTGCCATACTTTTTAGCAAGGTTGCTGGACAATATACTGTACAGAAACGTAGTAAGACCACCTTAAACCCTTCTATATTGATTAACAGGCAATACATTTGGGAACACTGATAGATAATATAGAAGTGGATTGTGAAACTGGAGATTTGTGGGGAGGATGTCACCCTAATGGTTGGAAATTCATAAATTACAATCCTGACGATATGCCTGGATCAGAGGTAAGTAGTGTAATTGTTTGTAAATAAACATGTCCCTTTAAGGGATAATGTGGGATACTGCATCAGAGGTTCAAAAAGAATGTCACAGTTTATTAATGTCTATACTGTTTTCTTTCTCTTCACTAGTCTCATTCATTAATTTGTGCAAACGTAAGCATGTTCTTATGTACTGTTAAGGTAGGTGAAACATGTACATTGCAAAATGCATCTTAAGATCAAATGCTTGATTTATCTTCCTGGTATGTTTCCTCCATTTCACTCATTGGTTATTCTGATTAAGAACATTCACTCTAAGGAACCAATAGTGACCCAAGTGTATGCCGACGATGGCAGCATCATTCAGGGATCCTCTGTTGCCACTGTCTATAAAGGAAAACTTCTTGTTGGCACAGTGTTTCACAAAGCACTTTATTGTGATCTGGACTAGTCAATCAAAATGTAGTTTCTGTATCTCATGATATGTGCCCACCAACACCCAGCGACAGCGAGTGGAAGCGAGTGGGAGAAGTACAGCCGTGGAAAAGTACAGAGCAGTTTAGAAGCAGAAAGGAGAAATTGCATCTTAAATTGCTTTAATCAGAAAACAGAGGACATTGGGGAAACACAGCAGCAGCTCAAAGTCAGACAGCCGCGTGTGTTTTTCTGAAAACAAACAAGCTGAAACTCGGAGCAGCTGATTCAAATTCAGCGCTGTTCTGAGACACGGGCGAGGGGAGGAGCCAACAGCACAGCAGAACAACGCAGTTAAACGAGGCAGTCTACCCAGCGACAGCGAGTGGAAGCGACAGCGAGTGGGAGAAGTACAGGCGTGGAAAAGTACAGAGCAGTTTAGAAGCAGAAAGGAGAAATTGCATCTTGAATTGCTTTAATCAGAAAACAGAGGACATTGGGGAAACACAGCAGCAGCTCAAAGTCAAACAGCCGCGTGTGTTTTTCTGATAACAAACAAGCTGAAACCCGGAGCAGCTGATTCAAATTCAGCGCTGTTCTGAGACACGGGCGAGGGGAGGAGCCAACAGCACAGCAGAACAACGCAGTTAAACGGGGCAGTCTTCCCAGCGACAGCGAGTGGAAGCGACAGCGAGTGGGAGAAGTACAGGCGTGGAAAAGTACAGAGCAGTTTAGAAGCAGAAAGGAGAAATTGCATCTTGAATTGCTTTAATCAGAAAACAGAGGACATTGGGGAAACACAGCAGCAGCTCAAAGTCAAACAGCCGCGTGTGTTTTTCTGATAACAAACAAGCTGAAACTCAGAGCAGCTGATTCAAATTCAGCGCCGTTCTGAGACACGGGCGAGGGGAGGAGCCAACAGCACAGCAGAACAACGCAGTTAAACGAGGCAGTCTTCCCAGCGACAGCGAGTGGAAGCGACAGCGAGTGGGAGAAGTACAGGCGTGGAAAAGTACAGAGCAGTTTAGAAGCAGAAAGGAGAAATTGCATCTTGAATTGCTTTAATCAGAAAACAGAGGACATTGGGGAAACACAGCAGCAGCTCAAAGTCAAACAGCCGCGTGTGTTTTTCTGATAACAAACAAGCTGAAACTCGGAGCAGCTGATTCAAATTCAGCGCTGTTCTGAGACACGGGCGAGGGGAGGAGCCAACAGCACAGCAGAACAACGCAGTTAAACGAGGCAGTCTTCCCAGCGACAGCGAGTGGAAGCGACAGCGAGTGGGAGAAGTACAGGCGTGGAAAAGTACAGAGCAGTTTAGAAGCAGTTTGAAAGCAGGCTGACAGCTGCAGAAGAAACTAAACTTCAAAAAAAAAACCTCAACATGGTCTTCAAGCCAGTAATCTGTGACACCTGCTTGATGTGGGAAATCCGAGAAAACCCAGCGGAGCTAAACCAAGTGTGCGTAAAGTGCCGCGCGATCCAGGATTTGCATAAACTAGTAAGTATGCTAGAAATGGAGCTGGAAGAAGTGAGACAGCAACAGGATCTTGAGGAACTGGCACACCCACAATTCATGGAAGTCTGCATCACCCCTAACAGACTGAAAGCCACCAGGGAGATAGAAGGTCAGAACAGCTGGGTTCAGGTAGGCAGAAGCAGGGAAAAAAAGAAACTTCGTCAAACACAACCACCAGAAATCAAAACAACCAACAGATTTGAGTCACTTCAGAATTTTGATGAGCAAAACCAACAACAAGAGAATGAAAGGAACAACATCCAGGACCCCATTGACAGTGGTGACCAGACAGCAAAAAGAAGGGAGGTCATGATTGTTGGGGACTCCATATTGAGAAACACAGCAAGTTCAATTCGCAGTTTGGACCCCCTTACTACAACAGTGTGCTGCCTTCCGGGAGCCTCGGTCAAGCACATCACTGAGAACGTGGACAGGCTCCTAGAATGAACAGGAGACGACCCGGTAGTAGTCGTCCACATCGGTACAAACAACATTGGAAGAGACAGACCAAAATCCCTGCAAAACAAATTCAGAGAGCTAGGAAGGAAATTAAAAGAGAAAACCAAAACTGTGGTATTTTCTGGTATACTACCGGCACCTTGCAAAGGACCATATGGACAGCTGGAAATAATTAATCAAAACGCATGGCTGAAGACGTGGTGCACACGGGAAGGCTTCACCTATCTTGATCATTGGACCACATTCTACAACAAGGACTATCTGTATAGACGGGATGGACTGCACTTAAATAACAAGGGAACCAGTCTACTTGGAGAAAAGATCCTCGAGCAGGTTCAGAAGCATTTAAACTAGAAAGGAAGGGGGGAGAAATCAACAAAAAAACAGAAGGGAGACCGCATCAAAACAAGAACAACAACTCAGGTAAGACAACCATTAAATGTATTTATCTAAATGCTAGAAGTATCAGAAACAAAATTCTAGAACTTGAAGCTACTGCACTAACAGGTAACTATGATGTGATAGGTGTTACAGAAACGTGGTTGTCTGAGAGTGTGGCAAAGCGTAAGCCTTGCACAATGGAATATGTAGTTTATTGTATGTCTTTTTGTTAATTGTTAATATTGATTTAATTGTTTAGCTGCTGCAAGGCCTGCCGTTTTCACGGCACCTTTTGAGTTATAGTTTGGGGTATTGTGTTTTATTTTGCACTTTTTGTACGGTTTTCTGTATCTGTCCTCTGTGCGTTACCATCGCTGGTAACGTCACATGACCGCCTTTATTTTACTTTCACTTTGTTTGTTGTTAATAAATCCTGCGCGCCTGTGCCGGCGTTTCAACACCACCTCTGTCTCTCTGTATGCTTGAACAGCGGCGACCCACACGCGTGACCCGAGGAAGACCCTGTCACATATGGTGTCGGAAGTGGATTCCGCTGCATCCTGCCGAAGCAAGGCTAGATGGCTACAGAGAGACAGGAGGAGCAAACCCCTGAAATTTTTTGGGGGGGACAAGGGCAGACCGCAGGTAACCCTGAGGGGCTGCTGAAGGAGAGGGATGGAGCCGCTGTCCTTAAAGGCACTGTGAAGGAGCCGAGACATCCTGCCCGAACGCCAGAGAGGCCGAGGAGGGTCCGTTCCCGAGAGCTGCAGAAGGAGGAGTTCCGGTCCTGGAAGCTGGCGAGGGAGGAGGAGAGACTGCCTGCCCGGACGCCAGCGGGAGGAACTGCCTGCCGAGCGTCAGCGAAGGAGGACCTGTCGTTTGTGGGGGATCGTCACAGAAGGAGGCGGGTCAATCCTCTGGAGAGGAGCCCCGTGAAGGGACACTGGGTTTAGGGGATAATAATTCTGGGTGTATTGTTGTTAATTATTGGTATATGGATAGTGGTTGTATGTGTGTGCATGTTTATTGTTTATAGCAATGCTGACGTTGGAGCCTGGTGTCTGGTATGATGGTATGGAGGTTGCACCTGGCTCTAATGTTCCCTCCCACCCACCCTTGTGTTTTTTTTTTTGTTTTGTCGAATGGACCCCTATGGGTTCCATTCTGAGCGGGAGGATATGTGGCAAAGCGTAAGCCTTGCACAATGGAATATGTAGTTTATTGTATGTCTTTTTGTTAATTGTTAATATTGATTTAATTGTTTAGCTGCTGCAAGGCCTGCCGTTTTCACGGCACCTTTTTGAGTTATAGTTTGGGGTATTGTGTTTTATTTTGCACTTTTTGTACGGTTTTCTGTATCTGTCCTCTGTGCGTTACCATCGCTGGTAACGTCACATGACCGCCTTTATTTTACTTTCACTTTGTTTTTGTTGTTAATAAATCCTGCGCGCCTGTGCCGGCGTTTCAACACCACCTCTGTCTCTCTGTATGCTTGAACAGCGGCTACCCACGCGTGTGACCCGAGGAAGACCCTGTCACAGAGAGTGATGGGGACGAATATAATATTTGTGGGTATACACTGTATAGGAAAGACAGGCAGGACAGAAGAGGAGGAGGGGTAGCGCTATACATAAGAAACAGTCTTGAAGCCCAGGTGTTAAACCTGGACAAAGAAAATAAAGCCGAATCAATATGGGTCAGAATAACGGACAAAAATTCAAAGGGCATAATAATAGGAGCATGCTATAGACCGCCAGATTCAGACGGTGAGCAAAATAATCTGTTATACAATGACATTAGAAATGCGTGTAGCAAAGGAGAAGCCATACTAATGGGGGATTTCAACTTCCCCCAAATAAAATGGGAAAACCCGGTGGGTAGCGCGAAGGATGAAATAGAAATGGTGGAAATGACAAATGACTGCTTCCTAACACAATTTGTCAAGGCACCGACTAGAGGGGAGGCATGCCTTGATTTAGTCTTTTCAAATAACGAAGATAGAATAACTAAAACAGAGGTCAGAGAACCACTGGCAAACTCAGACCACAACATGGTCTCATTTGAAGTGTTTTTTAAAACCCCAAAAGTAATGACTAAAGCTTTACTAAAGGTTTACAATTTTAGAAAAGCAAACTATGAAGGTATGAAACAGAGACTTACAGAAGTAGATTGGAGTAAAATAGAGAAAACACCCACAGAAAAAGGATGGTTGTTCTTCAAAAATGTAGTACTAGAGGCGCAAAACAATTATATCCCTAAAGTAGACAAATCTAAATGTAAAACTAAATTGCCAAAATGGTTTAATAGATCAATTAAAAAAAAATATTCAGCGAAAAAAGGCACTTTACAGAGCATTAAAAAAGGACCAAAAAGAAAGTACGCAGAAAGAGTACACAGAACTGCAAACGCAAGTCAAAAAGGAAGTTAGAAAGGCCAAGAGAGAAATAGAAATAAACATTGCTAAGGGAGCTAAAACCAATTCCAAAATGTTTTTCCAATATTACAACAGCAAGCGAACATTCAAAGAGGAGATTAAATGTTTAAGAGATACAAATGGCAAAATCGTAGATGAAGAAAAAAAATAGCAAATATATTAAATGATTACTTTTCACAAGTTTTTACAAAGGAAGATACTGACAACATGCCCCACATGTCATCCAGTTCCTATCCAGTTTTAAATAACTTTAGCATAACTGAGGCAGAAGTGTTAAAGGGACTAGGAGCTCTTAAAATAAACAAATCCCCTGGGCCGGATGAGATCCTCCCAGTAGTACTCAAAGAAATGAAAGAAGTCATTTACAAACCGCTAACCAAGATCATGCAGCAGTCTCTTGACACAGGGGTGGTACCGACAGACTGGAAAATTGCAAACGTAATACCGATCCACAAAAAGGGAAACAAAACTGAACCAGGTAACTACAGACCAGTAAGCCTGACTTCTATTATATGCAAACTTATGGAAACTATAATAAGATCCAAAATGGAAAATTACCTATATGGTAACAGGGTCCTGGGAGACAGTCAACATGGTTTTAGGAAAGGGAGATCGTGTCTAACTAACTTGCTTGATTTTTTTGAGGATGCAACATCGATAATGGATAATTGCAAAGCATATGACATGGTTTATTTAGATTTCCAGAAAGCTTTTGACAAAGTCCCACACAAAAGATTAATTCTCAAACTGAACGCAGTTGGGATTCAAGGAAACACATGTACATGGATTAGGGAGTGGTTAACATGTAGAAAACAGAAAGTACTGATTAGAGGAAAAACCTCAGAATGGAGTGTGGTAACCAGCGGTGTACCACAGGGATCAGTATTAGGTCCTCTGCTATTCCTAATCTACATTAATGATTTAGATTCTGGTATAGTAAGCAAACTTGTTAAATTTGCAGACGACACAAAAGTAGGAGGAGTGGCAAACACTGTTGCAGCAGCAAAGGTCATTCAAAATGATCTAGACAAGATTCATAACTGGGCAGACACATGGCAAATGACATTTAATAGAGAAAAGTGTAAGGTACTGCACGCAGGAAATAAAAATGTACATTATAAATATGATATGGGAGATACTGAAATTGGAGAAGGAATCTATGAAAAAGACCTAGGAGTTTTTGTTGACTCAGAAATGTCTTCATCTAGACAATGTGGGGAAGCTATAAAAATGGCTAACAAGATGCTCGGATACATTGTGAAAAGTGTTGAATTTAAATCAAGGGAAGTAATGTTAAAACTGTACAATGCACTAGTAAGACCTCATCTTGAATATTGTGTGCAGTTCTGGTCACCTCGCTATAAAAAAGATATTGCTGCTCTAGAAAGAGTGCAAAGAAGAGCAACCAGAATTATTCCGGGCTTAAAAGGCATGTCATATGCAGACAGGCTAAAAGAATTGAATCTGTTCAGTCTTGAACAAAGAGGACTACGTGGCGACCTAATTCAAGCATTCAGAATTCTAAAAGGTATTGACAGTGTCGACCCAAGGGACTTTTTCAGCCTGAAAAAAGAAACAAGGACCAGGGGTCACAAATGGAGTTTAGACAAAGGGGCATTCAGAACGGAAAATAGGAGGCACTTTTTTACACAGAGAATTGTGAGAGTCTGGAATCAACTCCCCAGTAATGTTGTTGAAGCTGACACCCTGGGATCCTTCAAGAAGCTGCTTGATGAGATTTTGAGATCAATAAGCTACTAACAACCAAACGAGCAAGATGGGCCGAATGGCTTCCTCTCATTTGTAAACTTTCTTATGTTCTTAAGCAATCCACAGCATTGCAGTTTTGTACTGGTAATTATTAGGTTAGCAAAAAATGACTGACTGTTTTTCGGTTGGTAATAATAATAATAAAAAATAACCTAAACACAAATACCCATATACAGCTTTAATATGATAACATTAATACCTTCAGTTTGCTCCCATCTAGCTGAAGAAGCTGCTTCCCATCAATGTTTTTGGCAGTGAACTCCGGTATGTATTGTTCCAAGTTCAGCCCCATCAACCAATGTGAAACCTGTTGGCAGCTCCATTCGAGAACGGTTCGATTCTGCCACTGGTTGTATTTCGGTGACTGGCCCTCATCAAGAATCTGTACACATACAGTGCAAAATATCCCTTAACACAGTGGTGGACAACCTAAGCTAATCAGAGGGCCGCAGGTCCTGCCCTCAAACAACTCCATGAGCCACAAGACCACCTTTACCACAATTAAAAACCAAAATGATAAAGAGCTATATATTACACTATATAAACACTAAGAATGTAGAATTAAGGATTGAACACATCAGTACAAAAGAAAAAAACATTTAAAGTCATAAATATAATACTTAACGCGACTTCTGAGTGATCATATTTTCCACCAGTTTTTTGAAGTTAGGAGTAAGGGAGGTGCAGGCACATCACACCTCAGCAGTGAGGTTTCTATCTGTCAGCCTATTCCGTTTGTTGTTTTTGACGTTTTCCATCACAGAGAATGTCTGTTCGCATGTATAGGTTGAACCAAAAACTGACAACAGCTTTGCAGTGCAAAGGTGGAGAACACGGCCTGGAAAGGTTTGCCATAGTTGGGGAATGCCCTCTTTCTTCAGCTGGTTGATGACGTCTTCATCCAGTGCACGCATCCACTGTTGGCAAAGTCAAATTCGAACAGGGTTGTAAGCAGCTCCACCAATCCAGTAAGCATGCTTGCGTGAACGAATGCATCATACTCTGTCTCGCTGGCATCAAAGCAGTTGTTCATTGCTTCTTTCAGATGGGGGAAATGCGTGAAATCATGAGACTGCAACTGAGTTTGCGTTAACTGTAACTGTAGCATACATTTCCTGACCCTGGCAATTAGGGTAGGTAAGAGGTGATATGTCACCTGCACAGCTAAGTTTAGCGTGTTGAGATGACCCGTGATATCAGTGAGAAATGTCAAATCCAGTGCCCACTGTTCATTGTCAGGTTCAGCCTGTTCATGGGACCACTGACTAAGTACCTTAGCCAATGTACGGTACTTCAGCGTGTAAGATGAGGTTCCCATATTCAGTATCAAGTTGACTCAAGTTCAATAAACTGCCGGTGGTGCAGTGGTTGCACACATATAAAATTAACAATATGCACCACTTTGTTCATCACAGCCTTCAGACTATCTCATTATCTAGCTTTGCATAGAGTGCCTCCAGGTGGATTATGCAATCTACACATCGAATCCACATGGAAAGCTCAGCAACATTGCTGTTGTCATTCGACTCGTCCAGATCTACAAATGCCTCAATTGAATGAAGTATGCGAAACAGTTGACTGGCCAATTTGTCTGAAATGACATTAACTCTGCTGAGTTGAGGACTTCTTATATGCCTGAGTTTCCTCCTCTCAGTTTTTGAAATCTTAGAATAAAATCAGTCCTTCATAGAAATGCAATTGACAGCAATCTTCAAGTCATGCCACAAATTTTCGATTGGATTTAGGTTGGAGCTCTGACTGGGCCACTCAAGGACATTTACCTTTTTGTTCCTTAGCCACTCCAGTGTAGCTTTGGCTGTGTGCTTTGGATCGTTGTCATGCTGAAAGGTGAACTTACATCCCAGCTTCAGCTTTCTTGCAGAAGGCAGCTGGTTTTCCTTAAGGACTTCCCTGTACTTTGCTCCATTCATTTTCCCTTCTATACTGACAACTGCCCCAGTCCCTGCCGATGAGAAACATCCCCATGACATGATGCTGCCACCACCATGCTTCACAGTAGGGATGGTGTTCTTTGGGTGATGGCCTGTGTTGGGTTTGCGACAAACATAACGCTTTGCACTTAGGCCAAAAAGTTCCATTTTTGTTTTGTCAGACCAAAAAATGTTTTGCCACATGGCTACAGAATCTCCTGAGTGTTTTTTTGCATACTTCAAATGGGATTCAAGATGGGCTTTCTTGAGTAATGGCTTCCTTCTTGCCACCCTACCATACAGGCCAGATTTATGGAGTACTTGGGATATTGTTGTTCCATGCACACTTTGACCAGTCTTGGCCATAAAAGCCTGTAGATCTTGCAAAGTTGCCACTGGCCTCTTGGTAGCTTCTCTGATCAGTCTCCTTGCTCGGTCATCCAGTTTAGAGGGACGGCCTGATCTATGCACAGTCTTGGTGGTGCCATACACCTTCAACTTCTTAATAATCGTTGTGACCATGCTCCAAGGGTTATTCAAGGCCTTTGATATGTTTATACCCATCCCCTGATCTATGCCTTTCAACAACTTTGTCCTGGAGTTCTTTTGAAAGCGCCTTGGTGCTCAATGGTGAGTCTTTGCTTTGAAATGCACTACCCAGCAGAGGGAACCTACAGGAACTGCTGAATTTATCCTGAAATCATGTGAATCACTACAATGTAACACAGGTGGAGGCCACTTAACTTGGTGTGTAATTCTGAAGATGATTGGTTACACCTGAGCTAATTTAGGATTGCTATTACAAGGGGGGTGGAGACTTAGCCAACCAAGCTATTTCAGTTTTTATTTTTAATTAATTTTCTACAAATCTGTAAAATATTTTTGGAAGTTGTGGGGTAGAATTTATAGATTTTAATGCATTTTAATTCTAGGCTATAAAATTTGAAAAGGGGTGTAGACTTTCTATAGGCACTGTGTGTATATATATATATATATATATATATATATATATATATATATATATATATATATATATATATATATATATATATATAAATGTGGCAGGTTTGTGAGCCCTGTGCTCAGGAAATGTGTGTTGGTTGCAGGTAGAGGGTTAAAATCTCCCTGCCAAACCTAAATTGTTTATTATTTTATTGTTTAATTATCACCGGCACCTGGCTATTATTGTAAAGTAGAGCCAGGTGCAACATATTAATGGAAAGAATTGCAGCTCGGTTTACATATGGTGGCAGCAGTAACGAGTACCCCAAATGACCCAGAAGACAAAGTGCACTTTGCTGAGCTAATCAGCTCACTATAGAAAAGTGCACGGCAGGGATGCGGGAAGTGACTTGCAGGTAGTCAGATTTTAGAGACTGCCTGTCATGAAAAACTAATTAGTGTCTACAATGTGTTTATATATTTCCATACCTTGGCTTTGTGTTTTTCTGGGCTGTTTTCAGAGGAAGGCTCTGTCGAGCTGATGGGAGAGGGAAAGTTGCTTGATGATGTGGAATAATTGGCCCCTTCTCCAAACCAGGGGATCAGTACACAAGGGCGCAGGGGGGAGGAGATCGCTCCCTCTAAGGAGGTTGTACTCACAGAGTGTTCCTGGGTCTCTTTAGAAGCCCTAGAGATATGTTTCAAAGTTCGATTTGAAAAATCAAAAAAGGATGTAGCGTTGTATACATTTCTAAAACTAAGATATGGCTTCTAAGGCTGGTATTTGGACACTATTAGAAGTCAACATAACATAATTGTATTTTTAGTGCACTTTTAAAGCTGCTAAAAGCATAACACCATCATACAAATTTACTCTTAGAACAGGACAGAATTTTCCATTAATACTTAAAAAACATTTCCTAGCATGCTTTGAGCTTCATGTGAAAAATAACGGTCTACACAGGGAACTAAAACTTCCATTGCATGGTAACACCAGGTGACAGCATTATTCAAACCATGATCTAAATTAAATCTTTTAATAATCAAAGCTGATTTTTTGTCTTCCTAATGACTTCAACTTCATGTGTCATATCCACTGCTTTGTTCAGAGCTGTAAAATACCCTGAGGTTCAGTGCAATTACTTCTGTCTGATCTCACCCTTTTGATTAGAGGGAGAGAGGCAGCTGCCAGCAGAGCCCTTCCAAGCAAGTGAATGAGGCAGACCTACAGCTATGGCCAAAGGTTTTGCATCATCTTGAATTTTAGGAGTGAGACATCATTTTGATCTTTTACTGAACATCATGTAGTGAAAGAAACTACAACATGCTATCGCAAAAGTCTACCGGAAGCCATAACAGTAGTACGGTATTTCATGTTAGATTTTGAAACGTCACATTGTTCAATTGTTTGTCAGTTTTCGTTAAGTATATGGAAAACTGCAAAGTAGTATTTAATTAAATATGTTAATGTAACCTTATTCACCAGGTTTCATTTGACTTTATGAAGCAATTAGTTAATTCTATAGGGTGATGCAAACCTTTTGGCTGCAGCTGTAGAATCCTGCAGCAGAGCAACTCAAGTGAACCCTTGACTAATTTTTCCAAGTAAGTGACATACTGAGTTCTTTCTTCATCATGATGTTTCTAACACCCCAATCGCCACCACTTCTAGTAGCACAAACCTGCACAAGTAGCTCTATGAATTGTGAAATGAAATAAACAATCCAGGACTGCATAAAGTAGTGTGACAAAATGATAAACCAGGCAGAAATAAAAATATATGAAATAAGAAATAATATATGATTTTTAAAACCAATAATGCATGTATCAAAACAAAATGGCAAAATAGTGCAAATTAAGTTAGAAAGAACGTGGCTTCTAATTAGTTAGAAATGGCAGTGGCTTTTAATATCTTAAATGAGATACAGCTTGCTGGTAAATGCTGGCCACTGAGTGAAGGCAGGAAATGACTAAATATGCTTTATGGATTCAAATTCCTAGTTTACTAATTACAGAAATGTTAACAAAGCAGATGTTTTGGTATACTTTCAGCCCGGTTCCTATTTGTACTGACATATTCACAGTTCTGGTGTGATGCTGTTTTCTACATACCTGCTTTCAGATGATAAGCTTTTAGCTTCTTTATCATTCTGTCTTTCCTTCTTCCCGTTGCCAGCGCTCCATCGCTGGGGAGCCCTGTGATTACAAAGCAAACATTCAAACCAAACTTAACTTCACGTGTAGGATGTGATACAGCTCTTAATTCCTTTTATTGACATTATCAGTATATTACAAAACCTTTTTTTTTATTTGTCTTAATACTCTGCATGAGGTCAATTGCATGACTTTCCATGAGTAATTCTCTAGTTCTACATTTGATTAAGAGTGTGATTAAGGAAATAGCTCAGGTATGTATTGAATATGTTACCCAAGGCCAATAAGCTTTCTTTTAGCCTTTTCTTCCTGTCCAAGGGAAGGGCTGGAAAGCACTGGAGACTGAAGATCTGCAAAGTCAGATATGTTCAACACACAGTCAGATTACTAACGTGCACAACAACTAGGTCACAGCCTGAGTAGATGAACTAAGAAAAAAAAGAAAACTGCTGGAAACTTACAAATAATTTTCTGTAAAACATTTTTAAAAATGTATTTTAATATAGTAAGGCTGGTATAATCTTAGTGTAATCTTAAATGCTGCATGTAGAGTTTGTGCACTTATAATGGGAGATCTGTGCTGACTGTCTGGCGCAGGTGTGGTTCTGCAGGAAGAGGGCAGCAGCCCTGTAAGATCCGCCTGTCAGTGGTGGTCATGGAGATGACACAGAGAGCTGGAACGAGGGTGCCTGGTCTCTCCTTCTCTCTGAATGGTTGAGAGGCATGCCTTGGGGGATTGTTGGGCCTATAAAATAGCACTCTGTTGTTCCCTCAGGTCTGCCCTTATAGGACAACAAACGAGCGAGCGGAAGCTCTATTTCTGCGAACGTCCGGAGAATGGAAAGAAAATAAAAGAAATATAGGGTTAGCGGAGAAACCATGGGCAGGCCCCAAAAGTATAAACCGTAGTCTGAGGGAACGGTAGAGTGTAGGACGAAGACCCAGACCGTGTGGTCAGCGACGGTCGGGGAAACGTTGCAGAGTACAGCACCATTATTTTATAGTTTTCTTAACAGAGTTTTGTTTCCCTTTTTCTTTGTGCCTTATGTTTTCATTATTATTTTGAGCACTTTACAGGAATATGTGCACTGGACTGTACACCGGTATTGGTAACCCTGTGTTCCTGTTTACTGTTGGCAGTATTCAGGCTATGGACAACAGTGCCCTCTGCAGGCAAAAATAAATCAGTGCGCCTGAGCAGTGTAGCAAATAAAGTTTTGTCTCCTGTGTGACAGTGAATTGCCCATCACCATTCCACAGTACTATAAAAAGGCATGTAAATGAATTTCAGAAGTAATTTGTGTGTTTACTGGTTTTCTGGATTTCATTGTCATCATGACATATTAAAAGCAAATTCAGTTTACCAACCTTAAAACAAAAAACATAAGCCAGCTGAAACTCAATAGAAACTTGAACTGGTATCATGTATTGTATTAAAACACTTTACTGAAAAGGGAGGGGCATACTGCATATGCAGGTGCCCTTTTAGAACATTTTAATACTTTCCCTTTCTTTATTCTGCTGTGGGTGATGGTGCTCCTGCCCTTCCTCCTGGTTTTCTGGTATATATTCAGATGAGAGGGTTGCAGGGGACAGTGAGGCACCTGAGTCTGATGCAGGTGAACAGGTTCTCAGAGTCGCAGGGAGAGGGGACCCGGCACTACGCAAAAGGCTGCCAGAACCAGCCGAAGCCTGAGGAAGTAAGGTAACAAGAAAATATCAATCATGCTCTCAAAGGTCTATTTTCTTTTGGATAACAGGTTTTAAAAAAACAAAACAAAACAAAAAAAAAACACAGTAAATGGTTAATGATGCCAGAAAATCGTGTTGGTAAGTGAATGCTTGCTGACATCGTACAATCTTCATTTTAATGAAACTGCCTGTAGCTTTTCTAGAACACTGTGATTGCCAAGCAGGCAAGATGTACAGTGGAGGCAGGCAGGAGAGGGGACTTGTTTAAAAATACAGTAATTATCTCTGAAGTTGAGCATGAAGGACGCAGCTTGAAACTAGTGTAACAAGTGTCTGTTTTAAGTGCCATTTAGGGTTAATGGTGAATTCCTCGTTATAGATAAACTGGAATGTTTAAATGCCTTAATTCTGCAGTCTTTCTAGTGTATATAGCTTGCAAAAATAAACTCTACTTTAAATATTAAATACGATAAGTCCAACTTGTAACTATAGAGTTTAGTAGCTCAGTGAACTGAAAACTAGGTTGTAACAAAAAAAGGTGGCATTGTTAGTCAGAGATTGTAGCTTTCACATCTCAATGGGGGAGTTTCCACGTGTGTTCTAATTTTACTCGAGACATTGTGCTCGAGCCAAATGAAAAATGACCCTATACATTTCGGGTTCCCATTGGCTCAGTTTATTTTACCCTCTTTTCACCTGACATCATGCAAATGAAGGGGAAAGGAGGCAGTCGATATGCAAATTAGCCATGCATAGAGTTCTCATGCTGTTTTCGCAGACAGCTTGTGAAAATGTGGTTTCCATGCAGAGAATCTCACCTGGAAATCCATGGCTGTCAGATGACATCTTGTTTGACTGAAACTTTAATGCTCAATGTTAAGCTCATGTAATAAAGCTGTGATTTGTAAATGCCTCGTGCCTGGTTGTTTAATAATGTGTTTTACTACTCTTGCTCAAATTGTTTTTCATTGGTGGGGTGGCATGTCGTTAGTCGTGACTAATATTTCAACTAATTTATCACACAACTTATTAATTAAAGAAAAAAGAAAATAATTAACCCAGAGGTATATAATGAAACTGTCCAACCGAGCTATTGCAGATCACCAGACACCAGACACCTTCCACGTATGCTCCCAAGGCTGTCTGTATTGAGAGCAGTGGTTGTTTTCACGTGAAGTGTGGGTTTCCATGTGAAAATAGGTGTGAATTTACCTTGTTTTTTACATCATGCTCACAAGTAAATTGAGATTTACCCTATCCCTCTCTTTTTTCCGTTTTTTCCTCTCGAGCTGTTCTCTCCACATGTGCACGCGCATCGCCACTTCACTTGCAACCACACATGGAAACTCCCCCATAGAAGACTGAAAAATGCCCAGCATTAAAAACATCCTGAGATGGCAGTACACTCTGAACTCACTCTGAACATTTTTTTGGCAAAAAAATCATTTTTATTGAAGTCTGTCTGGAAGCTGACAAATTTCAAGAGATGTGTTTTTTTTTTTGTTTTTTTTTGCCAATTACTTTTACTACCACTTTCTAAAGCTTGAGGCTGTAGGCAGGGCATGTTCAGTCTAAAAATAAGCTTGTGACATTTCATTAAAGTAGGGGTGCCAGAAAAACTAAATTACATTTGTAATGCTGTCTTCAAACTCCAGGGTACAGGACAGAAACTGGCAGAATGATATCTGCAGCTGTTTTATTTCAAATATTTCAATATCGTATGATTTGAAAAAGCTGCATATTTAATACCCAGTCTCAGGTTCTCTGTCTCTTACCCTCCTCTCCAGGCTGTCCTTCCCATCAGTGGAGCTGACACTGTCCTGCAGCCTGGCTCGTGAGGGCCTGTGTCTTTTACTCTTCACTGAAAGCTGCACTCGTGCCTTCAACGCATTACTGTCTAGCCTTTTTTTTTCAGGGACGGCTTCATTAAAATCTTTAAAAGGTGAAAGGAATTTATGAAGATACATTTCAAAAACAAAAACACTATAGTATTGTAAGTTATAAAATGGCAACAACAGGGGGAGCAACAGTGGGTTCAATGGAAAATCAGTCCGTTACCGTGGTAAACTCACGGTAACTCGATGTATGTCAGCGTATGCCACGTTTATCGTGCCGTGCAGCTTGAAGTCTAACATCAATAGTTTCTTTTGGATCTTTTAGGAATTTAATTGTATATGTAGAATTGTTCCCTAACAAGATGCTTTCTGCTTAAGATTACTCTCTCTGTGTAGAAGTATTCACTAACGTAGTGCATTTTTAAAATTAGTTTGATCCTTTATAAAGAAACTACAAAAGCAAAAGTCTATAATATAAAAAGTGGTGTGAAAATGTTTATGTAAAATAAAACAAGGCAAAAAAAACCCCCAAAAAACAAGACCTTTTTGGTATATGTTATCTATCTGAAATCTAAAGTTTTTTTGGGGGGTCAGCAATTGATACAGCATGATAACAACTCTAAATGTTACCTTGCTTTATACCATTTTATACGAAGTTTAATACTACTGAAATATTTTTATTAACCTGGACAGTTCAGCTTGTTGTCTAATCATGCAAGCCATTTTTTAAATGTCTTTTATCTTGACAACGAGGCTAGTAATGCATGGTAGGCAAGTGGTTCCCAACCTGTGGTCTGTGAGAAAACTCCAGCTGGTCCTCAAACAACTCCCAAAATTTGGTTATGCATTTCTAAGCACCACAACAAGCAGTTCGTTATCGTGTAAACATGACCACACTGCAGTGTCATTCTGGGCCTGTGACTGAATAAACATGATAAATGCACTTCGTTGTGGGCCACCATAATTTGCAGTACAGTTTGCAGTACAGCTGTTGGATAGGGGAGGAATTAAATTTCACTGCCTGCTTGTTCGTTTTTTCGTGTCCCTGAGATGGTGCGATAAAGAGTTTGCAGTGTGCAGGTGTAGAGTTGATGCAGTGCTCAGGAATAACAGACACAAGACAGCTCATAGTGAAAAACAGCTCTTTTATTAGGCTAGTTGCTTGAAAGCAAAATAGTAAATAACTGGCCCTACAAAACGATTTGTATGGCACAGTTAAAACCACAGGGTTCAGTCCTGTAATAATAATACCACACACTATACACACACACAATATCCAACAGTGAGTGCTCTTAGTGCAAGTGGTGAATTATACAGCAATTAGTGAAACAGTAGTGCAATGTAGTCTGGGGTTGGTGCTGGCTGATAGCGACAACTCACAGATTTTAGTCTATGAATTACAGATGTGACAGTTAATAGACAGACAGGGATTACACAAAACACTCACAGTTATTTTTCACTCACACGTCCTTTACAGGTTTTTTCACAACCCTAACAATGGAACAGATTGCTTCACCATATCCCCTGATATACCCTCAGTCACGCCCTCTTCAGCATCAAGTGCAATCGCTTTTACTCCAATCCATGACTGACACATCGCATACTGCATTAAGGCGATGACGTCTGGTATCGTGAATCCGCTCCCTTTCTGGATGGCCGACTTCTGACTGACCCAGGAATTAATTGCCAACCCATCCAGTCTGTGGCACACTGTTCCTGTTATACAGTGCCCTCACAGATCTGGAAGGAGACTTATGACTTGGATTCACTCACTCTGTCACAAACGGGCATTTAGTATTTACAAGAACTTGTTTACAGACACAATAACTTGTTTACAGCTAAGAAAAAACACTGTAAATCTGATGCATTTGACATCATTACATTTGAATATTTATTCTGTCTCATGTGTTTTAATATATATACAGTATATTTTTACAACATTTAAAAACATCAAGAAACGAGTGGGTATAAGCAAATACTATTTCATGAACTAAATTTGTCAGGCACGTTTTTCCTTATTACTGATAATAATGGAATAAATTAACTATTTTATTAACAAATATTTATTTTGAGAATGTAAAGACCGACAATAAACATGTATTATGTCATTGCAATCACTCAAGTGAAACAATCTCTTGTAATTTGCCCAAACATCAGTATTTTTCAATAAAGCTTCCAGGAAGTATTGTAAGGTCCCTCGGGTCATAAAAAAATATTTAAAAACTAAAATAAATAAATAAATAACCTATTGTTTTTTGGCTGTAGTTGACTCTCTTCCTATAAAAATTCACAAAAAATCAATTTTTTACAGCAGCAACTTGGAACTGGTGTCCTTTTTTCCAGAAGACTGGGGAACACTATAATGTACTTCAGAAACCATACAAACTTTTCACTTTTTTTTCAACCCTAGATATAGGTCTTGGGGGAGCATCCCACTAAAAAATGCTTGGTCTTTGTGAGGTTGTCAAACAGCAGTAATGGTGAGCAGAAAGCAAGGCAGAAAGTCAGACATGGAAGGTGCAATATTTGAATTTTTATTATCAACACGGAAATATAACAGAGCTCTTCAAAAGTCCAAAATAATAGGTAATTAATAGCCAGCCCATATACTGGGTTAAGCTTGGTTTTAACAGAGGATTAGCTTGCCCTCTAGCCTCTCCAAACATCAAAACAGTTACTGAGCTCCTGTCTGCTGCTGCTACTTCAGGCTGGCAAACCACAATAACCAAACAATTAGATTTTCTGGTTACTAATATTATGGTGATCATTATTATTTCTAATATAGGTGTTCTCCAATATCTCTAAAATTAACACTCACCCCCCTTCTTTCATTGGAGTAGTGAGCTCTCTCTCTCTCTCACTAGCTACACTATAAATGCAGGTGCTTTACACGCGGCATCCCAAACGAACACACCATGGCCGAATTCAAAAGGAAGTTATTTTCTTTTTACTGTGCATTTAGTATTTTCCAACACCACCCCTCCAGCAATATTCTACCATCAAAAGTGTGCACCCTTTCATTAAAGAATATAAGCATTTTGCCATGTTTACCCAGATTACTAACTTTTCTTTCTTTATCTTTCACGGGTCTCCCCCCACCCACCGGTAAGTACATTGAATTATATACTTTTGTAATACATAACCTATGGTTTAAATGTACAACTACAACAAGCAGGTTGTACAGTTAACGTCCTGTCAACCTTCTTAGCCAGTGCATTATTAAGCATACTACAATGAGACAGCAACGTTAGTTCTCATGGTTTTTAGTGAGGGTTGGAAGTAACAACTCCCTCACAGTCCTTAAAGGGTTCACCACATTATATGTCATTATAAGATATGTATGTAGTCTGCATTTTCCTCCTTTATCATTTTTCATTTATTCTGGATGTGTTTATACATTAATATTACAGCACCCTTTGATGCAATACCAAACATCGACTTTAAAGCCATCATTAACTGAAACAGCTTTCTTATGTGAAACAAATACTGACTAAATAACTGTTACACATTATCAAGGCACACTTGTCTTGTCAAAATTACAAACTTTTTTTGTAATACAGTGACCAATTTTTTTTTTAAATTTATTTTCCTCCAATTTGGAATGTCCACAGATTTTCTGCGGGCGTGTGAGCGTCCTCCGATCTCACAAGCCTAAAGCCAGAATCGCTTTTACACCAAGCAATCCAGAGCAGAGGTGGGTGATCTTGTTTATTACAAAAGGCTAATTAATTATTTAAAGAGGGTCAAGATGAGTTTTTTGTACAGATTCTTAATATTGTGCACCTGGACTCTCTTGAGAAGTTATTTCAAAATATGAGCAAGAAAACACTTTTTTTTTTTCAAAGTTAGTACATGTAGTAGTACCTATTACAATTCTTCAACAAATGTATCAACTAGAATCAATTGATTGTGTATTTTATTGTAATTTAATAAAAAAAAAAAAAAAAAAAACACTATACAAATGACCTTAACAATGCCCACATAGGAAATATAAAACATTCAAAAAATATCCACCACAATTATTTATTTCAACATTTGTATCAATATTCTGCAACTAAAGATCTACAAAATGCAACATATTGCAGTTAGGACATTACAGATATTTCCTAGTACTAAATGATTTCTTAAACGGTACTTAAGGACCTATTTATTGCATGTTGTTACATGTTCCCATGTGTTGCTACAACTGTTTATGTTAAGTGTATGTATTGTTTTAATTTATTTTATTTTTTATACATTTTGACCACTTAATTAAAACTTTTAAATTGCGTTTCCTGCCTCAAGATGGCTTCCCATGTACCAGCAAGGACCCCTCAGAACTGCATTTCCCATCATCCTCCTTCTCACATATGTAACTGATATGGATTTACCAGTGAGCAGGAGGATGATGAGAAATGTATTTCTGAGAGGTTCATGTGCATACATGAGAAGCCATCTTGAGACAGGGAATGCATTTAAAAGTTTTAAAAAAGTGGTCAAAATGTTAAAAAATAAAACACACACCTTACGGAAACAGTTGTTATGTAACAATAAAATAAAAAGGTCCTTATGTACCCTTTAAATACTAAAAAGCTAAGCCAACAGTAAAATTTAATGTATAGTTAAAGCTAAGAGAAACAACCACAAACACAATGCAATTTACAATTCAAATTTAAATGTGGAAATTCACAAAGTCATTTGCTCTTTAGTGGCCTGAGCACCATTTTTTTTTAATGATTCATGATTTATTTTCTTTCTTTTTTCAGAAAACAATGGACACACTTTAGATTTAAAGCCTTCTGGATTTCCCCTAAACTGTTTGCTAAAAACAATACATTTCTACATTTTAGACTCACCCCCATTTGGGCCAGCCTGGTAAGACTTCTGCCTTCCTTCCAAGCTTTCTATTGCTTCTTCTGAGGGACCTCTCCTCACAACCCCATGGGAGGACTGGCTCTCTGCAGTGTTGTTGTTGTTGTTCACCTGAGTCACATTTTGCTTCATCAGTTTAAGGAGTTCCATCTCCAGAACTGAGATCTGTAAGAAGCACATGTTAATCAAGTATTATTATTATTATTATTATTATTATTATTATTATTATTATTATTATTATTATTATTATTATTATTAATTATTAATTAGTTAGTCATTCAGGAGACACTTTTATCCAAAGTGATGTACAGAGACTAGGGGGTGAACTATGCTGCTGCAGAGTCACTTACAATAGGACCTCAGTTTTACGTCTCCTCCAAAGTATGCTGATGACAACCTAACAAGCGTTGGCTTCGCTTGGTTTTATGTACTGTAGAGCAACCAATGGTCTTGTGCAAATATATTTCTCCCATTGTGTTACAGGTGTACTGTAGTCTAATGTATCCCTCAATGTTTTAGAGAAAGTTTTTTTTGTAACCCATGTGTGGTTCAGGGGCAGGAGCTGGGGCTCTATCCATTTTGCAAAGCTTGTTTTCAGCCTTGGAGCTCAGCCATGTTGCCTCAACTCCTCTGAGGCTATCTGAGAGCTGGGGGGAAACTCCTGGCCCCCTTTACATGTTTATTTATTTTTTCTTTTTCAGGGTTCCAGTCTCTTAGCGATGGAGTTGAAGCTTGCTACTCAAACTTGGAAGTCTGGCCACACCAGCCTCCCTCAGCATAGGCCACACTTGCAAGCAGGGGAAACCTCTTGATTTCTCTTTATCTTTTTGTTTGTCCTCTGTTTCTGTCCTGTTTAATTTCCCCTTGGGGGAAGTAATACTTGCTTCCCAGCCTTGGAGGCCGATCAGTTTGCTCACTTCCTTGAGGGCAGCTCTCCGTGAGCTAAGGAGAAACGTTGTCCTTTTTTCCAAGTCACAAGCACTGCTCTCCTAATTTCAATTCCTGTGGTACCCTCCGTGGAGCCCTTTCTTCTGTCCCATAAACTCACAATGGAAAAAAGCATACAAAGCCATGAAAAAGTTTGTGAACCCCTTAGGATTTTCACATATTTCACATATTTCAAACCTAAAATGTTATTAGATCTTAATCTAAGTCCTAATAATAGATAAAGATAACCTGGTTAAACAAATGACAGAAAAACATGAAACTTTTTCACATTTATTTATCCACAAATGATTCAACATTCAATATCCATGTGTGAAAAAGTATGTGAACATTTAGATTCAGTAACTGGTCACCCCCTTGAGCAGCAATGACCTCAACTCAGTGTTTCCTGAAACTGTTGGTCAGTCTCTCAGATCGGTTTTGAGGAATTTTGGCCCATTCCTCCTTAGAGAACTGCTTCAACTCAAGACATTTGAGGGCTTCCTTGCATGGACAGCTCGCTTCAGGTCCTGCCACAACATTTCAATGGGGTTTAGGTCCGGACTTTGACTAGGCCATTCTAAAACACGGAATTTCTTCTTCTGTAGCCATTCTTTTGTAGATCTGCTTGCATGTTTAGGATCATTGTTTTGCTGCCTGACCCACTTTCGGTTCAGCTTCAGCTCACAGACGGATGGCCTGACATTCTCCTCTAGAATCTTCTCATACAATGCAGAATTCATGGCTATGTCAATGATGGCAAGTCGTCCAGGTCCTGAGGCAGCAAAGCAGCCCCAAACCATCACACTCCCACCACCATTCTTTAAGGTTGGGATGAGGTTCTTCTGTTCGAACACAGTGTTTGGTTTTCGTCAAACAACGTTTTTCATTGAGGCAAAAAAGTTCTACTTTTGACTTGTCTATCCAGAGAACATTGTTCCAGAAGGCTTGTGGATCATCTATGTGCTCTTTGGCGAACTTCAGACGGGCAGCAATATTCTTTTTAGACAGCAATGGTTTCCTCCTGGCTATCCATGAATACCATTCTTGTTCAGTCATTTTCTGATAGTTGAGTCATGAACACCCACATTAGCCAAGGCAAGAGTGGCCTGCAGATTTTAATGATTTTAATGATTTCCCGGTTTGTTCTTGGAGGGACTTTGGTAGGATTACCGCTCCTGGGTAGAGTGACTATGGTCCTGAACTTTCTTCATTTGTAGTGGATTGGTGGAGCCCCAAATCCTTAGAAATGGTTTTGTAACCCTTTCTAGACTGATGAGCATCAGTAACTGTTTTTCTGAGTTCCTCAGAGATTTCTTTTGATCGTTGGATGATGTGTTTCCACACATCTGTATGGTGAAGACCAAACTCACAAAGTTTATGATCTTTACATAGGGTGGGGCAGCCTAAACTCACCCCAGAAGATCTACTAATTAGTTAAATACCTGATTCTAATTATCCCCTTAATTGAGCTGATAAACCCAGGAGTTCACTTACTTTTTCACATACCCTGAATCATAATTGATCAATAATTTGTCTAATTCATACATTTGTTAATATAAACGCTATTGGATATTTAAGAACAACTCGTTTTGATTCATGGTAAAACTATGGAATTTCCATAATTATCATTAGGGTTCACAAACTTTTTCTCGGCACTGTAGTCCTTTGTATATTGTATTACCATAAAATAATTATAGACAATTATTTACCCGAGTTTGCAGTCCCTTGATCTCTACCAGGTGTGCTCTCTCTGTGTCTTCAAACTTCTTCCTTTCAACTTCTTCACGTTTGACAAAATCTAGTTCCCTGTCAGACAATTCAAATAGTTCAGCTTAATGGAAAAATAATCAAATGCAGATGAAACCTTCATATCATGTAGGGCCCTATATTGAAAGACGTGCAAAGAGAAAGGACAATTATGAATAATAAAAAATAAACTGTAGTGGTATACAATTAGCAAGGACCAATACATTGCCAAACTAGAAAAAGTATTTAATAATTCACGGGGTGGAGCAAGGCCACCTGATGTAGTGTTTAAGACATGGAGTTAGTAACATATAAAACATGTAGAGAGTGGGGCGCCGTCTCTTCAAGGCCCAACGCATAGAAGGGGGGTTCCATCATTGAGTAGACCTGACATACAGAAGAGGGGTCATTGTCTTTGAGATGACCCAACATACGAAGAGGGGTAACCGTCTCTGAGGTGACCCGACATATGAAGAGGCTCGCAAACCAGAAAAAAGAAGATGGAGTTAGTAGATATTAGAACATACAGAGTGGGGTGTTCCGCATCTTCAAAAAGCCCAACATAATAGAAGGGGGGTTCTGTTGCTGAGGAAACCCGACAAATAGGAAAGGGGTCACCGTCTTTGAGGAGACCTGACAAACAAGAAGGGTTCCGCCACTTGGGGGCCCTCACATAAATGGAGGCATCAGAACCTGAAAGAGATGAAGACATAGAATCAAGCATGCTAAAGGAGGGGTTTGGCCACGAATTTTTGAAAGCTGAACACATTGTCCTTGCTGCAGCTGATCCGTTTTTAAAATGCAAAGGAATAGGATGAAATGGGAATCTGGGATGAGCTTGTGGTCACTGCAGCGGATACCTAGTGTAGGAACGCTGAAAATAGAAGGAACGGTATATTCAGAGCATCTCAAAAAAAATGTGGACAGGCATATGCTTTCCATAGTTAAATCATAGAATGGAGAGAAGCACCCTTGGTGGATAATTGAAATCAAGTTGCCGAGAATGTCTGTAGAGATAGGCAGGCGAGCAGGAGAAGGAACAAATGAGCACTTGGAAATTTCTTGCAGGAGGAGACGGACAGCTGATATTGATAGTATAGCTGGAGAAGTGATGGACATCAAGCGAAACTGGTGTTGAATTCCTGATAAATAGGATTTGATTGTAGCTGGTGACTGATGTAGAGAGTCCTTTGCATGAACTATAAAGGCCATGAGCCAATCCTGGTTAAATGGAGTAGGATTAATCCTGTTTTGTAGAGTATGAGAATCTAGTAGAAGGGGCAGATGCTGAAGCCATGTAATCTTGAGCTGAATTAAGTAGCTTATTCATAGTTGGATTCAGTTGAATATCAGCTGATTGAACTGTGGAGTTGCTGCTGGAAATGACAAGGCCAGACTGTGGAATTTGGAAATCTGTAAATGAGAAAAAGCATCATCTGTATTATTATAAAAGCCCGTTAGGTGGCGAGTTTGTATTTGGAAATTGTTGGAAACTGAAATCCATACTAGTTACAGTAGTAATTGCATGATAAGAGTAGAACTGGAACATCCTTTATTTATAATGTGCACTGTAGCTATATTATCGCAGTAGAATAATAATGATTTCTTAGACCAGAGATATCATAGCTGTGTAGCTGCAACTATTGGGTATATTTTGTGAAGAGCTGTGGATTTTAGATCTGGAGATAGTTTCAATTTCCTGAGACCATGTACAGGAAAACCATTGATTGTTGCTGAAAAATCGATGATGAGACGCTTTTTTCCTGACATTTTCCGAGTGGCGATGCCGATGGGATTAATTCTGGAAAGACTGGAAATGGGGGATCTAAAAAAGGACTGACTATGAAACCTTTCTTAACTTCTTTTTCTATGAGAGAATGAACTACCTCTGGTTCTTGAACGCCAGAACAAAGATTCTTACTTAGAAATGAGGAGGACAGAAATTGACTGAGTCTATCGATTAAGTAGCTGGTGAAAATTATGTCAGGGTGATTCTGGAGTTTTTTGAATAAAGCCAGAATGTTTATAGGAGAGGAAGCTGTGAGCATTTGAGAGAGTCGTTTGCGAGCTAGAGGGCAGATAGTATTGGAATGTGCATCCCAGCAAGTAGTGCACATATGAATAAAGTTACTGTAGTATTGAAATTATTACAAATTTGCCTCCTTCCGGAGAATCTAATTCTGCGCCCGTATTTGTCTTGTCTTGAGCTGAATTTGGAAGGGCTGAAGCATGCGTAGGATTACTGAAGGAAGCTCTGTTTGAGAAGTGAGGTACAGAGGTGCCAGGTGATGATTTGGAGGTTGCTGCTGTTGCTGCCTTTGGGAAGAAGGATGTTGAGTGAGCTATAGATGCGTAAACTCCACATGCATTGGCTCTCAGATCGCCAAAAATCCTATTAAATAAATCGCCCAGTTAATTATGTGGTTATCGTCTGCCAGGATAGCTGCTGCTTTGCTGAAAATGCTCTATGATAATCAAAACTCCACTATGTAATATTCACAGGAGTCTAGTTCAGCTCTTCGGTTAGGATATATAGAACATACCACATCTCTGAACACAGAGCAGGCAAGGACGAATTCCCCTAGTGTTAAATTTTTAAGTAGTCTGGGGTCTCTGGATTTTGAAGTAACTGATAGATCGCCACAATCCACAAGTCTGTGATCCAGAAACTCTGATATCGCCGTCAATAATGAAATGACATTGACATCCTTACCTTCAATTATGTTGTGTCCGATTTGCGGAGATGATGAGTGATGGCGAGCTGAGGCTGCAGAGGAGGAGTCGTATAAAGATGCAGTAGCAAGGTTGTAGATTGGAGGGTCTGAAGAAATGACAGAGTGGAACCGGAAGAACCTGTAGCAGCCACTGCAGTGTTTACTGCAGGAATTAATGAGAGAGCTGAACTTTGTTTCTCTTGCTTGATATTAGATACCCTTTTATCCAAATCGCTCAGTTTGGTACTGACTGAAGATAATGTGTCGGCGAAAGGCTGCATGAATAATTTAAGTTTCGTTAAAGATCAGGAAGTGGTGTTGCTGAATTTCACTGGCTGGTGTGGCCGGCTGTTGGCTGTGGGGATGACTTGCTCTGAATTACACTGGCTGGCGCGGCTGGCTGCTGTTTAGAAGTGCTGGCTGTGGTGATGACTTTCTGTGGTACAGGCTGCATATTGTCTGGTTGGAGAGGCTGAACAGCTGGGCGCTGCTGAAGAGTTTTAGGTGAAAAAACTGGTTTTGTTGAAATTGAACTACAATACAGAAATAAAAAAGATTCCAGTCCTTCCAAAACAGTCGCTCGGGAGGAGCATCCTGAGGCCGGGAGACACTTGGATCGGCAAAGATTAGGACCTTGTGTGGCAGGTAGATATGGAGAAATGGTAGCCTGATCGGATCTAACTGAAATGCCGGTGGGAGAGAAAAATTGGGGTCTGGAGGGACCCTGGATTGAAGCTGGAGGAGAATAATCTGGTATAGACAGGAAATCCCCAGAATCCTCTGAATTGGAAAACAGATCCTGAAAATTCTCCATTATGCTCGACAGAATTTGAGAGTCTTGAAATCCAGGTTTACGCCAAAAACAAAAAAGACAAGACAGCTAGAAAGGGGTGACTGATAGTTAAATAAGGTAGATTTAATTGATGAAAGAAGATGATAGGATGCAGGGAGCCTAGCTCCACCCCCAAACCAGACAATAGGTTAACATTAAAACAAAATATTAAATATATTCCACTTCCTAAAAATGTTTTTTTTAAACCAATTTATGTACTGCATGTAAAAAAAATACAGTGGCAAATGAATACATGTTCTACAAGATCTTAGTCATATAACAATGTTGCTTGTCAATTACTTTTGCTGAAAGTCCTTTATGAGTTTCTTTGCTTTGTTGTATTTTTTCTCCAGGGCCTGGTACTGGCTCTGGGTCTCTTTGAGATGCTCGTTGATGGTGTGGCAGAGAGTCTGCGCCTCAATCCAGTAATTTTCCAGCTGCAGCATCCTACTCTTGTTGTCCTCAATGCTTTGTTTCAGCTGGTTCTTCTCACACTCCCATCGGACTTTCTCACTTTCAGCAGTCTGCAGCTATAGGAAGATCACAAAGCTAATGAAACTGGCCACCAGATAAGTGGCAAACATTTTATTTTTTAAAAGAAGAACTTTAATCATATGATGAACCCAAACCACAATTTTACTTCAGCATTATTTAGGATAACCTGGATTAAGGCTTAACAAGCTGAGGCTTGATTGCAGCACCTATCTTTTCCCTCAGGCTGTTACGCACTTGAATTTTAGACTATTTCCTTTAACTAGAATGGCAAACTCATCCTCTGCTCACATTCTTCACATTCATAATGTTTAAACCTTTAACCTGACTTTGGTAGAAGTTGCATGTGTTTTCTGTGGGCTAAATTCTGTACTATAAATGCTAAGCATGTGATTTTATGAAAGACTTGCCAGTCTAGTTATGGGCATGACATTTTCAATAATATTGTCAGCAGTATAAAGTTCATACAGTGTATTGAAATATGCTCAGTAGTACCTACATGGGTGTAAGACATGCAAAAAAACATGCTTAAAACACTTGTATTGCACTCTAACACCCAAAGACAACTCCATGTGCCGCAGTAATGCACTTCTCAAAATAGCATTATATAATGTTTCAAACCATCTTACCTTGTGCTTCAACTTCTGAATTTCTGCTTCAGTGACCGCATGCTTGACTTGTAACTGTACGAAGATTAAAAACAAACGACTCAATGCAACAAGGCAAGTAAGCTTCTTAGCTTCACTGATCAAGATGCTTCACTCCGAGTGAAAGCCTGTGCAAAGTACTGCACTGCAGTAAGCTATAAATGATGGTATCTAGCATGCACAGGCTTGCGATGCAGAATGTTAAAAGAATAACCTCTTCTGAGTGACAGCTATGACTAAGAAAACATATTGAGGCCTATTTCATTAACTTGTTCTAAACAATGGCACAATTAAACTGTGACTGAATTCACTGAGATTATTAAAACCAACATGTGGAGTATGTTGTCTCATAAAGAACTGTATCTAATATTACGTTGCACTTGAAGACTGGCCATTTTAAATTCAGGATCATGGAGATTTATGTATTGATAAAACTGTATAGCAGAATGGATTGGTTTTCTGAAAATCAACACAAAAAATACAGTGGCTTTTGTCATGTGATTTACTGTATCAGTGAGGGGAAGACACTGGTATTATACAGTTAGAAAATCAATGGTGTAAATGAGTCCACTTGCCTCTCTGAATTTATGGGAAAGTTTTGTGGTGTCCAGCTCTGTTGGGGAAAACATGTCCTCTGTTTCAGGCAGGTCAAAAACTTCTATTGCCATTTCTGCACCTTTGAGTTCTGGGGCTGTGTCATCCTCTTCACCATCTGTGGTGTATTGCCCCGTCTGTAAATGTTTTCATCAACATACTGGGAAATGTGAACTAATGAAAAATCTCAAGGTACTTTATTGTTCATCATATTCATTTTTTAGTAAAAAGGGTTGTTTCAGTGGTAATGAAAGGTACATGAAGAATATTGATCTGGCTCGCAAAGGAGGTGCTTCTTATGTGATTCTGAATTAGCCACGATTCAAGTAATACACTTGCTTTACACCAGTGCATAAAAGTAAAAGTGCGACACAAAGGCACCACTGTGAAAAGTGCAGCCTCGTCATCACTAAACTGTGTCATTTCATTTCAGTATTGTTCAAAAAGTTAAATCTATATTTTAGTCTATGAACCAAGTAAGGGCTTTTGCTGCATGAAAAAACGTAATCGAAATGTTACAAAACTTCATTAAACAAAAACAAAATCATTAAAAAAAATGTTTTTAAAGAAATCCTAGTTAGATGAACGGTTCAAGTTTAAAAATTCATCATTAATATTTTGTCTTTGCAAATGGACTGTTAAGAGGTGCAATGCAGCCAATTCTGAGATGTTTTGATGGCCTGCCTGCATGCCTACTAATTAACAGACTCTGTGCTGCATGAATAAATGTTTCCAAGAGTAAGCAATAAAAGCAAAGACATAGAGTTACCCATATTAGTGGAGAAGTAACATAAAAACATCTTTCAAAAATAAAACAATGGATGAACCTTGACCTGAAAGGTCTCAGTTAAACATTTCTTAGCAGTACAATGTGCTGCTATAACAGCTATAACTGCAAGAGCACTCGCTATCACTTTGATTCATATTAGAACAGTACTGCTAACACTGTGTGTATAACACTGCACCAACCTTTAGCATGTCTATACAGCTCACCTCATCATCATCTGCATCATACTGCGCATATTGCTGCTCCACCAGCTCTCTTTGATGTCGCTCCTGCTCCAGAGTCTGGCTTATTAAACGAGCAACCTCACTGGTCTGTCCAGGTTTTTCTCGTCCAATAAGGAACCTGCGGACAAAGGCCGTCTTAAATATCTATCTCGTCTTGATGTAGAACAT
Source organism: Polyodon spathula (assembly GCF_017654505.1). NCBI lineage: Eukaryota > Metazoa > Chordata > Actinopteri > Acipenseriformes > Polyodontidae > Polyodon > Polyodon spathula. Next base: position 86,160,957 of record NC_054536.1, on the reverse strand, counting down.
GATTTCTCCTGAGACAGGCCTATGCTTGGTGTGAAATACACACACACACTATATATATATATGAGTAGTTCTGATCCCAAACTGCTCCCAAAGAGTAATCAAAGAAAGACGTTTTTTGGATTAAAGAATAGTATTTACAACTGCAACTGTAATGTATCTCTTACAGTTCCTTTCGGGTACAAGCATCTCAAGGTACATACAACACAAACTACTGCAGAACAAAAAGCATGAAGCTGTAAACTGATTCTGCATCAGGGCAGCAAGTTCTACAGCATGCAGGAGGTGTGTAGCGACTGACAGCTCTACCACCTGAAGATTACAGATGGTTAGCATTTGATGAAAATATGCAAGGAAAGTGTCTATTTTGTGCCATTAGGTGTGCCATTAAGCTATTGGTGGGTGTCTCTAGATATCCTGAAACACTCCCAAGGCAATTTATTGCAAAATCAACTTCAGAAGCATCGTACAGAACAGTAACCCCTCTCCCTTTAAAGCTGATACAAGAATTGTAATCTTGGTTGTTATCTTGAAAATCCAAAAAAAAGTAAGTAGCTCAGGAACATGAGTCATACTTTTTTAATTTTCAGGCTGCACAGAAACATACAGCCAACAGCTGGCATGTGTTCGATGCAAAATAAGGCACATTCCATCAACATCTTCAAGAGAAGAAGATTCTTATTTTTATATATTTATATTAAATTCAATTGGATTTAAATAGCTTTAATTGAGTGCCAAGTCAATAACATATTATTTACAGTATATGATATTAAAATGTTTACTGTTACAGATTCAGTTAAACAATTCTGAATCAGAGAGTTGTCATTTAATCTGTTTTATAAATTAAATTAGATGCCAACAACATTTCACTATTATTGCATTGGAGTAATGTACAGCATGCAATAACACCAGCTCTCTAGTCTTGATACAGTATTTCCATTCAATTCCATTATTTCAGAAAGTTCAGAATTCAGTTTCATGAATGCATCTACATATTTTTGACTCACACACAAACTGTTAAATTTTCTCTCAACCCAAGTTTTTAAATAGTATGTGTTTTTCAAAAAGGTCTTCTGTTCATGGTGAAATAAAAGGGATTAAAAATAGTTATATGTGTTTGTGACAGAGATCGAATGATTCTTGGTGTTAGATCTCCCTCCTGACCTGTGAGGGTGCTGTGTAAATGGAACAGAGTACCCTGGACTAAATGGCATGATAATTTATTCACATGGGAAGGTGGAAGTCAGTCATCTAGAAAAGGGGCGGAGCTACGGTACCCAAACTCAATGACCCAGGCGGGAAATGGCGTGGCATCTGTGGATTGGAGAAGCGGGTGCGTTTGTTAACCAAGGGGTCATGAGGGAGGGTATAAACAGGGGTTGTAGCGAAAGTAATTTGTTCCTTTGTAAATGGTTAGAACAACCTAAAAGGAGCTGTAGTGAAAGCCAGCATCAAACCGGATACCAGCACTTTCACCCCTTTGTTTCAAGAAGGACTGTCTTTCATCACAAGCACCATCACTCACTGTTAACTGTGTTTGTTTTGTGTTTTGTGTGGGTGGGATAAAGACTGGACTTTTGGTTACGGGTCAAACCCGGGGATTTACAAACTAAGTGATACACGCCGCTGTATCACTTCATTCATTTATTATTTACAGGTGTTTGCCATAAGGCTCTGGACATTGTCAGTTGTCAAGAAACACCCTTGCACCTGGCTATCACTGTCTGTCTGCTTATTCCGCACTGCATTGCATTCACCTGTGTTCACTCACCACTTTGCCACAGTGTTTTAAATGCAAGGTTGTTTTTTTTTTTTTTTTATTGTCAGTGCTACAAAGCCACCAATTCAAAAGTGTAATTAATGCTATATTTGGCTGGATTGTTTTTCAGCTCCAAATTATAGGTTTACTGGGTGCTGTTTCTTCATGACACTTGGGCAGTGCATGTGATACAACCCTCAGTTTAAGTCTGACACAAATTTTACTGCATCAGCCTCAAGCATTTCTGTGAAGCAACTACTCCAGAGAAAGACAGACATCAGAGGCAGAAGTTCATGCAGAAAATGAAACTAAATGAAAACAAATCAGATAACCAGAGCTGACAAAGAAAATGATTTAACCTAAATATTAAATTCCCTTGTTTCTGTACTCTACAACTACCTGTGTTTTTTGTAACAAATTCATACACTGGGTATCTTCAGTGGCGTAAGTGGACAACTTAAAGATCTGAACATTCATTTCAGGATGCTATTCCTGGCAACTCTGAGGGTATTCTTCCATGACACACCAAATCATTCAGTCCTAAAGATGCACAGACTCTCTTGAATACTCTGCAGCCCATGGAAACTGCAGAGAAGTGATGCAGTGTGATAGTGCAACCTTAAGGAATAATAAACTATATTTCTGCAGCTCAGTATTATTAAAAGATACCACTGTACCCCATTATACCAACTTACTTAATTTAATTTGAACGATGGGTGTGCCATATTAGAGGATACATAATCTATAGTACCTTAATCTATCTTTTTTATTTTATTTTTTTAATTAATTTTCCCTTTTTTGTTTTTGAAGAAATGAGAAGAAAATAATAATAAAAAAACTATCTTTCTGCAGCGCAATATTGTTAAAATATACTATCATATCAAATATACTAATGTACCCAATTATGACAATTTCTTTGGTTTAATTTGAAAAATGGGTGTACCATATTAGAGGAGTCATAATCTAGTCCCTTAATCAAAGTTTATTAAACACTGCAAGTTTTTTTTTTCTTGTTACTGAGGGAAGGGGGTTTGGAGAGTGTTTGAATAACTTAGTGGGGATGATTGGGTAGAGAAAATGGTGTGTCTAATTTAGCTTGTTTTCAGGGTTACATGTCCCGTTTCATGTATGTAGTCTGAATTTATGTTGAGTGTTTTTCTTTTATTGAATTTGTGTGTTGGGTGGGGGTTTACTAAGATTAGATTATTTGTACAGTGCTCTCCCATTGTTTGGAGATGGGATGTTTTTGCACAGCAGTGCTTTTGTGTTCTTTTCGTCTAAAATATCGAGGGTTGTTATTCAGAGTTTGTCCTTGAATGAAGATAAGGAAATAACATATCTCTGTATATATTTTTTTTGTTTTATCTTACCTTTTATGTATTTCTGCCTCTGATATTGTCAATTGAGCTTTATTCTCTGTGGGATATATGTAAGGACAGTAAGTGTAGGTGTGGCAAAGTGGCTGTAATGCGCAGGTGTAGACGTGATGCGGTGCACAAGTAATGACAAGTGATTGCAATGTTCAAACAATGTATTATTTGGGGGAGGGTTTGTAATCCAGGTCATTTGTGACCATAAACAATAATCCCAGGCAATAATATATAATATATACAGTATTAAACACCCACAAGACACACACACACGATCACAAGTCCACAGTGAGTACTAAAAGGAGGCTGTGTGGTCCAGTGGTTAAAGGAATGGGCTTATAACTAGGAGGTCCCCTGTTCCCAGGGTCATATTTCGGCTTGGGGTCCTAACATGAGTACTGACATCTAAAGGTGGCAGAGCATGTTCTCTATGACAGCATGCCAGAAAGGATTGCACACAACATAAGCACTTGCTGTAGAACAGTCTGTTTACCTCACTGTGCCTTTTGTGTTTCTCAGGACAGCAGCAGCAAAGTTCTGTGTTACCCCCACCAGGCTGATTCCATCCACCTCCACAATCTGGTCATTAACCTGGATTCTTGGTGGGGAATGAAAATGGGTTAAACAGGAAACTAGAAGGTCAAAGTCAATGTGTGTTAGAGACAGTACTAATTTACTACAAGGGATAGCTAAGGCTAAACAATGCATTCTGTTCGTATTAAACTCAGTTCATTTTGTTCTGTTATAATCTTTGAAGTGCTAAAGAGAATGGTTACACAAGAAAGTAAATCATTACTTACTTTTTACATTGAGCTAAACAATGTGAATATTAATAATACTTTAAAGTTGCTATTAACATACGTGCTTTTATTGAATTATTTCTATTTAATGTGCAAGGTATCATAGCCAAGAATACTCAGACTTCCTGGGAACCTGATTCATTGTCTGCTGCAGGGAAGTAAATGCTGATTAAATAAGTGATCAAATTAGATACTAATGGAAGATGCCTTAAATTAAATGTCAAACAACTAAAATATTTAATATATATCAGATAGTAAGAAATGCCTTATGCCCGATCTTTCTTTACATGAATTATTTGTGCCAATAACATATTTATTTCTCATATCCCACTCAATTTACTCTGGCCAAAACAGACAATTCATTTCAAATAAATATGTTATATATATACAAAAACATTTGTTTTAGATATCTTTAAGTTAGGTTAAGACTAGTTAATAAAATCATTTTTCAGTTTGTCCCACAGCACTCTACAGTTTATCTTGGGCACACTAAAGTGGTCCTGGGGTGCATATCCCACAGAATGTCATTGGTCAATTCTACATTAGGAGAATGTATGTAAAGTATGTAGTAGAAACTATGGGAATTGTAAACTTGGTTGCTTTTCTGCAAGGAGAATCCACCCCTAACCAAAACATCATCAGCAAGCGCATAAAATCTCTGTGCGTTATTCTTTCATGTTGCTTCTTTTCGTTTCGGCTGCTCCGTCAAGTGCTGGGAAGCCGAAACGGGAGTTGACCGCTTAGAGCCTAAAAAATGTTTAAATATGTGAGTAGTTTTTTTTTTCCTTACCTTAGTGCCGAGCGGTTCGTATTTAGTTCTGCGGAGTGAGTGGTCAGGTTTGAGAGGCTGGGCTCTCTCCCCCAGTGCAGTCATGCTGTGGGGGTCGGTTTATTTCTCAGCTGCTGATTTTCATTAAATTCAATGTTTGGGAGATAGATGGCAGAGTTGAACCGTGGAGCACGTTAATTATTTATTATTATTCATTTATGATTTGGGAGCCTCGTTTTTTCAGGGAGAGGTGGCCACAGCCACTTCCTATCTGCGGCATTGGGATGCATGTAACTCTTCATGTTTTTCTAGCCGGGCTCATTCAGGTTGCTGTCAGGCACCCATGGACGAGGCCTCCAGCCAATTTTATCTTTCACTCTGACCCTCCACAGTCATTGGGCCTGAGTGCCTTTCACAGTTCATAAATCATCTGCAACTGCAATCATCATTACTCATTCATTGTCACTCATTCATAGCGGATTCTCCATGGTGAATAACAACAAGATAAGGAGCTAACCCCTGGATAACAGGACAAAACCAAGCAAGAAAATAATATGGAACAGTTGGAAATTACATCCTGGAATAAGATACTTTAAAGTAAACTGAAATGGATAGGGAGTTTCTGACAATAAGCAGGATACGGTTGATCACAGACTAGCGAACAAGGGAATGGATTGTGAAATATAGCAATCCAGAAAAGGAGAGATGGGTAATGAGTTTCAGATCTCTGAAGTAAAAGAATGCCTGTCTGATCAGCTACTGGTATGAACTGGCACAATTAGCAGATTGTAGGCAATGCACAGAAAAGAGCTGAAGGGCGAGAGAGATCAGGATCTGACTAATACATTTTAATGAGCCAATATTTTTATTTAGCATCCAAATGATCAGACCTGCTGAGAGCTACTAAAGTATTTCTAATTCATTGAGTATCTAGGGAAACACAGTGATCTACCTGTCATGCCTTTGAGCTGCTCCTCCTTCTATCACCGTTTTGATGAAAATGCCAAGTTTTTCCAGACCGGCATCAGCTCCAACTCCCATGCCAATGATACTGATCCCAAGGCCTTCCTCATCTGAGCAAAGAAAAGGAAAAGTACATTGGTAGCAATAACACACTAATTAAGACTGAAACGTTGATTAGCAAATCAGTATGGGTAATTAAGTTTAATTTGATCCTAACAGCACACATTCCTGTACTGAGAATCAACGTGAATCAAAATGCATTTAACTAATTAAAAACCTTTCCCTACTATTTTTTTTAAAACTTGTTCTCATATAAACCATGATCTCCATGATCTATAGAACAGTTATTTGCAGTTTTATACCTCAAAAACCCTGTTTTTCTTTAAGTCAAAAAGTACCAAATTTCACTTACCTTTTTCCAGCTCGACAGGGAAAAGGTCCAGCCTTTCCACACGCTTTTCAAGCTCATATTCTGCTGAGGCAGCCACTGGATCCACCTCCTCATTCCTCCTGTCATAATCTTTATTTGAATATGTATTGAAGACCTGTGAAAATACATAGCAACCCGCTCACTTACAAGAGAAATGATATAGTATCAATATTTTTACTAATAAGAATGTATATTTTAAGAATCAATACAGTATTTAAGAGTAACCTGATTACAGCAAAACAAAAATGGCATTTTATTGACCATGTAGTGCATGCCTTTGAGACTGCTCAGTATCCAGGCAGTATAACATTCTGTGTTTTTTTTTTTTCCTTTACTGCTGAGCAAGTGAACAACTGAGGCTACCAAACTTATTTAACTTGTAATCTAAGCACTGGCCTTCAGATATAAATGGCTAGTGCAATCACCATCTATGACATTTGTATTTCATGTGTGTGTGTGTGTATATATATATATATATATGTGTGTGTATTTTTTTCTCTGGTGAAAAGTCTCCCTGCCAAGTGAATTATTTTTTATTTAATTTAATTGTTTAATGATTTAATTGTACTATTGTTTGATTTAATTATTGTTTCGGCAGTTGGCCTCGTTATTGTAAATCGAGGCCAGCTGCCAAGTATAATAGGAGAGCAGCCAGTCTGCTCAAGGCTACTGTGTGAAGAGCCGACTGTGTGTCGTATACTGTGTAAAAAGGCACTGTGTAAAAGTTAAACCTACATTTGGTTTGTGTCCGTTTGTGTAAAAGTATTTATATGTTTTGTATGTCAGGTAAACGGCTTTGCTCTCCTGCAAGTTAGTCAGAGACCTGTACAAGTGTAGCAAGTGCTTGGAAGAGCTAGGTTTTTGTTTGTTTATTTTTGTTTTGTATAATAAAAGTGTGCCTTGTGCACTGGAAACATCAAGTTAAGTCTCTGGGTCCCGTTTTTTATTTTATATATAGACTACATTTTATCCTTACAAAATAAGTATCTAACAGAACAAAACATTACATATCACAATGGACAGTACATATATAGGCTTGAAATTAACCCTAACATTTTCATAAAAGCTTTATTATTTTGAATAAATAAATAAATAAAGTAAATAAATCAGGCTTGGTGGTCCAGTGGCTAAAGAAAGGGACTTGTTATCAGGCAGTTCCTGGTTCAATACCACCTCTGCCACTGACTCACTCTATGTGACCCTGAGCAAGTCAGTTTACCCCCTTGTGCTCTGTCCTTCAGGTGAGATGTGAAATTAAAGTCCTGCTGTAAGTGACTCTGCAGCAGCATAGTTCACCCCTTAGTCTCTGTAAGTTGCTTTGAATAAAAGCGTCTGCTAAATGACTAATTAATAATAATGTTACTGTAAATGAATCATATTTTAGCAGGAAAGACATCTAGTGCCACTTGGTATCTTATAATTGGGTGATTATAGATGATTACCGCAAAAATCGTTTTATAGGTCGCACTGGCGTAAAAGTCGCTCCCCCCTTTTGAGACTTTTATTTTAGGAAAACACCTTTTTTGTGTTTAAAACACTTTTTTTCAATTAATTTTTTCCCTGCATGCTCAACACTGATAAATAAAGAAAGATACACACATTTGGTTTCAAAATAACCCTTGTTTGCAACATTGTATTCCATTAATAATTTTACAGTGTTGTTTTTAGTTTTTAGTTGAACTGCTAGAAACTATTTGTTTTTCAAAAATTTAAAAAGTAATAATTAACAGAGCGTAAAATCAAGTTAAACATCGCACATCACATCTGTATAAAACTACTGATATTTTATTTTAGCTTATCAAGTACCCAAACAAGTTCAAGAACATAACTTCTTTGCATAACTGAACATTTCTTTCCAAAACCATACTTAGACAATAGTTCCCACTGCATTGGCTACTAAAAATGTGTTGTATTCATTCAAATTTAAAAGAAAAGTATTAAATAGTGCTGCTTCATCGGTGCAGTACAATTGCATTCAATTTCCAGCTGTGCAAATACATGCATTTTGTTTTGATAATCACTCTCCAGTGACGTAGTGTTTTTTCAGCATTGCGATTAACATGTATTTCAGCAAACCTGTTGAGTAGTATTTTTTTTTTCTTTCTGTCCTACTTTATCTAGTCTCAAAGTCACCTGCATTATTATAGCATTGCAGTTACAAAAATGAACAGAAGTCTTGAAAAGTTTACTACTCGACTTTCTCACCAATAGCTGTTTAGTACGGATCCCAGGGGCGGATTCAGTTTGAATGATAACAAATCAACAGCACAGGTAGGTGGAAATAAGGAAATTCACAGACTGACAGCTATTGTGTTAACACTAAATGAAGCAGTATAGCTGTGATATTTTCGAGAGGAGGTCAGTCAAGAGTCTGAAATTTTGCTTTTAACATTCAAAATGACTAAGGACTTTTAGAGTAAGAAATTAAAACTTTTAATTAGAACAGTGGTTTTGTGTTTCTACCTAGCAACATAACTTGAATGCCATAGATCCTGAACAACTAAATCAAGCTGCTGACAGTTAAGTTTGTGTGAGACATAACTGTGGCTGTAGTAATCCCACTGTGGCACTGGTACAGTAGTTTATTAGACACACCAGCGCATACGTCGCACTGGTGTATTAGTTGCTCCCCCCTTTTAAGGGCCCTGCAAAAATGCCTAGAAAATCGACCCTATTCAACATTTGTTTTTTTATGGTAAAAGACCTCACAGTCTTGATATAAGAAATGTAAGTACCAGTGTCTGTGTTTCATGCACAATATGCAACATGAGTCTGATTTTGAAAACCTGAACAGTATGTGAGTTTTGAGTAATTTACTCACTTTATTGATGTAAAAAACGTAAATATGCTTTGCTTTTTCATTTCCTCAATTGAATCCTTTGTTTTGCTTAGTTACGTTATGTTGTTGAATTTTAAACATTCTTTTACCTGTTTAAACTCTAAAGCCAGAACATCACTCTGCATGTCAGAAAGGCATGTTACTGACCCTATGTTCTGGTACAGTGGTGTACAACTCAGGTCATGGAGGGCCAGTGTCCCTCCTGGTTTTTGTTCTAACCATACCCTAAATTAGTTAATTGGACCAATTAGGCTTCTAATAAGGTCCAATAAAGTTGGAATAAAAACCTGCAGGGACATCGGCCTTCCAGGACTAAGTTGTGCACCACTGTTCTAGTAGGTTACAAATCTGTGCAACAGCAGAGGCTACACAGGGATGTCTACTACATTTAAACTTTGCTTATATACATATTTAACAACATTTTTGAGGTTTGTATTATATGTTATAAAGTCTGACCAACAGTACAGTAACCCAATACGTGGACTTATAAATTCACAAGAAAAAAAAAAAAAAGAATCCTGTTGATGCTCAATACTGTAAACATGTCCATACACATCCCAGGACTGAGGGAGACTTTATCTGGTTCCATGGATTAAGATACACGTCTATAAATTCAGAGAACTAGCTCTTTGCTAATGTTGCTTAGAAAGTCAAGTGGAAAATGGGATGCTTTGAGGGCATTTTAACTAGAAGCTTAATCTGTGCACATGTACATAAAGAAGACTATAACTCAGTGGCAATGCTAGACTAGGGAAGTAGTGGATCTGGGTCATGGTTCAGATTATGGACTCATGCACATTCAGAATTCTTGATTCTATAATGGATTAGCAATCTGTGGATTAGCCAGTTACGTGACTGGGAATCTCAGTTACTGCAGTAGTTCAAACTGGTTTATTAATTTCAAGCAAACATTACCGCTCACACCGGGCGTGTCAAAGTTACTAGATGGCACTGTGCATCTGACTGGTGCCTTTTAAACTTGCATATTATTGGACGAAGTCCACTGCCATCTGGTCATGTACGCTAACAAAGTATTTCAGTCAACATCAACACATTACCAATGAAAACATGTGCCAGTATGATCTACAACCACGTTGTGCAGAATATTATTATAAGATGTAAGGTTTATCACTCCATACATTTGGTTTACACGTCAATACAAAATAAATACATTCCTAAGAATGCTTCCCACAGGGCAGAAAATTAAACAATCTTCAGTTTTCCAGTTCTAGCTTCATACCTATAGACTGTTCCCATATACAGAACACTAGCTTTCCTGTTCATAGTTTATTGTGCTTGGACTGGCCAGGGTTAAGTGGGTTATAGTATGAAAATGTTTCATTTTTATATTTTCATTACTTTATAATAAGGCATAGTATTGTACAATTGTTACCCTAAATGGTAGTAAAAAGGGTATATGATCACATTTGCTTTGTAATTTTAGTAAAGTAACTTTATTTTTACTTTATGCACTTTTATTTGAGTCTGTTTGTAGTATCCTGTGTAAAGTATAAACCAACCTAACTGCTAAAAAAATTATTTACAAAGAGCGCTGATGAAAGTATAGCCAAAATGTTATAATTTCATATAGTTCTGTTAACATATCTGACCAGCAGTCTTGGAGGAGGATCTGTAGAACTGAAAGGAACTGACGTGCTCTTATTAGTAAGATGTGTGTGTACTTTATGTATTGTAAATATTAACTATTTACATATTGTCTCCTTGTTTTCTGCAAGGAGAAAAAATATATTAAAAAAAAAAATACAATTGCAATTTTAATGGTCAGTTTGACGTACAAGTTTTTTTTTTTAAGTTATATTATTCTGTCTGATTTGTGTGCTTGCATGGGTGGCTGATCTCTGTTAGGCTGAACATCTGGGTCCTCCAAAGCTGGTATTTGTCTTCTGTTCCTCTGCAAAATTTATGGGACATTTCTGATTAATGTTATACTGTGCAACAAAGCACACACCAGAATTATTTTGCAACATTTTTCTGGCGCGTATCGTAGACTTCTGTTCTCTTTTATTATTTTGCTTTGTGTTTTTCTATGTGCCTCACTATAGCTTTCCTCAGCTCTTATTGTAGGACCAGTCACTAGTGTCAAAAGTCACTTCTTTAAAGGATATCCACAGTTACCTGCAACAGATAACATACAATTGCATAACTGTTAAGTTACAGGTGCATAATTATAAGTAATTAAACATAACAATATGCTAATAATGTCACTTACCAAGTAGAAATCAATCCGTGATTTCTCCACTCTGAAACATTCTCCAAGTTTCACTCTGATGTAAAATAAAAGAATCAGGACACGATCCGGGGAAATTAGAAAATACATTTGTGATATAACAACGAGCACCGCAGATGAACTGGACATTTAAGGAGTGGAATTGTTTCCTGTTTCTAAAAACAGCTTCAGACTGCCTGAGGTTTTATTGCTAAATGTGTACAATCAATTATTCTAATTATTGGAGGCATTCCTGCTTTCTAATAATATAGATTCTCTTGTCTCATGACGCACATCACGTTCAGCCAAAGCTATGGGGTTTTATATTGTGGCAGAGGGATTAACTGGATATTAATTACCTAGTTTATCCCTTGACACATTCGGCACAGGGTCATATGTGTGGTCAACAGCCAGTTTGTCAATAACCACTTGCTGTTGACCGCGCATTCTCACGATTTTATCTGGATGGGCCATTTTAACCCCACCCAGGCTGCAAACAACAATAATAACAAAACATTGTGTTTTTACATACAAAACAATACATTTTAAATAATAATTAAATGAATAATATAATACACACACAGGCAGGGTGTACCCCATCACTGACCCTGGAACAAGAAATTTGTTCAGCAGGGTACGGTCTGGTCCTCTGTTGATCTCACCTCCTCTGCAACAAAAGCAACAAAGCCATCCTGCCTTTCTCTGATAAAAACAAAATCCCAGTTTATACAATATGTGTACATTTAGACCATTAACTTCAATGGTATACATTTCCACATTGAATTTACGTGCACCTTGGCTTTAACAAGCTTGAAAAATCACTTCTTAAGTTTAGTGAAATGTAGATTTACTCAAAAGCATCAATTTACTTGGTGTGAGCAGGCAGGTAGTAAAGTACATTTACTAAAAAAAATGATCGTAAAGTATAACTTTGCTTTGGAAAACTGTTAAAATGTTTTACTTATGAGTAGCATTTCACATTTACAGGTTTTATCTTAATAGAGTTTACAAATATTAAAATAGGGATAAAATCTGTAAAAAAAATGTTTTTAGCTGAAACATCGCTAAAAATCAGAAATAAAACTCCCAGTATACACACCTTACATGTAGAATATGATGCATAGCACAAGGCCACATTTTCCACAAAAATATAACATTTTTGTGTAAGTATTTCAATTTAGTTTCTGATCAAGCTAGTTACTATAGAATCCGGTGATAATGTGTTCGTGAAGCAACAGAGAACCAATCACATGCAATGTTCTTAGAAAATAGTACCAGGAAAATACTGAATAGTAGACTAAAAAAAAGGGTATAATCAATAAAAACCAAAGTTCAGGTAAACAAAAAAAAATCTGAATAAACCGGAAATGAGGACGCACTTACGAGTAAATGCCTTTACTAACTTTGGAAAATTTGGTTAGGCAGAAGTCGGCCAACTAGAAAGTTTGGCCCAGAAGGTTAATGGTGTGACTTCCGTGGATTGGAGGAGCGGGTGAGCTCGTTAACCAAGGGGTCATGGTTGACGGTGTATAAAGGGGACGTAGTGAGGTGATCTGTTCCTTGTGATGGTTATGCTAAGAACCGAAAGGACCGATACTGTGATTATTACAGTGAGTGTTTTGTTTTTTTGTCTGTCAGTCTAAAATGTACTGTCTGTTTGTTTATTAAGACTAACACGATCTAGAGCTGTCGCCCACGGCCAGCACTAAACCCGGACAATCCTGCACACTGTATCATGGATAAATTGTACTTCACAGCAAGCACTACAGCACGCACTTTGGACTGGTGAGTGTTTGTATCTTGTGTGTGTTTGTACTGGACTATTGTTTATTTTTGTTTAAGGTACTGCAACCCATACTAATTATTCCCTGCGCAATACACATCGCTGTGTATTGCCATACCTCCTTTACTGTTGTGTCATTATAGCATTTGGATTACAAATAAAACAGAAACCACTTCACCCGTGCTTTGTTGTCTGTCTTTTCTTGTTGGATTACTGCAACTGCACTTCACCTGCTCTACTAATTCCCATTTTGCCACACAGCCGCAACAAACATCCCTTTTGTGTTTGAAAGTAACATTGGATCTCAGGGATTTCTGCAAGTGGCAAAATCAAGTAATTTACTGAAACATAGAACTTGACACCCACTGGAATAATGTGCTAACTCATTTAATTTGAAGTCAAGCAGACACATGTTTTTACTACTGCCTTCCTCAGTGTACATACTAGGTGAGCTGTTTAAATGCTAGAATCTGGGTATACACAAAGATGTGTAGCTGGGCAAATCGGTGTGATCCCTTCTGTGGTTTCCAGATATTGGGCATGTTATAAAACCACAGGTTTGTACACTAGACATCCGGGATGGGTCCTTGGAGGTCAACCACACTATGTAATGGCCTATATCTACACTGTATGGCACTGAGTAATCATCAGTCCATTGCACAGGGGCTCAATATAAACAACCAAACTATAAACATCCAAACTGTGATAAACAGCTTCTGGTTTAAGGTCAAGAAGATCAGCTACAGCTCCTCAACTGACCCCTCAACAATGAAACGACTACTGAGTAAAGCTTTGATCACCCAAACTGGCAGCTCCATCACTGGGCACATTTTTTTGTTCAATGATAAATGATAATGTCCTCTTTTCTCTACACCTTTCCATTTTACATATGCACATATAGAAATACACTCAATAGACTTGCATAGCCTGTTTGAATGCATTGGTGGTATTTAGATCTGGCACCTTTTAAGTCAACTGAATAGACCCCTATAGTTCATCACACAATACATTTCTATAATGACCCATTTCTTTGTCACAACATCCAGAAATTACTTATGAGGTTTCCATAAAGCACAGTTATAATGTATAATATATAATTCATTAATGTCTGATTCGTAGATTAGAAGACTAACTGATCAAAAAGACAAAGGCAAAATTGGTTTGTCTACAGTATATGTTTTGTTTATTTTAAATATCACATTGACCTTATAAATGACTGTCCCCCATGGTATAATAAATTGCTTCTTGATGTTATATTAATCATTTAGATGTTTTGTTTATGAATCACAATATAATTTAGTGAGTGCTCTAGTGAGGTGCTCTATTATAAGAATGCAAGAAAACATAGCATCTCCATCTCCAAACCATTGGTGAAGTCAACATGGTAAATCACAGTAGGTTTTCAATCTGTATTTAGAAAATTGACAGTATATGAGACTTGGCTAACATTATTATAATTATTATAATTAAAGACTTCAAAGGGAAAAAAAAACTAATTAAAAAAGTGCCAAATCCTGCCTAAATATCATTGTGGGCAAGCTGGGCCAGAGAAAGCGATAGGAAAGTACTTGAGAAGCTGCTTGATGAGATTCTGGGATCAATAAGCTACTAACAACCAAACGAGCAAGATGGGCCGAATGGCCTCCTCTCTTTTGTAAACTTTCTTATGTTCTTATACTGTACAAGATAAGCTGTTTGATCATTTATTTAAACCCAGCTGCCAAAGCTAAAGGTGTACCAGTAGGAAGAAAATGCTTAGCACTTCACAACTTCAGAGTTGTAATTGAACTGACCACAATCTTAGATTACCAAGATACTGTGAATAACTGCTTCCTGTTAATAGTTACTGGTCCCCAGTAAACTGAGCATTTTTGAAATTGCATCTCATAAAACATTTGTATGCAGTCTAGAAACAGGGTGATGCAGCATATATATATATATATATATATATATATATATATATATATATATATATATATATATATATATATATATATATATATATATACGTGCGCCTTTATTACACAAAAACAACAAAGTCCGTCGGTAGAACTCGACACTGTGGGAGGAACACAACTGAGCAACTGGGTATTAGAAAAGTGTGGAATGTGGCCAGGTGGTGATTGAATTATTGATTATCAATTAAACCCTGGCCATATCCTATATAAAGAATAATGAAATGTTTGTTGGGGGGAGCACATGAGCATTTGAGAGATAGTTCAGCTTGAATTCAGAGAGAGAGAGAGAGAAAGCGAGAAAGCAGCAAGTTGGCTCTCTGGTTAAACACCACGATAGCCGAAGTTTGGGGGGGGGGGGGTTAATTTGAAGTATTTAAAAGTGTTTTGTTTAAAACCTTTTGCTTAGTTCCTGTATTTGTTTTGGTTTTGAGAAATAAAAGTATGCAAGAAATGCTGAACTACAGCTCTGAGTCTGGGTTTACGATTCATACCGCTGACCAGCCTAGGCCACATGTCATTTTACCACTGTACATATATGTTTTTGTCCTGTTTACAGATACAGGAAGCCTTAAATTTAAGGTCAGTGTGCTTTTTAACTGAATGAGAAGTTTCAGGGTGTTTGTTATAATGAAAATTAACTGGAGTGTGATAATAACCAATGTGATGTTATCCAGAGCTTTTTCCCCGTAGACTCCCCTTATATTCTGGCCAGGTCATTTCAAACTGTCATAAATAGCGCGGAGTGCCAGGAACATGAGTGACATTAGCAGGTCTGATTATGATAGAGGACAGTTTCAAGGTGCTCCTGTTGTGACAGAAATCCAAATTGATTTGGCCCGATAATATCAGAGGGTATGTCCTTAATATAAGAAGGCACTGATGTTGCAATCAGCAATACAATTTGAAGAGCAGAGAGGCAAGGCATTATGGGGCCTGCTGCAGATACAGATGGACACAGATTTGTTAGAAAGGTTTACAACCGCAGCTTTTGGTTTCCATAACATGAGATATTTTAAAGTCGTGGCACTCTATCTTATACAAAAATTCTCAGGTTTGTGATGTTGTTTGCTGGGCTCCTCAGTAGCATTTGTGCATGTCACAAGGACAGTGGCGTGGTGACGTCAGAACAAGGAAGTAATAGAGACGACTGATGAAATTATATGAAGGTGCTTGCTTGCGCTGGTTTATTGCAAATAAAAAGTTGTACAAAACAGAAAACACAGACTGAACAAACAAAACGTCATATTGGCCAAAGTAAATAGACAGACAAACAAAGTGGACGAACAGAAAACAAGTACTGTGCTGGAGCTTCCAGCACGAAATAACAATTCCTATCTCCTTCTCTCTCACCTGTTCTCCACTCACGAACACACAACCCTGAATGAGGTTTATGCAGCTGTACCGGACTCGATTGCTAATCAATCATTCAATTGGAGTCTCAGTACAACTGCACGTGAATTAATCTAGTGCAATTTCCCGTGCTCACATATTATTACGTTTTACCTGCATGTGAAGTGCTGTGCAATCCTCATGCCTAAATACAAATATACATTTTAAATCACTCGTGTTCATAACCCATATTATATCCCGTGTACCAACTACAATACACCAACATTAACACACCACTCGCAACATACGACACAAACTTTGCCACAGTGCATTACTCCTGTTAAGAGATCGGGCAAGTCACTGAAAATATGGTTGAGTGTTTACACTATCAAAGACCAATAATTCAGTATTATTACATAATCTATGTTTATGTTTACCCAGTATCAGCCAATCACAACCACTAGTTCAGATTTCCAGCAGCAGATTATGACCCAAGAGAACCAGTAGATAAAACAATTGTGAAGAGGACATTTCCTATAATATGTATTACATGTGAGGTAGCATGCTTGTAGTGAAAAAAAGTCAATGAGGGTTCACCAAAGCTTTAAATTGAACAATATCACCACTACAGTAAAACGAGGAAGGCCTAATCATAAAACATAAATGTTTTATTGATGATTGCATATTATTATTCTGTTTGAACATTTTATAAAAATAGTATTTTCTATTGGCAGCCAGTCTGTCTGAAAGGAACATTCAGCTTTAAAGGTTGAACTTTCACAATCAATATTTCTTCACACAATGCACAGCTAACTCTGTAGGAAGCTTCTGTGCCTCAAGAATGCATCTCCATGTTGTTTGGCTGCTTATTAACATTTGGTGCCATGACTCCTACCTACAGTACAGCCCACAGATGGTAAGAATCAAGACAGCTGTTTTGCTGTCCGTGTCTTGTGCGTGAATACAATTGCTGTTATTGTTATTTATTTGATATACAGTACATTTGAGATAGATGGGAACGGTTATCTGCCACGATGAATAACAATAATTAATAGTATCTTTTTGAATGGTTCATTCTGTACAGTAAAAGTAGTAACAATTAAACACTGTCTGAACGTAACAGTATAGATGCCTATTTTCAAACATATATTTACAATTCTAAAACTGTGTTTACCTTTTTTTTTTCATTTGACTTGCAAGCATCAGTCTGCAGCAATCATGTACCCACACAACATGTTGTCTATGATGACCTAATTGAGTTATTTTAATTTTCTTGCAGGCAACAATGAGGCAACAATGTAAGGCTTTGAGCTTTTTTTTTTTTTTTTTTGGGGGGGGGGGGGGGGGGGGGGGGGGGTGAAATTGGTACACCATTATTGCTCCCCCTGCATATAAACTGTAACACAACTCTGATCAATGCAGTTCAGACTGTTGGTGGCATCTTGGATTCCCTACCCTTAGAATCTGTTTATAAATCATAACCTGACAGTTCTTGTTTCTGTTGGAAGTTTCAGATGTGCTACATTCTTAGAGGGGTCTTAGCATTTTGCAGACATATGCCTTTGAGCTAGTCAGAGAGGTTGTTGCTAAGGGCAGCACTTCTGTGTGGTAGAATTCTCTACATATTGTACGGTTTGGCAGGCCACATCTTCAAAACACTGCTTCCAGATCCAAACTGGGGGATACAAGTCAAGTTACATTCAAAAGACTAAAATATCTAAAAAATTAAACCAGTTTCTTGAAAATACCTTGTTCATTCTTTGCTGCAACATAAAACATGAATAAAAAACTTCTATGAACAGTAAAATACAGAATATAGTTCTGTATAATGTGTCATACAAATTACACATTTTCTTTTTTATCTATATTATTTACAATTATTTCACCTTTAACTTATAGCAATCTCTTTTTTTGCAACTAAATCCTACAGTAGGCTATTAAAGTACACAGTGTCATTTTAATAAAACTACACATTACTAGGTCTGGTTAATTCATTTGATTATGTAAAACAATTAAATTGAATACAATTTGAAGAACTGGTTTAATGAATAGAAAACAGTTGAGAAGTAAATGTGTGTTATTTCGAAATCTTTCTAGGCTGTGAATCTCATTAGAATAGTAGTTATTTCTGCTATAAGGCATCAGCAAATCCAGCTCTGCCCTATTTTTATACTGCCCAGTGTTTATATAGTGTTTAAGGGGATTTAATTTTGTCAAAAGCTCTTAAAAATTTGGATGTATGAGAAAATATGACACGTACAATGTAGCAGACATGTGTATTTTATGATTGGCTTAAAAACTCCCTACACATGTATCTTTTAACACCAGAAGCCCTCAAAATGTCAGTGAGATTGTGGCAGTGTGCCCCGCCCGTGTGTATTTTATGTTTACATGTTGTGTGTGGTGTATTAATGTTGGTGTACATGTATTGGTGCAAGGGATATCATGTGGGGTTATGTAGCACCACTGTTATAAAAGGTGTATTTCTATATAGACACGAGGATGGCACAATCACTTCACATGCTGATTAAAAGGGGTATTTGTATGGAAGCACGGGAAGTGCACAAAGTAGTTCACGTGCAGATGTACCGAGATTTCAATTGATTAGCAATCCAATCTCAGTACAGCTGCATAAAAGGGTGACTGTTTCACTCGCTCGAGATTGGGTATTCAGGGAGAAAGAACAGGGGAGAAAGAGGAGAAAATAAATAAATATAAAAATTACTACGAGCGCTGTAGAGCCAGCACGACAGTCGTTCATGTAGTAGTTGTTTGTGTAGTGTTCGTCCCGTTTGTTAGTGTCTGTTAGTTTTGTTTGTCTGTTTTGGCTACTGTGCTGTTTTTATTTTACAAAGTGTTCAACCTTTTGATTTATAATAAACCAGCACAACAGAGCAATTCAATCCATTTACCACTCTGTTTTGGTTTCATTTCCTGGTCTGAAAATACCCTTGCAGTCATCCTAGTCACAGTGATTCTTTCATGCATTCCCTTATTCATACTATATGACATATTACATCCCTGTCGCTGGGAATATGCATCACCAACGGGCAGTGGCACTGGAACAATTTTTAAACTGGGGGTGCTGAAAGCCAATGAACAAAACTGTAACCCCTGTATATGATGGAAGCCAAGCAAAGCCAGAAAATATTAAATGCAAAGTATGTTAGTGACATGGTCTTAAAATCTAAATGCTATATTAATGTTGTACAGTGCATTTAAAAAAAAAAAAAAATATATATATATATATATATATATATATATATATATATATATATATATATATATATATATATATATTTTGTGTTTTGCCAATTATATTTATCGTTTTCTCCCCACTTTAGTAATGTTCAATTATTTTTAGGCTCAGCCTACTGCTACCACAGCTGTTGTTAATCTCATTCTCATGTGAGTGTTCAGGAAAATAAGAGCCGCCTCAACGGCTGCACTGCTGATTCAAACTAACGACTCTAGATGCAGCAATAAGCAATCTTTCCAGCCAATGAAAACTGTTTTCTGACTGGATTAAGATGCCTTGAGTAATCATGTTACTAGGCCAAAACTATGGCATATATATCTAAAACAATCAAAGACATTTATTAAGAAAAAAAAAAGAAAAACTTTCATTAGGAAAAGCCAGCACTAAACCCTGAGCACTTCACTTCGCTGCACATTACCAACACACACCACGATTTCCCAAGATTAAAAGGAGCACTGTTTCGTGCACCGCGGATGTGGGTTGGATTACTGTGTATTTTGTTTTGGGTTTTGTAAACCCGCCATGTACCCCCCGATACCATCTCTGGTTGAGGGGTGGCTTTTTATTTTTGTATTTAATAAACACAGACATTTTTGGAAGAATTACTGCCTGGACCATCAGTTTGTACACCGCACCACTCGCACTTGACCACAGTTGGTGTTCAGAAGAGGGATAGAAAGATGAACCTGGCTACACTGTCGGCGATGCTGGAGGCACAGGAGCGGAGACATCAGGAGGGAATGGCAACCATGATGGAGAGGATGCACACCATGTTCCTGGAAGCCAAACCAAGGAGGAAACCGGTGAACAAACCAACAGTGCTCCTACCAAAGACAAGGGCAGTGAGCTGTAAAGCCGAGCAGCAGAATATTATAGCCGGGAGCACTTTTAACAGAAAAATAAACTTGCCTTACCTTAAATATATAATACCACAAAGAAGTTAAAGAAAGTGTTGTCTTTTATTGACTATACCTGGTTGTGCTTTTTTATGTTCTACATTTTCTTTTTCACTACTGTTTTTATTATGGTAAATTACCTGCTTATTTAGGCACGCTACGATTTGACTGGGGAAAGATAACGTAGGTTTATTGGAGTTAACAAAAAAAAAAAAAAAAACAGCAACCCTTTCACCTCCTTTTTAGCTTAATTACTGAGCTTACTGCTTCATTTAAATTGTTTTCTTTATGTTAAGTTTTCAGGGTTAATGCACGTCTATTTTAGTTTTTCGCTATTCTGCACTTTTTGAATGCAACTGTTAATTTTAACATTTTTTTTAACACAACAGTGCACACACACATTTGGTCACCATCATAACTGTTGCATGAAACCACAGTGTAATACAGCACCTCTGCAGTTAAGCATTTGTATGTCAGCTGACAACAGCTGATATCCCATCCAGCCTTTCTTCTTAAAGACGTACACTCTTTCACAAGCTCCTGGGTACATATTGTTACAATATCACAACAAAAGGAATATGCTTTTTTTTTTTGGTCGCATATGTATAGCTATTATGTACTATATATCACCTTACAGTACAATGTGACAAAAAATGGACTGAATGATAATACCCCCAAATAATCTTAATATTTTTTAATAAATATAGTAAATATAGTATTAGGTGGTGGATTGCGCCGATCGCCGGCTTATTTTGACCCCCCTGCATTCATTGTCACTATTTTTACTTTGAAAATAATTGGTTATTAATAATTGGTTATAATAATAACTTTTTTTGCAGTCATTTTTAATATTTTAGCCTCTCGAAGTGCTTTACAGAACACCCACCTCTTCAATTCTCTGATTGGTTAAATGTTGTGTCAAGACATAACACAGCTGTCATATGGCGCAAAGATTTTTTTTTAACCCAGCAACGAGCAACTGATCTAGTCTGCTAGAAGCGCAATCAATCCTTACTGTTAAAGGCACAGTAGCATCTGCAAGAGGGCGGATCAGGTTTTTTTCAGCCAGCTGAAAAGGCCTGGGGAGAACCATGATAGAGTATCCCAGGCCATGAGCATAAGTCAGATTGTAACACAATTACTCGTTCCGCAATCTTTACAATGTTAGATCATGCAGTTGGCGGAGAATGTCCTGGCTTCAGGACATTTAGGTATCGACAAGACTCGAGAACGAATATTGGCTTGATTTTATTGGATGGGAGTTTTTAGTGGTGTGACACAATATGTAGCGGAATGCTTGGAACGTCAGCAAGTAGTGCCGGTGCGGGCTTGCCAGCCCCACTGGTCCCACTGCCCCTGATTAAGACTCCCTTTGAACACATTGCTATGGACATAGTGGGCCCACTGAGCCAGTCTTACTCTGGATTTACGCATTTTAATAGTGGTGGACTACGCAACCAGATATCCAGAGGCAGTACCATTGAGATCTACTAGTGCTGCTGCAATTGCACAAGGGTAGGGATCATAGCAAGAGCAGGGATTCCCAAAGAAATCCTGACTGATCACGGAATGAACTTCATGTCACAATGTTTAAAGGAATTGTATAAATTATTGCAAACTCGTTCCATTCAGACATCCATTTATCACCTGCAGATCGATGGTTTGGTGGAACAATTTAATCAGACTTTAAAACAGATACTGAACCAATTTGTCAACCAAGAGCAGAAACATTGTGCTAAACTCCTCCCCTACTTCATGTTCGCAGTGCGAGAGGTTCTCTCCTTTTGAGATGCTCTATGGGAGGCAGCAACAAGGTATCCTTGATCTTGCGAAAGAAGGGTGGGAGGAGCAAAAAAAGTTCTAAAAACAGTCAAGTTTGTAATAATGTTGAAAGACCGCCTGGAATCGTTTGGCCCAAGAGAATTTAAAACTAGCCCAGCATCGCCAGGAGCAGCAAGCAGTACAATAAACAAGCACGGATTCTGACTTTTCAGCCATGAGATGAGGTACTGTTGCTATATCCTACTTCAGAATCTAAGCAGTATGCTAAGTGGCAAATATGAGGTGATAAGGGAGAATTGGTAATGTAAACTGAAATTAGACAATTGGTAATGGAAATTATGAAATTAGATGGCCTGTTCCATTTCCAGATCATGCCCTTCTGGTTGCTTGGAGCCCCTGCCACCTTTCATAGACTGATGGACCAGTATCTCCCCATCATCAGTACTCCGCCGCACACATTGATGATGTGGTGACCACACAGGCCGATTTACATTTTTTAGGGGTCACAGATTAAGAAAAAGTGTCTGCATTTAAAGCCACATTACTTTGTTCTCTGAAATATATGACTAAATATGGACCTTTTCATAACTAAATCATTTGGGGCATTACAATCTTAATATAGTACATCCATAAAATCTTGCTCTAAAATCCATCGCACACATGAAACACTTGGAGAAATTTGTTTCAAAATGTTCTTGGCTTGCTTTATGAGAAGTACACTGAAGAGCAAAATATGGCAAAATAGCAACACATAATTACCCAAGGACTTGAAGGAGATAGAGATCCTATGAATAATGTGAAACGTTGTTAGAAAATGTACAGGAACAGGTGTCAGTTTAAATTTGTTTAGACAAGCCTTTCTTATTTGTTCTGGAACTTTCAAGCAAATTGTTACATTGCTCCAGGCATGACATTTTTTTCCAAGAACAGAAGACAAAATCCACAATGCCAACACTGCTGTCACATTATATAATACATATCGTATTTATTGCTGCTATGCCAGACTAATGTCACATTTATATAAGCCTTGTTAATATCAACACATGTGAAGACACATATATAATATTATATTTTCTAATACAGAATTACAAAGATCTTGATAATATAGCTAATTTGCTTGTGTCAGGTGTATTCTTCATACTTGCAAGTCTATGATACTAAAAGAGAGCTTACAACTAGAGCTTCTGATTTTCAGTTTTAACCAATAGAAACCGATAAAACACCAGATACAAAAAAAAAATACGAATCGGTGGATAGCCAATAAACACCGGAAACCACCAGAAAAAACAGTGGAAATGATTCATCAATTCACGTTGACTTCACCCCTTTCCCATTAAAAAATAAAACCTATAACAAATACAAAAATACATTTCCCAGCACAGCTGAGCAGTGTCCTGCTTTCCTGCCTTGTATCTATCATTGATTCCTTCTGAATACTTTAAACCTGCCCCAACTACTGAGTGACAGCACATTCTGCCCCAACTACTGAGTGACAGCACATTCTGCCCCAACTACTGAGTGATAGCACATTCCTACATTTCTATTGGAGACTCCTCTTCAGAGATTTAAAACAAGATTACAATTCGGAATGGAGGGTTGTTAGTAGGGATGTCATGATATTAACTTTTTCATTATCACGAAATTAGTCCAGAAACGATCGCGATATAGTGTCATGATATTACAGGTCCGATTTTGAAGTAAATGCAAAGTTTTCCCCCATTCTGAAAGGAAAAAGCATGGTCAATATCATGAGACTATCAAGAAACACATTTGTTGCAGGTTGGAGGAATTTAATTATTATTTTGAGTTGTAAAAGTAGTAAGAAACAATCTTAAAATGGTTTTATTCTTTTCAGAAAAATTAGGGCAAACGTTGCACTCCCTTCAAAATGGGGCCCTTCATGTTCTTCAAAAATGAACACCTCTATAAAAACAAACACATTCAATGGAAATCAGGACTGCCTCAAAATAAAAGAAAAGCCATTCTAATGATTTTAGGCATACACAAATAAGAATCACCAATTTGGGTCTGTTTAATTGTTTCAAAAATATACCCGCAATTTTATTTTTATTTTACTAAAATACCCAAACTAATGTCTTATTCAGCTATTCACAATCAAATCACCCTTACAGTAGCTAGACAGGGATTAATACCATTGAAACATTCACATTTTCACTAACAATTTGGACACGTAAAAAGGTATGTTTTAAAGTTATTGCATTTAAACAAATTCAAGAAACATTCAGCCTTAAGTATATCCAAAAAAGGTTTTTTTTCTAATTAAAACAAAGTTTACAAAAACAGCTCAGTACTGTGAGCACTGTATACTTAAAATAAAGAAAACACAGTGCCCCTAAGTAATGCTCCTATTTTCTTAAACAGCAGTCAAAATCAATACGCCCGGGAAGACTATTCAGATGTTCCGTGCTTACACGTGAAAGAAACGGTGTTAGAATGTGCCCACTAGTGTTGAAAATGCGCTCTGAGGGTACACTGGTAGCTGTAATGCTCAAATATTTGCTGGCCAAATTTGCTAGGCTTGGAAAATGAAAAGCATTAAGTTTCCACCAAATCAGAGGACCTTCATCCATGGAAAGACATACCACAGATCTGTAGGGGTAGAGCTCTTCCATTACACGCAAGTCACTGGGGATTGTAGAAGGATTAGCTTGCTTGTTCTGAGTTATGTACTTGAGTAATCCAGGCAGACCTTCGGTTTTATCCAGTACACTGGATTGCTGTGTCACACTTGCCTGAGAGAAACCAAATTCACTGCATAGCCTGGAAGCACTGAAATATGTGGATGGCTCTTGGTGGCTGCTGCAGCCATGGCATCTTGTTCTGTGCCTGGGTTACAATTTGTAAGAGCAAATGCTTCTTGTTGTATTAGCAAAAGGGTAGCGTCAACATCTGGAACAAAGCTTTCTTTGAATCTTGGATCCAGGATGCTAGCAAGATATAAGATGCTGCTGATGTTCTCACTTGCCAATGAGTCAGTAAATGGATTTAGACTGCCAAGCATTTGGGCCACATCTCCAGGTATTGCTATCAGCCACAAGGACTGCGCAAACAGCTTGCTGCTGCTCTAGAAATCTTGACAGAATTGCACACGTGGACCCTCAGCGGGTAATAACATCATTTATAAGAGATTGCTGATGATAACCTAGTTCATTCTGTCTTTTCTTTAGTTCTCTTATTCTCGTCCAACTTCTGGTGAATCCTTAAACCAGGTGGTGACAGGCTTTTACAGGTGCCTCAACTCTTGGTATCTTTAAAGCCTTGCTTATGGCTAAATTAAGGTTATGCCCATAGAAGCTTAGCCCTATCACACCAGGGAGCACAGAAAAGGCTTTTTTTGCATTTGAAGAAAAATCAAGTGGCAGCAGTGACCTCTGATAATGGATCAAATCCCACTCTTCCAGTAAATAAAAAAAAAAAAAACACCTCTATAATGATTTCTGTAGTGTGGTCTTCTGGTAAAAAAAAAAGTGTCCAAAACATTTGTCTGAAGCTTCCAGTCATCTGCTACGAAATGCCATGTAAGTCTCAGGAAGGGTTCAGCTACAAGCCCCAGTTGTGGCGCTAAAACATTTGGCAGATTTAATTGAGCTTTCAACTTCAGATCTCAGATCATTATACATGCTTGGGATTTCTCTGTTTACAAAATAGTTTCTAGAAGGCAGAGAGTACTCTGAGTTCAGCTTCTGTAAAAGCTGTTTAAGACCTGCCTTTTCAACTATCTGAAATGGCTGCATGTCTTTTGCAATAAAATATAGCACTGCCTTATTAAGCTCTTGCGCTGGCTTGGATTCAGGGTCATATCATTTTCCTAACTCTACTGCTGCTTTAATAGTCAGCTGTCCTGTCTTTGATTGACCTAAAAGAGAGAAAAAAAAGATCTTAAATATTTATTAACCCCCCCCCCCACATGCACACACACACATTAACTACAGTATTGCTCATCTGATTCTTGTGCACCTGCTATGCATGAATTAATTCCTAAGTTAGAACATACAGTCTCTAAGTCCTTAGTTGTTACTAGTTAGCTTAAAACTAAGCACTCTCTTATTTCAGTTGCGCCAGACATACTTAAGACAATACTTTGTTAGTTTGTCACTAAGAGCTGTTCATACTAAGTCGTAAAAAATAAATAAACAAATACATAAATTAATAAATAAACAAATATATAAATAAATAAGTACATAAACTAATAAATAAACAAAAATATAAATAAATGTCTATATCTTTTTTACTTATTTCTATATTTATTTATGCATTAATTAATATTTTAAATTTTGGCATTAAATATCCTCCATAACCAAAATTATAATTTAATACAGTAAGTATACATAAAATAGGCTATGTTAAAATAGGAGCTCTCTAAAGCTGGGGACACACTGCCCGATGCGATCGTGGCATCTCTCTGGCGGAGGTCTCGTTGCAAAAAACACCTCTGACAGCGGGCATCACATACTTTGTGATTTTTTTTTTATGTTTGACCTGCCCTGGATGGATAAAGTACAGCGGCAATGGGCAAAATCAATGACATCTGCAAAAGCTGGCTAAGGCTAAGATAGTACTATATACAATTTTGGCAAGATGCCGGCGTGATCGTGAAAACCACATATGACTGGAGACATGCATATCTCTATTAATACATACACACACAACATACATACATTCATACATACATACACAAGGTATTTCATTGGATTGTATATGTCCGGTTGGACAACTTTTAAAAACAAGTCCTGACAGCCTGTGACAGAGATCGAATGACGCTTGGTGTTAGATCTCCTTCCCGACCGGTGAGGGCACTAGAAAGAAGGAACAGAGTAACCTTAAACAAATGGCAAGACAATTTATTCAGAAGGGTAGGTGGAAGTCGGCCATTTAGGAAAGGGGTGGAGCTACGGCACCCAAGCTCACTGACCCGGACGGTAAACGGCCTGGCATCTGAGGATTGGAGGAGCGGATGCACTCGTTAACCTAGGGGTCATGGGCGAGGGTATAAATGGGGGGGGCGTGGCTTTGTGATCTGTTCCTTTGCAGATGGTTACGCTAAATAACCCAGAAGGAGCCCATCTGTATACCGAAACCGTGAGTGTCCTGCTTGTTTGTGTATTAACACTGTTTGTCTTGTGTTGTTTTCACTAAGACTACTGAGCACGATCCGGAGCTGCAGCCGCAGGCCAGCATAAAACCCGGACATCACCACTCACCTTTCCACTACAGGAACCGTCTCCTTTGCACCACGAGCACTAAAATCACGCACTGTCGGAATTGTGTCTGTGTTTTGTGTTTTGTGTGGGTGAAAGAACCGGACTTTGGGTTACGGGTCAAACCCGTGGGATTATAAATTACAAGTGATACACGCCGCTGTACCACTTCCAACATTATTATTATTTGCAGGTTTGCTATAAGGCTCTGGACATTGAATTCATTTAATAAACACCCTTGCACCTGTATATCATCGTCTGTGTCATTTATCCACTCTGCACTGCACTCACCTGCACATATTCACCACTTTGCCACACAGCCCTATAGTGTTTTAATTATAACTAATCACATGTTTACTTACACTGTAGGGAACATACTGTGTTGAAACAAATGTTTATAATGAAAAAATGTATTATGTTTTCCCTTCATTGTAAATAAAAACGTTATTCGGTATAATTTAATTGAAACACTATTAATAATAAATAAATCATGGTTATAGCAGCAGTTAAGTAAACATTTAGTAAACATTTAGTCTAATAGTTAACATCATAGTACACATCATATACAAACCAATGGAATACCGTGTGTGTGTGTGTGTGTGTGTGTGTATTAATATTAATAGAGAGAATACATGCGAGTCTGTTTCTAGTCATATGACTGAACGCGTTGAACTCACTGGTTGCTGACTTTGAGACTTGCGAGTGGTTATGACTAGGTGTCTACCTAAATCACGATTTTGTAGAAATAGTGAAATTGAGGGGTCATCGCGAAATTCACCTCTTTTAGGAGTCTTTTACTGCACAATGCAAGCGACGCAAACTACGTATCTTCCTTCTGTAGATTTCCCTTTTTTATTCCTTCGCCGTCCTGTGTGCACTGAACTTAAGAAAAAGACTAACAAAAAACGTCCACAAATAAGTTACAAAAAAAAAATTCTCCAAAGCAGTTAACATTCTTGTTTACTATTCAAATGACAACGAAGTTTTAATCTGTGACCTGTACTGTGCAGTAGGGTGTGGGACAAAGTCAGTGCTGCATTGTTTTGATTTAGGTTGCTAAAATCAAATTTTCAGCATTGGAGGTAAAATAATAGAAATGGACGACAAAAGAAAAAAAGCTAAGTATATTTCGGTGATTGATCGTGTCAAGGTATGTCCCAAAGAAACTGTACATGCAGATGGAGGTAATTGTTTTGCATATCTTAATGTGTCTTTGGAGAAAACATGATCATTCGCTATTTAGCTTCAGAATCACACATTAAACAAAAGGCTACTACAGAGGCTGCTGAACACAATGTAAAATAAACAGCTTTCAGAAACCAAACTGGAAAGTTAGCGCAGACAAAAAGTATTCATGTCTGCAAGTTAAATCACTACTAAAATGATCTAGCAACACAGCCGCCTCCATTCAACCTGCTACTTACTTTTTCACAGTTGGAATTTTAGACCCGAATAGGCACATTTTCATTGTTTTAACTTGGTACTAATAAAATAAATTATTGGATAGGACAAATAACATGACAATGAGGGTGCTGCATATATTCCCTTTATTAAAGTATGCCAGTAAATGAGTTTTGGGGCTGTTTCTAATCGATTTCCACATCTGGATGTAGAACGTGCAGTCTCAATGTATGGGCAAGTCAACTGCAGTGCATGATTGCCTTTAACAAATGACAGCACTCTGTTTCAGTAAGGAAGCAGGTACCACTATTTTTAGGCTTTATAGTGTTCTGAAATACTGTCTACTTAGGTTTACTTAATGTTTAAACAGGTCCGCGAAATGTCAGCAAAATCCCAATTTTAATCTGCATCCTACCCGTGAAAAATACGTAAATTTACCGTGATTTAAGTAGACCCCTAATTATAACACACTGCCCCGACGTGAGGGAATCGCATCGCAAAATATTTAACATGTTTAAACTTTGCGAGCTGATTGAAATCGATCGGCCGATCCTGTAAAATCGCACCGCAAAGCATAACACACTGCCCGATGCGACTGAAAAATCGCGTCGCTATTGATCGCATCGGGCAGTGTGTCCCCAGCTTAACTTTTCTTTTTTTCCCTCTTTGTCCTGAGGTACTTGCTTTATTATTGTGTTCTATTAAATGTATCTTCTCTTCTTTCTCCGTATCCCCTGAGCCACATGATTGTGTTTTAATCTCTGCCTTTACTACCTTTCAATCCCACCTGTCCATTGATTGAAAGATTTCAACATTATAGCATGATAAAGTATCCACTATTATACAATCCTAATCTTTTGTAGTACTAGCTATCTGACAGGTTGCTTTGCAAAGCTAAATAAAGCTTTAAAATACAAAAACAATCTTTGTAGACTTTCACTTACATTTGAAGATGAAGTTCCCACTGTCTCCCTAGACAGTGCAGGATGATGATCACGCAGGTGGACAAACATGTTGGATGTATTTCCATTTTTTTGCAATAATTTTTTTCTTGCAGGTTTGGCACACTGGAAAGTCATCCTCCATTACCACACCGTCTGCATTGTTTTTGAAGCCAAAAAACATCCACACTGTTGATTTTTTTTTTTTTTGTTGCTTGTGGAAATAACTGAGCCTCATCATCTAAATCTGATTCTTTTTGCATTGCTCTTGCCTGATTGCCAAAGCTACAGGCTGCTATTTTTTAATCATAATTAGTTTTTGCTTCTTTGATTTTATTTATTTTGCAGCACTTCTCTCTCCAACAAATATGCTTTGATAAGTTTAGTAAACTATTGGTGAGGAAAAGTTAAATATTCGCTATTAAGTAAAAAAAAAAAAAAAAAAAAAAAATGTAGATTTGATTCAAATGTCAAATATTTAGTCATTTAGCTTCAAATGTTTTTTTATTACAGCTGCCACTGTATTTTTTTAATTATTATTTTTAATTGTCCAAGCAATTAAAGTGAATTACATTATTTCACTTGAGTGTAGCGAATTAAGGGGATAATTGTACAGCTTTTTTTTTTTTTTTTTAATGTATTTTTAGATCCAGCTTAGACTATTCCATGGATATTATACTTGCTTAATGACACATTTTATCTCAACCTGTACAATGAAGCAGCGGTTTTACAGCAGTGTAACTCCATAATACAAGTTAAGTTAAAACACTGTGTGAGTTATAAAATTCAACTGAACTGAGCATAACACATACTGTATCTGGTGGAGTTGAGATGCTGCAGACTACTTAAATCATTATACTGATGCCAACCAAAGTCACGAAGCAAACCTCTATAATTTAAAAACAGGTCTTTTTTTTGTTTGTTTACTAAATAATGTGTGTAAATTATGTTAAAATGATTCTTTCCCTTATTACTAGCAGTGCAGTACAGATGAATTCTGTGTTAAAGTCTGACTTCCATTACTTCTAACCATTACCCAATTTTAGGATGGATAAGCTTAGGTTAAAGAGAAATTAGTTTAAAAAAATTAGCATATATATATATATATATCATTATATATACTATTTTATGATGTTTGCAATCACTCTCAGTGGTCCTGGGTTCATGGACCCATCTAACCCCCAAAGGGTGACACAGATGCCAGGGAGGAGAGGGGAAGAAGAAAGACATATTGAAAGGCTGATCTGAGTCTTTAAGCTGTGCTGGTTGACAAAAGGATCCAGGGCCTCCTACCTCGCTTCTCATAGCAGCAAGTCGTTAATTAGAAGCAGCCTTGATGAATCATTACTTGGCTTAAGATAAGAATATTAAACAATGATTACAATTAAAATTAAAACTAAACAAATACTAAATGCAACGTATGTATACGTAATAATGAATTTGGTCACACATTGTGTGTTGTAAAGGTTTTAAAAATTCAAAATGTTATTTATTTTGTACATTTTACATTTCATTGTCGCCACAAACTAATGTCCTACTTGAAAGAATAAGGTTTTACCAGGTCTTAAACAAGATTAAGGTTTTCAAGCACTCATCTAAACATCTCTGCGTAAATAATCCCAAAACAGATGGTGTTTTATTACAATAAAAGTCAGTAGATACCAGAACAGTCCTGTACACCACCAGTTATTAACCTTTCGTCACTGCACCCCAGCAAGTTTAAGATGCACATATCTCATGACTCTGAAGAACGCGGGATATCCTTATACGTGATTAAACTTTAATCGTTTTCCTTTATTTTGATACAAAGAGTGTCCTTGTCTGACCCGGGGCAACAGGAGAACTCATTCTTCAAAATGCACATGGTAATTTATTGACGTGCATTTGCACCCCATTCTGCGAAAATAAAAATGTCTTTCATATCCGCAATAAAAACAGGGCAGCAAGGAGACGCAAGGGATAAAGATGTATATTTTATAAAATATTTTATTTTTTATTTTTTCAAATTGAAAATTACACATTAATTTAAGAATGATAAAAGAGCAAGACCAAGGAAGGGCAAGGAAGGAGGGTGGGGTGGCACATTACATGGCACTGAATACATCTAAAACTTAATTTAAACAGCACTTTTCAATTGATTGCTGTCCTACCTTATTTATCTTTAATGATTTGTTTCCACACCATTTTTTTTTAAGATTTGATGAAATAGATGAATGATCTTCATCCATTTTCCTGTGTCTCCTAATTCCCCTTGCTTCTCTGCAATATTGGTTTTGTCTGCCAGCTCGAGCCTGCAGTGGTACAGTGTTATTGCGACTATGAAATACATACCATTCTCTGTTGGACTGCTACCAACTGAAGACTTACCTTCTCCCAAACATTTCACATTATAAACTGCTGTTATGTACAACAAATCTTACCTTGATTGGAGCTGTGCTAAATCGAATTTTTCTATTTGATAGGAGCACTTCTTTTTCTTCTTCTTCTTCTTCAGGCAAGCCAGGCATTTCCCAAGTACTGTTATCCAGTTCATAATATTTGTTCTCATCACTGCCTTCTTGATCCTCAGGATCTGTATAGCTTTCACCCCAACCCCGATTACAAATGTCTCTATCAGGAGTATCAACTGTCTTCTTGTTTTCTGCATATCGTACATGTAGGTCATTTATCTGGTCATCAGAAACCCAGGTAGAACTGAAGTCAGTACCCTCAGTGATCTCTGTCTCAAAACAAACTGAGGAGTCCTCACTTGCTGTTAATTCCTTTTGACCCACCATCATTTCAATCTGTGTAGTCGTTCTCTTTGATTTGTCTTGGCGGTCAGGACATTGTGATAATGGACAATCTGCATCTGTCACTGTTCCCAGTGGTCTAGTGCTATTCAAAGTATCTAAATCAACAGTGTTACAAAGAACAAATTCATTCTCGTCTTGCCCCCCAGTTCTCAGCTGACCCATTTCTTCTGTTTTATCTGACAAAGGACTGGAGCTTAAGAGGTCCTCTGAAGATGATGAAGGTGGAATTCTTTGTTTTCGCTCAACAAAATCCTGATTTCTTTGAACTTGTGATTGCTGCAGGCTAGAGTCCTCCTCACTAAGCCTGTTGTGTCCTTCATCATTAGATTTTTCCAACAAGCTTCCATTTTGTTGTTCAGCATTTTCAAACACTGCGCTGAGCTGGCTTACTGTTGGAGAAGAAGCATCTGTCCTTGAACACAAGCTGTCCAGAGAATCTGTGCTGCTTCTGTTAGAACGGGATACCCTCCAGTCATCCAAACACTCCTGAGAACCTTTTCTGTCCTTGTTTAAAGTATGGTATTCAGATGTTGTACGGATGGTCTGCTCAAACATCTTCCGCGTTTCAGAGAATCTGGAGTGACAGGGTCCATCCCGACGAGTGTCAGACTTGCTAACCTGATTGCCAACTGTGGTTACCACTTTTACAACATCCACTTTATCCACAAACTCTTTCGGTTTTTGTATCTTTTGAGAAGTTCCTATTTTTCCCTTCGCTTTAGATGTCGTCCGAGTAATCTCATTTGGTCCTGATTCCATTTGCATAAATATATTCTTGATCCTGTTGACATTGGAGCCATATCTTCTCCCTCTAGTCTGCTGAGTGTTCTGAGTTCCTGCCTTTGGTTTTTGCTCTCCATCGATTCTGGGCTGGTCAAATGTGCTTTTGAGTGCCTGAAATTCAGTCTTGTACGCATTCCGGTGAGGAGAGGCACTTCGAAGGGTTGATCTTTCTCCTGATGCCTCTGTTTTCATCATTTTTTTTTTTTTTTTTTATTTCAGTGCAGGAGACCCAATCTGCATATCAAGAGTTTCAAATCCTGCACATTTTCTTTTCAAGCATCTAATTATAAAGGTGTTTACAGGTGTTGCTGTCAGAAACACAAAGCAGAAAGAAATAATAAACTATTTTTCACACAGCAGCACTTGATAATTTCATAATTAAAAACTGCAAAGTGCATATTTTAACACTGCCAGATTCTACAAAACAGAACCGGCCCACGACAAAAAAGTTTTGGCACAAATAACATTGGCAAATTGTCAACTATTGTTCTGTAATAAATTAAGGCAGAAAGAGACATACATTGCTTAACTAACATTAAATGCACTGTAAGCTTTTGATGAAAATAAAGTGAATAAGAGAAAAAATGTTAAGAGTTTGGGTCTACACCTGTTTTTATAATTATCTGAATGAATGTACAGCAGATTCTATTATTACATTAATAGTAACATAATTTTATTGTATAGCTTACTCTTGACATTTACATTCACTGAGCTCTAATATACTACAATGCATCACTGCAGACCAGTTCTTTAAAAAACCCTGCAAAGCTATACTGGTAGATGTCAACATGATGCAAAATTGTGTCAAATATCCTCTGCCAGACAGCAACATCAGGATATGTTCAACTATTTTGGTCTTAAAAGTGCTTAGGGCAATGGCAGAACATAATTTGACATATATTGCACAAAATAAATGCTTTTTTTTTTTTCTTTGCAAATCCAAAAATGTCGCATTTGCTAAGAGTTGTTTCAGTAAGGCTTAGGCTAGTGTGCGTCGCAACAGCTCTACTGATGTACTGTACTGATTTACATTTACCGATTTGAAAAGGAGCAATCTAAAATCTTTAGAAAATATATCTATTTACCTGTCAAGTGTGTTACAATGAAAACACTGTAGTTTGCTTATAAACAAATTCATAAAAACAGATGAGACGAGGCAGTGCTTTTTGCATTGCATACTGCAGTGCAAACACATACAGTAACCGTATTTCTTCCCCAGACACACCACAGTACATACGAAACATGAATGAACTCATGATTTAATACAGTATGAATTCCATGTACTCAGTTCACACAGATTTGTGAGATGAATGCAGACCTGAATAAATGCACATCATTCATCGTCGAATCAGAATAAACGTGCTACAACCACAGCACACCCGCGAGGCTAACAAAAACAGGCTACACGATATCAAGCCTGAAAATATTACTGCAAAGTAAGAATTAACACGTGACGTAAACATACGTACACAACAACAGTACATCTTGCTTTAATGTAATGGTTTTGGCGTAAATCTTCAAATAAAACATAAATAACATACAGGTAATTAAATTCTAACACGTAGGTTCTCAAATTGTTCTAACAACTTTCCTCAAAACGATCCTGTAAATATACATAGGCTCCTGTACAATGAGTACATAAGCCTGATAAACTCAGTTTTGCATACATCATGTCAACACAACAAGGTATTGCTGAAATTATATTGTAATCCAAATAAAATATTGTCAATAATGTTAGATTACATTACAATAAAAATGAATGTCAAAAATATGTCAATACATACATTCACAAGCAGAAAGGACCCGCTGCATCTACAGAACTGTCTGGCCACAGCAGCATTAGCTGATAAATCCACTAAACATATACAAGAAAACAGCTCACTAAACACCAACCTTACTTGTAGTTACAATGTAGAAAACAAGTCACACTTACGCGCATGTCTTTTCTCATACAGAACAGACAATGGCCAAAAAACTGGCATCGTTCTGTTTGGTACTTTACACCAAGAAACAGTGGCGTGCAGCTGGACAGTCTTCGTCTATCTGTTTCCTTTTTTGTTTGCCTTTTTTTCTCCACATGTCTTACTCCAATCTGTGTCTCCAACCAGTTTGACAGACTGCTGTTTTAATTCTAACACCGCTACACAACGCCACTGCAGGCAAAGAGAGGCACTGCCAACCACACAATACAGGGGTGGTGGTAGAGCATAACAAGGCATATATTATTAAAAGTAACCGACAAGGATATATATATTCATTTTTTATTACAATAGTATGTTATGGGAAAAATAATTTGTCTTGCAGAGTACAGATTGTATTATAAATACATACGTGTGACAGGTGGCGTACCTCGCTGTTCTTAATGGTTTGATCCAGTAAACTGCAAAAGGAAGTTTAGAGTGGGGGGTGTGTGGGGGCGAGAACTCCAGTTCTGCAAATACCAAAACATAACTGAAATGGTTGGAAATACCATGGAGTTAGTGCAAAACAGTGCGGAACACAGTCGAAACAGTAATCTGTGGGAAGCTCTCATTAAACACTTAAAAACTACCCAGACACACTTTGAGATTAAATTGCACCTTGTTGTGCTTGTTCCTATATTTAATAACATGATTGTTATTAAATTGTTACTAGACTAGTTCAACCATTCACAGAAAACCAATTCTACACACTGTTAGTGACTGCTGGAATGTAGACCCTGACTGTTGCTATGGACAGTTTTGATTGGGAACAATGAAAACAACTTCATGAGGAACCAATTAGTTTTATTAAGAGGCTTGTTTTGATGCTGCTTATTTCTCACAATGGCCCTGAATATCAAAGATGTCTTCTGGCAGTCTGAAACTCGTGGGCTCCATTTGTTTTAAGCCGACTCTTATCCTGAATTAAAAATGAAGCACTTTTCTGCTGTTTTCCAAAAGGTGGAATGGGTGCAAATAACATAAGGTGGCGGAATAACTATATGGTATTTAAATGAGAAACACGTCTTAATGACGCATATTCATAAGATCATAAGAGCTTAAGAAAGTTTACAAACGAGAGGAGGCCATTCGGCCCATCTTGCTTGTTTGGTTGTTAGTAACTTATTGATCCCAAAATCTTATTAAGCAGCTTGAAGGATCCCAGGGTGTCAGCTTCAGCAAAACTACTGGTGAGTTGGTTCCAGAATTCTCTGTGTAAAAAAGTGTCTACTATTTTCTGTTCTGAAAGCCACTTATCTAATTTTATTTTGACCCCTGGTCCTTGTTTCTTTTTTCAGGTCGAAAAAGTCCCTTGGGTCGACATTGTCAATACCTTTTAGGATTTTGAATGCTTGAATCAGATCGACGCGTCATCTTCTTTGTTCAAGATTGAATAGATTCAGTTATTTTAACCTGTCTGCATATGACATGCCTTTTAAACCAGGGATAATTCTGGTTGCTCTTCTTTGCACTCTTTCTAGAGCAGCAATATCCTTTTTGTAGTGAGGTGACCAGAACTGAAAACAATATTCTAGATGAGGTCTTACTAATGCATTGTAAAGTTTTAACATTACTTCACTTGATTTAAATTCAACACTTTTCATTATACGTCCGAGCATCTTGTTGGCCTTTTTCACAGCTTCCCCATATTGTCTAAATGAAGACATTTCTGAGTCAACATAAACTCATGCTGGTTCAACACCTCCACAATACTTGTTTGGTTGAGTGTTCGTCTTGTTCGTTTTGTTTGGTTTGTTCTGTCTTGTTAAACCTTTTTTTGTAAACTTCAAGGTATAATGAAAACTGTTTCTATCAATGGATTATTTATTAAAAAGTTCAGCAAGTTTCATTACTTTGAAGACCATTTCAAGTTGGCTTAATGAAAGTGAGGCTGATTTCATTAGTCTTACCTTCAACACCTGTGCAAGCTTTCCTGTTGGCAATATTGTGTTCGAATGGCTGGCTAAGTGCTGGTGTTTTGAAATTGTATATAGAGAGATGTTGTAATTTTATTATATTTAATATAATATTGAATCTCAGAAAATTCTCTTGAAATCTGTTGGTTCATATTAATGTGCCATTTGTGGTTCAATGTTAAAATTGAAATATATTATAAAAACACCAAAATCAATTATGTTAACAGTAGCAATGGCAGAGGGAAGGTTACAGTGTGTTCTTCTCTCTACAGGTTTGGTGCAGGTCTCTTAGATTACACTATGTAACACAATTTTTGTTCCTGGATAGTAAGTGTTATTTCCTAATTGCCTATGCCTCAAAAGTATAGAAAATGGTTATTATTCCCCACAAAATTTACCTGTTTCCAATGAGAAAATGGGCAAATTTGTGTCTTTTCGTTCACATAAAGTCAGAAAAAAACAACATATGAATCCAAATTAACATGTGTTTATACTAAAGTAATACAAAAATGACTACAAAAGATTTAGAAGTGAGTAGTTTTTCGAGATTTATGATTATACTGTAAATCACTTTCACGAATCAGCCCCCAAATGCAGTCTCCCATCATGTTCTCGTTATACTGTCCTTGGTTGCGACGTTCAAAGTCCAGTATATCCTGGTGGAAGTGCTCGCCTTGCTCCTCCGAGTACGCTCCCATGTTTTCCTTGAATTTATCAAGATGAGCATCAAGGATATGGACTTTGAGGGACATCCTACAGCCCATTGTGCCGTAACTCTTCACCAGAGTCTCAACCAGCTCCACATAGTTTTCGGCCTTGTGATTGCCCAGGAAGCCCCGAACCACGGCGACAAAGCTGTTCCAAGACACTTTCTCCTTACTAGTGAGCTTCTTGGAGAATTCATTGCACTCCAGGATCTTCTTTATCTGTGGTCCGACGAAGACACCGGCTTTGACCTTTGCCTCAGATAGCTTAGGGAAGAAGTCTTATCTAGAGCTCTGACAAATTGTTTCATAAGGCCCAATTTGATGTGCAGTGGTGGCATCAGCACCTTCCGGGGGTCCACCAGTGGCTCCCACTTGACGTTGTTCCTCCCCACAGAGAACACGTGTCCCTGCTGTCCCAAAGGCAAAGATAGCAGGGAAACTTGGTAAAACCGCCTTGGAGACCCATCAGGAGTGCCACCATTTTTAAGTCTACTATGACCTCCCAGCCGTACTCATCATACTTCAAGGCGTCCAGCAAGGTCTTGATGCTGTTGTAATCCTCTTTGAGGTGCACTGAGTGAGCCAGGGGAAGAGACGGGTACTTGTTACCATTATGGAGCAGTACGGCTTTGAGGCTCCTGGATGAGCTGTCAATGAAGAGGCGCCACTCATTCTGGTTACAGGGGATTCCGATTGCCTCGAACAGACTGGTCACATTGTGGCAGAAGCAGAACCCATCTTGACGGATGAAGAAGCTGGAAAAAGGTTGGTGACGCTTCCTCTGATCTGCGACTTGCACACTTTCATCCAACAAGTTCCATTGCTTGAGCCTAGACGTCAAAAGCTCGGCATTGGACTTGGTGAGCCCAAGATCTCTAATCAAGTCATTGAAGTCTTTTTGGTTGGGGTAGTATGGGTTTCTCTCCTCAGCCCCACCTCTGAAATTGTCATCTGGATCTACAACATCTTCCTCGCTCTCTGACTTGCTGCTCTTTTCTAAAGGCGGCTGCTCTCTCTCCAGAGGAGTGGGTACGGGGAGCTCATGGCAGTGTGGCACTGGGGCGATGGATGAAGGAAGGTCCGGATATGTGATAGCAGGTGCATTCTTGCCAGTCCGACATTTGAAAACTTACCTTCCAGAGTTTTTTTGCAGTGCTCACAGATGAAATGAGGTGCCCAGGGTTTGTTTAGATCCCCGACAGGCATGCCGAAATATGCCTTGTAGGCCTCACACATCTTAGCGGATGCTTCCACGGAGTGCTTTTTCGCTCTTGTCTTGATAAATTGGCTGCAGACATAGCAAAATGCGTCTGCCAGATGCTTGCAGCCTCTTGATGCCATCTCAGAAAAATGCAGATATGTATCTACTTAGGCAGCTGGAACTAAACTGAACTGGTGGGCTTAAGGCCCCTGTATTTATACTACTTTATATTACTGGAAAGTTCTAGAAAGTTCTAGAAGTTACTCCAAGTTTACTCAGCACTATCTATCTGGAATGTTCTGGAAGATAGGTAAATTTCAAAATATCATTGTCCTGGTCACAAAAGCAAAGTTTGTGGGGAATAATAGCCATTTTCTATACTTTTGAGGCATAAGCAATTAGGAAATAACAGTTACTACCCAGGAACCAAAAAAAATAAAAAAAATTGTTACACGGTGTTATCTGTGGAACAATTTTATGATGGTTAGATGTACTGTAAAAAGATATATTTTAAAGTGAGTGCACATGTTTCTGAAAAATAAGAAATGGCAGTAACTCTTTATTTTAAGCGAAACAATTACAATCCATTCAAAACCTACTTCCTTCATAACTAGGGCCCTTTGAAATACACTGGAGAATTAGAACAACATGACTAACCTGCAATTCAGTCCTAAAGCTCCAGGTGTCCGTGTTGCGATTCCAGCTAAACTGATCAAAAGCATAATTAAAGATTCAACATATTATATTCTGGCTAATTAGAAAATCCCCTGTGTTTCTCTCTGTAAATACTCCCATTATCAATCAAACCATTTGTGTATGACAACGGGGCATAGGTAGACATACTGTGTCAATTTGACATTTCTAGCAGCACCACTGCATGATGTATACAGGGAGTACCAAATAATACAGCCATAGACTGTGATATGGTTGGCTGTCTAATTTGGTATCCCCTGTGTTTCTCACTGTAAATACTTCCAGTGTCTATCAGACCATTTCTGTGTGACAATGGGGCATAGATAGATATACTGTGTGATTTTAACATTTCTTACCACTGCATGATTTCCATAACAGGTGGGTGTTAAACTCATGCTGATATTGGACTCAGCTTTCGGCAAGATAAGCACCATACCTTCTTTTACTGTAAACTAAAGTGATCTATCTGTGTTTCCTTCCATCTGATGATGTAGATATCCTTCTGCCGGGTGTTAATGGATGAAGTGTAATGCTGGCTACAGGAATCACCCTATTTTGCCTCCCTGGTGCATCAGCACACACAACGGCTACAATGCTGGCTCCAGGGATCAATCACAGTGCGGTTTCCCTAGCACATCAGCATGACAACTGCCTGGACTGAGCTGAGGAGAGTACTTCTCTGGGGCCTTCAAATGGGTACCTTCCATCCTTGGTGTTTCGTCAACTAGCCCACAACTCCTTAAGAGGGCTTGACAGTGATTCTGGTGTCCGCCCCCCCTCCGCCCCCCACTCAGCTATGCCCAGCTTACTTACCTTCCTTTACATCTACGTTTTTTTTTCTACTGCTTGAGGTCCCCAACCAAAACCTTTTTGTCTCAACCAGAGCCAGTTGTTGCTCCTTTCTGCTGCTTCAGATAAGTTCTTCACTGTGCATCACAACTACGCACGAGAACTTGCACCCGGGAGCTGTAAGAATTGTTGGATTTCCAATACCACTGATAGTAAAGGGAACAGTTTTGAAATAAAACAATGAACACTTATAAATATACCTTCTGTTTGGACATATCCTTATCTGCACCACTCACATCCTGGCAAAGTACCACTATGGGCGTTCTTATTTTTCATCCTGTGAAGCCATGCTAAGGGGGCATGATCTGTAACCAGGGTGAAGTTTCGTCCTAGAAGGTACAACCAGAGTGCCTCAACTGCCCACTTTTCCAGAAGGCACTCCTTCTCCATGTCACTATAGTCCCTTTCAGGGGGAATGAGCTTCCTGTTTGATATACAGGACTGGGTGCTCACTTCCCTGCACCTCCTGAGGCAACACTGCCCCAAGACCTGTCTCTGACACATCCGTCTTCAGGGTGAACCTCCTACTGAAATCCAGACTGCACAGCAATGGCTTGCTACACAGGCTCTTCTTCAGAGCAAGAAAGGCCCTCTGTCAAGGCTGTGTCCACTGGACTGTATTTGGGGCAGCCTTCAGGGTGATGTCCGTCAAGGGAGTGGTGAGAGCATAGAAGTTCTGGATGAATTTACGATAATACTCTGCCAATCCCAAGAAGGAGCACACCTGGGTTTTAGTCGTAGGAATCGGACAGTCAGCCAAGGTTTTCACCTTTGCAATCAGCTGTCTGATCTGGGCACCACATGCTCAATACCCCAAATACTCTTTCTAATTTCATAATTCTTTGAATTAGCAGTGAGCCCAGCCTCCTACAAGGATTGCAGTACTGCCGCTGCCTTACAAGGATGGCTAGGCCAATCCTCACTGTGGAAGACCACATCATCAATGTAAGCAGCGGCATACTGCTAATGGGGCCTCAAGACGTGATCCATCATCTGCTGGAAAGTGGCTGGCGCTCTATGAAACCCAATGGGCATGGTAATTGGTATAAACCAAAATTGGTATAAACCAAAATGCTGTCCTCTCCCGTGACTCTGCCAGTACTCCTTTGTTAAATGCATTTTAACCATCAAGATCATAGACAAATAGGAGATGTGATACCTTTTATTGTACTAACTAAACAGAAATTAACCACAAGCTTTCAAGACCTCAAAGGTTGTCTTCTTCACAAGATTAAAACAGACTTTTACAATTAACTAGACCCTGATGCTCATGTTATATAGCCTTCCAAGTGGTATAATATAATAAAATAATGTAATCAAAACAATATAAATAACTTTAAATGACAGAATTGTGCATTATGCCTAAGCAGAAGGAAAAAGCTATTTGGCTAGTTTTAAAACAAGAGTATAATTAACAAATGGTTGCTTATGGGCCTAAGGACATCACAACATGAAACATTGTTAAGCCAAGATATGTAATACTTTATTACCATACATTGACTCCTTGACAAGTGTTCAGTATTATGTCATATAGTACATTCTTCTACAGCATTCTTTGGAGACTTGGAGAAATATAAAAAAAATAATAAAAAACAGAATTGCATTTGGCATTTTTTTAAAAACACATTTAAACATTATATCTATTATGTATAAAAGTGCAACCTTTACTGTTGTATATGCATTATGGTAAGTTTGCTGTTACAAAGGTTTAAAGAGTAAAAAAAAGAAAATATGACACATACACTACCATTTATGAAAAAATGCTCTTGCCATTCTAAATAGTGTTACTATGCAGCTATACAGTTGGTGATTAACACTTCAGATGAACATTTAAAACCAAAGAAGAGGCCTCTTAAAACTTCCAGAAAGTGTGTTGCTGTTACAGTTCAAAACGTTCTCACAAACAAAACAGAACTTGAAAAAACTGGAAGACAAAAATCACCGCCTCCACTAGTTCAATGAAAGCTGCCTAAAAATGTGAAATTCTATAAACCTGGGATGGGAATGCTGATGTGATTGCACATGTGATTGCCTAATGACTCTAAGAAAGCTTTGTTAAATGTTAAGTAGATTTGTAGTTTCAGTGTAAACATTCACATTCAGGCACTACAAGGACCATGAACTTATTAACCCTATTCCACTGAAGAAAGTTTTCCCCAAAAATGTCCTTGATTATTTAAATTAACAGTTCAGATCTTGTTCCATGTGAATGCATAAAGAAAGGTCTGCAAAATAAAGCTAGTTACATAGTTGCTAACAAGGTATTGTTTAATAACTTTCAGGGAGAATTCTGCCAAATATATAATTTAATATGTAAAAAATAAAAATAAAAAAACCCTGCAACTTACCATCACCTATTAAAGTCCTCTGACATTGTCATGCATACTTGAATTAAGGTTGAAAAATTATTTACATCTTCAATGCAGCAAAAACACACACAACTTACATACTAAATATTTATTAGGGTTTTTTTTTTTCTGCAAAATATTCTTTCTTTTCTCTGAATCTACTACTCA
This sequence comes from Polyodon spathula, assembly GCF_017654505.1. Lineage (NCBI taxonomy): Eukaryota > Metazoa > Chordata > Actinopteri > Acipenseriformes > Polyodontidae > Polyodon > Polyodon spathula. Next base: position 86,117,814 of record NC_054536.1, on the reverse strand, counting down.
GGAAGATTTACATGCAGGGAGGAAAGTTAGTGACATTGAAATAGTTTATGTAGAAAATGGCTGAAGGAACAATAGCATGATGACAAGGTTGTACCTTGTTAAAGAATACTCAACAATACTGTTTATTGATCCCATCCCCATGATAAGATCTAGCCTCCTTCCAGTTGTGCAGAATGGTTAGAGAGAGGATTTAGGATCAACATCTATCTGAGCCTTTTGTCCTGTCACTTCTCCACAAGAGGGTAAAGTGATCTTAATGGGGTCCATTACATTCCAGTGTAATGGGGTGTGTGTGTGTATATATATATATATATATATATATATATATATATATATATATATATATATATATATATATATATATATATATATATATGTGGAAGCCCTGCACGCGGAAATAATGTGTTTTTGTTGCAGGCAGCCATCTTGGCTCAGCTGTGGAGGAACACAACTGAGCAACTGGGTATTAGAAAAGTGTGGAATGTGGCCAGGTGGTGATTGAATTATTGATTATCAATTAAACCCTGGCCATATCCTATATAAAGAATAATGAAATGTTTGTTGGGGTGAGCAGATGAGCATTTGAGAGATAGTTCAGCTTGAATTCAGAGAGAGAGAGAGAGAGAAAAGCGAGAAAGCAGCAAGTTGGCTCTCTGGTTAAACACCACGATAGCCGAAGTTTGGGGGGGGGGGTTAATTTGAAGTATTTAAAAGTGTTTTGTTTAAAACCTTTTGCTTAGTTCCTGTATTTGTTTTGGTTTTGAGAAATAAAAGTATGCAAGAAATGCTGAACTACAGCTCTGAGTCTGGGTTTACGATTTGTACCGCTGACCAGCCTAGGCCACATGTCATTTTACCACTGTACATATATGTTTTTGTGCTGTTTACAGATACAGGAAGCCTTAAATTTAAGGTCAGTGTGCTTTTTAACTGAATGAGAAGTTTCAGGGTGTTTGTTATAATGAAAATTAACTGGAGTGTGATAATAACCAATGTGATGTTATATATATATATATATATATATATATATATATATATATATATATATATATATATATATATATATAAAAATTGACAGTCACACAGAAAGTAATTTCATAATTTTTTTTTTCATTGGCGAGGCTTATCTTACCAACATTTCGGTAATGTTCCTGTGACCAAAAGTAATGTTTCAGTAACAAATGTCTTGATTTATGTTGATTGATGGTGCTGTGTAGGGGTCTTGGCCTCTGTTAACAGGTTTTTTTTTAATGGAAAGCGTACATTTGAAAATATTTGTTCTTCAAAACAAATGTACAGTATAGTTTGCAGTTTAACAGTTAAAATAGAAAGTTACTAAATGTATGTGACCTGTTGACTGTCAAGTGTTAAATTCTGAAACTGCAGCAGATTATACAGTATTGAACTTTTCCCAGGCAAATGCTGTTACATACACATATGTTAATGATTTAATCTTTAGAATTTTATGGGTAATCATATTAACTGAAAAATCACCACAAAGACCGTGTCATGTCAAGTATTTAGGTTTCTAATAACAATCAATAAGGTTATATAGTCCAATGTTACACCTTCTCAGAGTAGTTCTACTTGCTCAGCTGATGTTCTGTGTTGAACTTCAGACTCAGCAGGGGTTCAGGTTTAAAGTGGAGCACCATCTGCTCTGTAATGCTTCTGTGTTCACAACAGGCCACACATAGAAGATTCATTCTTTGCTTGGGATCACAGAACCACTGCAGGGTCACACTACTGTGCTGGCCCAGGGCCGTCACATATTTAGGTCTGTAACCCTGTTCACATTTGCAGTTTAATGAAAACGATAGCCTGAACTCAGAATGGAAGAGCAACTGGGATATACAAATCCTTGTAGTAGATGTTTCTTATTAATATATTTTTTTGTAATGCAGGACAGTAACAATGTTATGGTGTATACATTATTCTCTCAAGAACACAGCGGTATTTAGAATAAAAGAAACACCAACTTGCTAGTTGTTCACAGGTATAATTTTTTTTTTTTTTCATAATGGATACTTCACTCAGATTGCAACTGACTAACAGGTTATATATGACTGACATTCACAAGACAAGCTTATGGCTGACCATCTAATACTACTGCTCCCTCCTAAGGAAACACATGGCATTAAATAATAATGAATTAATTATTCAATGACAGGTTACACCTGGAATTATTTTAGACAAAAATAAACTCTATTATTTAACATTATATTATTTAAACAGTCCTATATTTTACATCACACATGTTTCTTTTCATTTATACATATTAGTTTAACCTGCATGAATCTTATTGTTATCATTGTCATTATTATTCTCTGGTCCCTAACCATTACCAGTAAAGATTGAACATCAGCATTACTTTTGGAAGAGTACCAAACATATAGCTGTAACAAAACCCTTGTTCCACACGTAGCTACGGCAACCTCTTTAAGGGAAGCGCCCTAATCTAAATTAGCAATACACCATCATATATCAAATACACTTTGCTCAGCAACATGCACAACACATAATAAACTACTGCTCTATCAACAGTAGAATAACATTAACAATAACAGGCATTGAAATATTACAGTGAAAATACAATTTTTTACACTTTCAAATTCTAAGTAAGATACAAGCTTACTTGGTAATGTGATACGAAAAGGCGGCGTAAGTCTGCTTTGCATTCATACATATGTAAAAGCTGACTCTGGTCCCGTATTGCAGGCTCTGGGCCAGACTGAAATGGCGGCCTAAATCTAGGCCGGCCCTGGGCCGCCTTAAATCGCAAGTGTGAACGGGGTCTAGTCTAACAACAGTGTATTGTATAGCAAAATCCGATAACCAGAAGCACTAAATGATTTTTTTTTTTCAAAAATGTTTCCTGCACAATATGTGAATACTGCAAAGACCAAAGGAAAGCTTTAAACTTTAATGACAAAAAAAGCTGTAAACTGCAGTTGTCATGCGTAAATAACTCACACCAGCATTTCTTTTGACAATGTGAAAGGTCAGTAAAAGTGCTAATAGCAAGAATATCCAACTCTTCCTTTGCTGTTCTGCCTGAACACCACAATCCCAGCTGATGCAGAGTGCCCTTGAGTACATCTTCATTCTTTCTACTCTCTGTCCCTTGAAGCTGAGAATGCTAAATCTGTAGCCAGTTATGCAGGCTGTAATAGACATGGCTCACACCCTGTTCATTCAAGGCTGGATCTGAAACCTGGTCCCTGAGTTGAGATACAGTTCTGATAAAGGGTCATGTACAGTATCTGCTGCTCCACAGTCCTGAGGAGCTCAGCTCTTCAATATCAATAATGTGATCCATGTATTTCAACTTAGTATCCTCTGCTGGGGATGCCTACAGTACTGTATCATTAGCAGTGGGGCTATGTGACAGTTCTGCCGAGTGCACCTCTCAATTATCTTTCTCTTCCAGTTTACACTATCCTCTCTAAGGTGCATGCTGATTGGAATGTTCATCCATCTGCTGGGGTCCTCTGTTCATGTTTTGGAAAGAGAGTATTTTAAGGGGGAATTCCCTCCTTATCCTAAACCAAGTATGCTGATGTTAACTAATTAATCATTAGTACAATTTGGTTAACCCCTTAACTCTTCACCAGTTATATTTTTTTCTTCCTTCAAAGTCTAAAAGTTCATTGATTTATTGTACACAGACATTTTGTTTTTATTAACATCTAAAGTGACTATGATTGTCAAAGTGATTCACCTGTGCACAGTTTCATGAGGCTAATCGCTTGTTATCTTCTGTCAGTTCAAGCTGCTTTCTTATGTATGGGGCGGGGTTTCCAATGTAAACAAAGCAAAGCTTTAGTGTGCATTAGTATGAACAGCTCTGGATAAAAATCATTTCACAATGCCACCACCAAGCATATTGAATAAAAGCACATTTATTGTATCTAAACCTTTTTTCCTTTTTAAGAGAGTAACTAGTTGATTGGGTACTTCCATACAGAAGCAAGTAGTTTTGCACTGACAGGAGAGAATGGCCCCAGTTGAACTGAGTGCATTGATTCCCTTGAACAATCAACAGTCCCTTTACAAGTTAAATAAAAAACGTCAAGGTTATTTTAATGGAAATAAATACATTTTAAAGGAGGTAGAAAATCCTATATTTTTGCATTACTCAAGGAAGATGTACCTAGCACATTCAGTGGCAGTCAAATGGTTAAACTGAACTTTGTTAGAAATATCTACATCACTGAAGAACCCCTTTTTAACAGTACACCAGTGGAAATGATGTGTATTGTAGTACAATAAGGATTTATATAGATCCCATGTAGACTCTGTAAAATATTTCACATTGTACTCAAGCATTTGACTCACAGATACAATTTCATAAAGGCATGTGTCACTGAGTTAACTGAACTCCTTCACAATATTTTGTTAAATATGAATGGATGCATGGATTCAAGCATCTATAATATTACTTAAATTCGGACTCTTATATTTGGTCACTTTAATTTATACCATACTTTCTGTTTAATACCGTTTACTGATTGTGGTGTTTGCATAGGCGATGCAAGGAATGACCCCATCACATTTAACACATATTTAATGGGCCACCCAGATAGACCTGTCTGGCTTTGTTAAATATATAGAGAATACCATATAGTGATGGAGTGCTTTATTGCTCTCCAGCAGCTGATCTTGTGGGCAAACCAATTATCATTGAGGTACATATATAGTATTAAGCATTTCCCTTCCAAATGCATGCCTTGCTTATCTGTTTCCTTTTAAAACTGTACAGCTATGGCCAAAAGCATCACCCTAGAATTTTAGGTTTGAGACATAATTAAAAAAAAAAAAAAAAAAAAACTACTATATAAACACAATTTTTGATCTTTTATTTAACCTAATGTAATGCAAGTAACTACAAAAATAATATCACAAAAGTCTACTGGAGGCCATAATAGTAGTACAGTATTTCATGTTAGATTTTGAAATGTCACATTTTTCAATTGTTGTCAGTTTTTCCTTAAGTGCATTGAAAGCTACAAAGCAGTATGTAATTCAATATGTTAATGTAACATTATTCAACAGATTTCATTCAACTTTATGAAGCAAAATGAATTCATTCTACATTCTGGCCATGGCTGTACATGTGAGATAAACATAGTGAATAGAATGGCAAGTAAGATTTATTGATTAACTATACCTAGGCTCCATAGCCTTTTTGTGTAACCATGGTGCATAAAGGGTTATACTACCATCTAGGGAGAGACCAAGGAAGTACGTTTCACATGTTTACTCTGTGTACAAAATGTATGTATTGTATTACAACTGTGTTTGATTGATGGAAAAGAAAAGAAAAAAAAATCTACACAATTGCAACAGGCACGAATACAATAAATGGTATTAGGGTCTCTTTAATGCTCTTCATATAGCAGCAGATACATTAAATACTGGCATCCTGTAGCTCTCATGAAAACCCTGCTGGTGTCACTGTCGTTACACTGCAGTAAAAATACACTCAATCTTTTAGGGATGTGGCAAGTATTAAGATCTGCCACTTTGGATTTTTTCAAACAAAATAAAGTTTTTGTGTTTATTAAATCTAAACATACATTACACAGAATCTCTAAGCAAACTGTGGAAAGCACATTCTATCATTCTAATCAGAGATTATACTTTTTTTCTTGATTCCCGGTCAGATTACTGCCTATAACAAACGTACATTTGAGACTGCAAGACACAACCTTGTCCTTAACGAAATGTTTGCACAGGGTAAGAGAAAACAACTGTGACAAAATAGCTGATAACATCTGAATAGTGGCTCACATTGGTATCTGTGTGCCTGCTGTTCGCTGTAAAATGGGTTAGATATAAAAATCCATTATTGAGTGCTCATATGGGTAGTTTTCCCTATTAGCTTCTAAACTTCATGCACACCCTCACGTCAACATTTGTATTGCTATAGTTTTTTTTTTAATAATGTTTGTGAAAGTCACATTGACTCCCATTGTATTATCCACTTTCAATGTGTGAAAAAATGGGGGTGGGGGTGGACCCCCTTACTACAACAGTGTGCTGCCTTCCGGGAGCCTCGGTCAAGCACATCACTGAGAACGTGGACAGGCTCCTAGAACGAACAGGAGACGACCCGGTAGTAGTCGTCCACATCGGTACAAACAACATTGGAAGAGACAGACCAAAATCCCTGCAAAACAAATTCAGAGAGCTAGGAAGGAAATTAAAAGAGAAAACCAAAACTGTGGTATTTTCTGGTATACTACCCGCACCTTGCAAAGGACCATATGGACAGCTGGAAATAATTAATCAAAACGAATGGCTGAAGACGTGGTGCACACGGGAAGGCTTCACCTATCTTGATCATTGGACCACATTCTACAACGAGGACTATCTGTATAGACGGGATGGACTGCATTTAAATAACAAGGGAACTAGTCTACTCGGAGAAAAGATCCTCGAGCAGGTTCGGAAGCATTTAAACTAGAAAGGAAGGGGGGAGAAATCAACAAAAAAACAGAAGGGAGACCGCATCAAAACAAGAACAACAACTCAGGTAAGACAACCATTAAATGTATTTATCTAAATGCTAGAAGTATCAGAAACAAAATTCTAGAACTTGAAGCTACTGCACTAACAGGTAACTATGATGTGATAGGTGTTACAGAAACTTGGTTGTCTGAGAGTGATGGGGACGAATATAATATTTGTGGGTATACACTGTATAGGAAAGACAGGCAGGACAGAAGAGGAGGAGGGGTAGCGCTATACATAAGAAACAGTCTTGAAGCCCAGGTGTTAAACCTGGACAAAGAAAATAAAACCGAATCAATATGGGTCAGAATAACTGACAAAAATTCAAAGGGCATAATAATAGGAGCATGCTATAGACCGCCAGATTCAGACGGTGAGCACAATAATCTGTTATACAATGACATTAGAAATGCGTGTAGCAAAGGAGAAGCCATACTAATGGGGGATTTCAACTTCCCCCAAATAAAATGGGAAAACCCGGTGGGTAGCGCGAAGGATGAAATAGAAATGGTGGAAATGACAAATGACTGCTTCCTAACACAATTTGTGAAGGCACCCACTAGAGGGGAGGCATGCCTTGATTTAGTCTTTTCAAATAACGAAGATAGAATAACTAAAACAGAGGTCAGAGAACCACTGGCAAACTCAGACCACAACATGGTCTCATTTGAAGTGTTTTTTAAATCCCCAAAAGTAAAGACTAAAGCTAAGGTTTACAATTTTAGAAAAGCAAACTATGAAGGTATGAAACAGAGACTAACAGAAGTAGATTGGAGTAAAATAGAGAAAACACCCACAGAAGAAGGATGGTTGTTCTTCAAAAATGTAGTACTAGAGGCGCAAAACAATTATATCCCTAAAGTAGACAAATCTAAATGTAAAACTAAATTGCCAAAATGGTTTAATAGATCAATTAAAAAAAATATTCAGCGAAAAAAGGCACTTTACAGAGCATTAAAAAAGGACCAAAAAGAAAGTACGCAGAAAGAGTACACAGAACTGCAAACGCAAGTCAAAAAGGAAGTTAGAAAGGCCAAGAGAGAAATAGAAATAAACATTGCTAAGGGAGCTAAAACCAATTCCAAAATGTTTTTCCAATATTACAACAGCAAGAGAACATTCAAAGAGGAGATTAAATGTTTAAGAGATACAAATGGCAAAATCGTAGAGGAAGAAAAAAAAATAGCAAATATGTTAAATGATTACTTTTCACAAGTTTTTACAAAGGAAGATACTGACAACATGCCCCACATGTCATCCAGTTCCTATCCAGTTTTAAATAACTTTAGCATAACTGAGGCAGAAGTGTTAAAGGGACTAGGAGCTCTTAAAATAAACAAATCCCCTGGGCCGGATGAGATCCTCCCAGTAGTACTCAAAGAAATGAAAGAAGTAATTTACAAACCGCTAACCAAGATCATGCAGCAGTCTCTTGACACAGGGGTGGTACCGACAGACTGGAAAATTGCAAACGTAATACCGATCCACAAAAAGGGAAACAAAACTGAACCAGGTAACTACAGACCAGTAAGCCTGACTTCTATTATATGCAAACTTATGGAAACTATAATAAGATCCAAAATGGAAAATTACCTATATGGTAACAGGGTCCTGGGAGACAGTCAACATGGTTTTAGGAAAGGGAGATCGTGTCTAACTAACTTGCTTGATTTTTTTGAGGATGCAACATCGATAATGGATAATTGCAAAGCATATGACATGGTTTATTTAGATTTCCAGAAAGCTTTTGACAAAGTCCCGCACAAAAGATTAATTCTCAAACTGAACGCAGTTGGGATTCAAGGAAACACATGTACATGGATTAGGGAGTGGTTAACATGTAGAAAACAAAAAGTACTGATTAGAGGAAAAACCTCAGAATGGAGTGTGGTAACCAGCGGTGTACCACAGGGATCAGTATTAGGTCCTCTGCTATTCCTAATCTACATTAATGATTTAGATTCTGGTATAGTAAGCAAACTTGTTAAATTTGCAGACGACACAAAAGTAGGAGGAGTGGCAAACACTGTTGCAGCAGCAAAGGTCATTCAAAATGATCTAGACAAGATTCAGAACTGGGCAGACACATGGCAAATGACATTTAATAGAGAAAAGTGTAAGGTACTGCACGCAGGAAATAAAAATGTACATTATAAATATCATATGGGAGATACTGAAATTGGAGAAGGAATCTATGAAAAAGACCTAGGAGTTTTTGTTGATTCAGAAATGTCTTCATCAAGACAATATGGGGAAGCTATAAAAAAAGGCTCGGATACATTGTGAAAAGTGTTGAATTTAAATCAAGGGAAGTAATGTTAAAACTGTACAATGCACTAGTAAGACCTCATCTTGAATATTGTGTTCAGTTCTGGTCACCTCGCTATAAAAAAGATATTGCTGCTCTAGAAAGAGTGCAAAGAAGAGCGACCAGAATTATTCCGGGCTTAAAAGGCATGTCATATGCAGACAGGCTAAAAGAATTGAATCTGTTCAGTCTTGAACAAAGAAGACTACGTGGCGACCTAATTCAAGCATTCAAAATTCTAAAAGGTATTGACAGTGTCGACCCAAGGGACTTTTTCAGCCTGAAAAAAGAAACAAGGACCAGGGGTCACAAATGGAGTTTAGAAAAAGGGGCATTCAGAACAGAAAATAGGAGACACTTTTTTACACAGAGAATTGTGAGGGTCTGGAATCAACTCCCCAGTAATGTTGTTGAAGCTGACACCCTGGGATCCTTCAAGAAGCTGCTTGATGAGATTTTGGGATCAATAAGCTACTAACAACCAAACGAGCAAGATGGGCCGAATGGCCTCCTCTCGTTTGTGAACTTTCTTATGTTCTTATGTTCTTAAGAAGGAAGCCATTTCTAAAAAAATGTCTATGTAAAATCCCGCTTGGAATTTGCAAAAAGGTATGTGGGAGACTGAAAAGATATGGAAAAAGATTCTGTGGTCCGATGAAGCAAAAACTATCTGGCCAAAATGCAAAGCATTATGTCTGGCGCAAACCCAACACATCACCCAAGTAATACCATCCCTACTGTGAAGCATGATGGTGGCAGTATCATGCTATGGGGATGCTTTTCATCAGTAGAGACTCGGAAGCTTGTCAGGGTAGAGGGCAAAATGGATGGAGCTAAATACAAGCAAATCCTTGAGGAAAACCTGCTTCAATCTGCAAAAGACTGAAGACTGGGACGGAGATTCACCTTTTAGCAGGACAATGACTCCAAGCACACAGCCAAAACAACACTGGAGTGGCTTAAAAACAAGAAAGTGAATGTCCTAGAGTGGCCCAGTCAAAGCCCAGACTTGAATCCGATTGAGAATATGTGGCAAGACTTGAAGATTGCTGTCCACCAACGATAACCATCCAACCTGATAGAGTTGACAAGAATAGTAATAAGGCAAATATTGCACGATCCAGATGTGCAAACATTTAGAGACTTACCCCAAAACACTCACAGCTGTAATTGCTGCCAAAGGCTGTTCTACCAATTATTGACTCTGAGGGGTGATACTTATCTAACCAAGACATTTCTTTTTTTTAGCTGTTGTTTCACAATAAAAATTCTCTTGCCTCTTCAAAGTGTTGAGTAGGTTGTGTAAATAAAAGGGGGAAAAAAAAATCCCATTTAAGTGCAACAAGATTTCAGGTTGTAACACAACAAAGGGTGAAAATGTCCAAGGGGGGTGAATACATACTAACAATGAAATATATATATGCCAACATGCAGGGTGATACCTGAGGGTAATGGTTCTATGTCAACCATTCCCTGCCGTATGTCACCCGTTGAGATCCTGGAATAGCTTACATTTCTAGGCTAAACACTGACAAGCACACTTCTGATCTTTTATTGCAGATGATCAGCATGCAAGCAGAGGCACTGGCTTTGGAGCTGTTATGCTGCTAAATTCTATTATGTTGACCGTACCTGTAAATCAATTTAACTACATTTCATAGACTACCTGAATATGGAAGTGTATTACAGCCTCACATATCAGTTATGATTCTGGTCTGTTAATTAGAATAGGTATTAAATACTTGTCTAGACATCAGCTAATTAAACTTTAACTTTCTCATCTGATAGAGCAGAATATTTTATAAAGAACATCAATATTGAAGAGATGTTGACAAGTCAGATGCTCGGAGATTTTCTTGGAGCTGTGAAAAATGTATGGCACCCAGATCGGCTAAATGCCATTAATATCACTTTAGCATTGAACAGAGGAGGCAGAATCCCTCTTCCTATAAATGACCTAAAGGAAGGGTAAGTTTAAACTTGACAGATAGTCTAATGTGCTCTTTATGTACAGTGGTGCCTATAAATTTTGACCCACTGTTGTTTCAGATGGTCGACCAATCATTGCAACTACCTAATTACACATTTATTGAATGACAACAGTTTTGAAAGAACTGACCAGAGTCGCTCGACTATCCTTTTACAAATAGCACTCTGTAGAATAACAGTACTTTTATTATTTTATTTTTGGAGTGTACTTGACCTGACCTGAAAATTGTTATGGGTATTCTTTAAGCATTAACTTTATATAATCATAAGTAATTCATATTCTTTCAACTTATCTGGAGACTGGCACCAACCGTAGAGCCTGTTTAATTGACCCAACTGAGAAATTCTGAAAATTCACCAGTCCATCAAACTTAACCATGAGTAGTTACTGCAAAACATCAGTTAATTAAAAAATGTATATTGTATTTATTTTTAAATAGATGGATATTACAAAACTAGTCTCAGTTGGTAAAGAAAGGCCTGACCCAGGAAGTGGAGTGTTACACGATATTGGAGAATACAAAGGATGTGTACATGCTGTTTGTTATAGCTTGTACAGTAAATCTAGGATGATGCTCTATCCTATTAAATATTAAACGCACTGCCCATATTACACTGTGTGCTTGATTTAGACGAACACATGTTCTGTCTAGCCATTGTTCCTACACATTTTTTAATGGTTCAGAACAGGGCAGCATTTTAATATCCCCCTCTCTCCTACCCTCTTAAAAAATAGCAAGTAACATATACGTCCATATTTGTTTTTATGTACTCATCCTTCTTCTTTACATGATTGCATCCGGACCCATCTTTTTATTATAATTATTAATCTTACCATTTGTGAGTGTCCCCCCTCCCCAGGCAGTCTGGAAGCAAATATTGACCGTTCTGTTCTGTGGTAGATATACATGAGCATTTACCTCAGCTGGGTCTTCCATTGGATAATATTTGGATGTTTTCAGTATTAATACTAGTATTTAATTCATTAATTTTGTTTTGTTTTTAGACAAATAAGAAACATGCAAACACCAAAGTAAGTGTCTTCTTTCAGTGGTTTTAGTTGTTATTATTTATTTTGTTTCAGAGAGCTATGATACACTATGTTTGTTGGCATCAGTCTTGATGTTAAACTTCAGAATGAACACACAGTATACACTATTATAACTCACAGAAATAAACACAAAACCCATTCAAAACCTGTACTTATACATAATTGTTTTGCAGCATCCAGTTGGTTCATCACAGTTCTATCCAGAAATCTACCAAGAAGCTATGAAACATGTCCAAGAACCGCGAGAAATTATGGCCTTTTTCAATATTGCCTGTGTTTCACCCAGTCAGCTGTGAAATTGTGCCTCCCTTACACCCAGACAGCGATGAGACTACTAGTATGCCACTGTAGTGTATTTATTCTCCTCTATCCGGAGACTCAGAATTCCGGTTGATTATCAGCTCCAGATATTTTAATCGATGTCTAGAAAGGAAGAGTCGGTGAAGTCTGTTAACGTACACAAGGGTTAATGTAAATTTGACACAGTGTTCTATAGGGTAAGGTGTGTCTCTGGGTGGAATGTCACAAAAGTTTGTGATAAGGCCTTTTGTTCATTACATGTGGTTCCAGCTATGCTGGAGCCTACCAGGACCAGTTTGTCCTGGGCGGTTCTTTCCTGGGGACAGGGTGTAAATCCTTTGATCTGATGGGGTGTCGACTGTGGTGTAAATTCTCTCTTGTCTCAGGCAATTCTCCCTTATTACATTGTTATCAGAGGTGGTGGCCCGAGGATGGGGAATGTTGTTGTTCACAAGCCTGAGGGCAAATGCAGCTGATGCAATCACTGTCTATTACAATCTGAAAGGCATTTCTGTTCAATTAAATGCATAGAAATACAAGGTACACACGTAACACAGTGTGAAAATTTACTTCCTTAAAAACGTTTACTGTGGTATAAAGACTGCTAGATTCTCAACATTATTTACTCCAAATCATCATTAGCATTTTTATTTCTAAAATTACAGTTTAAAAATGAATTAAAAACAATCTTTCAGACCTAAATAACAATTTAAGATTTACTGATTTACAAGAACCAGAATTAGGCGTGTTATTATTAACGTCCGGTTTGGTTACTTTATCGGGTATGGTTTTCTTTTCTGAAAACAAAATACATTATTTGAAATAAACTACAGTACTAACATCTTACAAAAATGCCTCATGCAAAACCTAACAGCACGTTAATTTGACCTGTGACCGAAGCTAGCTGCTACCTTGTAGCTTTTTGGTTTCCAGATGATACATATGCAAGAAAAATGTGCACTTTCTTCTGCTACTATGTCAATGCCTTATATCTCAGAATCCATTTGAGGTGGTGACTTCATATAGGTAGGGTTATATAAACCCTAAATGCCAAATGTGCTAGTGACCTCTGACCTTTCATGCTGCCATATTGAGGTCATGTGATTTCTCTACTTTAAGCTATTGTCTTATGGTTTGGTACACAGCTGTATTTTTTATTTTCTTAGTTAAGCTCTATTACCAGTGTTGTCCAGTAGAAAATAACCATTTAACTGTCACATCATTTTTAACCTATGGACATTTATTACTTACTTGGACTGAACCTCAGAAGGTAGCTTTAGATATTAACTTTAGTGGAGTTTAGGGGGCATGAGCCAGGGCTTTGCCCCTTCCTAAGTTCACCTGCCTATCACCCTATTTAAACCCAGTCACAATCAGCTCGTTTTTTGCATTTTGCTTTTTCTCTCCTCCTCCCCACTTCTTTCATTTGCCGCGTGCCTTTGTGTTGGTCCCCTTCGGGGAGGATAGCGAGTCACACTTCTCTGACCTGGAGTTCCAGTAACTCTGCAGGTTCATCGTGTGGGCACAGGGGACCACCGACCACACTATTCTTGCGCAGCTCATGCGTTAAATCTTGCCTAAAGAAAGGCGGCTCTATCTTACTTCCTGTTTTACCCTCCTGGGACATGGCCCTCTTACTCTTAGTGCTCGAGTCCCATAACTAACAATTATTTGAGTTCTTTCAGATTCTATTTTCTTCCTTACGCCAAGGCTTCATATGAGCCGTTCCATCCTCCGATGGTCGAACCTGGTCGCTAACTGGGACCCAGTCACAAGGCCGACCCTATAACAACTCAGAAGTCAGGGGACTCTTGTCTTTTCAGTGGCCCGGAGGCCATTAGAGCTAGCCTGGACTTCATAGGGAAGGCTCTCTCGGTTGGAGTCCAACCCGTCCTTTTCTCTCCCCCTTGTCGAAGCCATTAGTATGACGAAAAAGTTGATGAATGTGAAACATATCAGCAGAATGTATAGAAAAGTATAGAATAAGAAATGGCGATTACATTCTTATCACCATTTAATGAGTCGTTCTCCAGATATATGGAAGGATGAATGGATAGACACTCTATCCCTCAATAACTCAATTCTCAACTAGCTATTAACGGTAATACCAGGTCTCACGGCAGTTGAATAAGCTGTTTATTATGGACAATGGGAACAGTACTCAGGAGGCGGATTGGTCTGACTATGCTCTTACTTGTAACCGTACATTTTAAGCCCTAATATACCTTGTATATTTTAAAAGTAATATAACAGTAATACTCCTTCCTGCAACTAAGTTTAATTTTAATAGAAAACTTTGATTGTTTCTCTCTGAAAATATTACTTTTCCTGCAAAATTGGTCCCTTTTGGTCAACTGATGATGATCCTGTGGTTAGTACAGTACACAAGTTAATACCAATTGCAATGAACTAAGCAACTCAAGCTAGTCCCCAGCTGCATATTAAAATTTGTCTCAATTGCAACAAACCCAAAGTAACTGCTGTTGCCCTCTAGAGGATATTAAAACACGTTACTAAGTTAGTCTAGCAATTTCTGTAGACTAAAGACTTAAAGTACTGGAACAAATATGAAAAATACCTAAATGTATTGACAGCTTTCCAGTGTCTCTACTTTCAACCTCTTTCACAGGGAAAACAGCATTAAATCTGCTTACAAGGGTATTCCATGCAGTTGTATGCAATTTCAATAGCATCTTTCATACACGCTATGAAAAAGTTTTTGCTCCATTGTATACTTTTGCACACAACTACTGGTCACGATTGCATTCGTATGGATGTACTGACAAGGGCACTGGAACTAGGGGTGTGGCAGCACCCCCCTGGCTTTGCATGGCTTCCATTATATAAAGGGGTTACAGTTTTATTCAATGGCTTACAGCACCCCCACTTTAAAAATGATTCCAGTGCCACTGTGTACTGAGAAATGAATCTCTTATAGGCTATACCTGAAATATGTAATTAGCATTTCTGATAAGTCTTACACATTTGGTCCTATAAACGAATGCATTTGTTTTGTGTGTGAATTAAATAATGACTAATACAAGTTTTGTTTACCCTGTAATGAAGCTTCATCATTTTGGTCATGTTATAGGAAAATCAGATTATACATGTGAACGTGTTTATTATTGTGTGTAAATACACTTCCTTACATAATTCTCTTAAGTTAAAAAAATGTAAATTAAATAAAAATAAGGATGTTGTGTTTCTTAAAAAAAAAAAAAAAAAGCTTCAATCTTGTAATAAAAAATAACAAATATAATCGCTGGAACCAATCACAGATTTTGAGACCCCTTCCCCCTCCCTCTTTAGTTCTTTGGTAGCATACTACGGTGAAGAGCTTAATCCTGAGCTCCATACTAAAGCTGGAGATAACCTAGTCCTCAAATTGTGCCAGTGCCTCAGAGATTCATGCATTTAAATCCACTTATCTACACATCAAACTCCACACTGTTAAGGGGAAAAAAGTTTTTATTGAGAAAAAAATTATATATTAAATACAAAACTGAAAGCTCATAATTGGATAAGTCTCTGCTCCCCTGAATTAATACACGGTGGCAGCACATTTGGTAGCAATTACAGTTGTGAGTCTGTTGGGTAGGTCTCTACCAACTTTGTACACCTAGATTTGGCAATATTTGACCATTCTTCTTTACAAAACTGTTCAAGCTCTGTCAAGTTCCTTGGGGAGAGTTGATGGACAGCAATCTTCAAGTCATGCCACAAATTTTCAATTGAATTTAGGTCGGGGCTCTGACTGGGCCACTCAAGGACATTTACCTTTTTGTTCATTAGCCTCTCCAGTGTAGCTTTGGCTGTGTGCTTTGGATCGTTGTCATGCTGAAAGTTGAACTTCCGTCCCAGCTTCTGCTTTCTTGCAGAAGGCAGCTGGTTTTCCTCAAGGACTTCTCTGTACTTTGCTCCATTCATGTTCCCTTCTATTCTGACAAGTGCCCCAGTCCCTGCCAATGAGAAACATCCCCATGACATGATGCTGCCACCACTATGCTTCACAGTAGGGGTGGTGTTCTTTGGGTGATGCACTGTGTTGGGTTTGTGCCAAACATTTAACGCTTTGAATTTTGGCCAAAAAGTTCAATTTTAGTTTTGTCAGACCACAAAACTCTTTGCCACATGGCTACATAATCTCAAGTGTTTTTATGCATACTTCAAACAGGATTCAAGGTGGGCTTTCTTGAGTAATGGCTTCCTTCTTGCCACCCTGCCATACAGGCCAGATTTGTGGAGTGCTTGGGATATTCTTGTCACATGCACTTTGACCAGTCTTGGCCATAAAAGCCTGCAGAAAACCATAAAACTCTTGCAAAATTGCCATTGGCCTCTTCGTAGCCTCTCTGATCAGTCTCCTTCTTGCTCGGTCATCCAGTTTGGAGGGACAGCCAGATCTAGGGAGGGTCTTAGTGATGTCATACACCTTCCACTTCTTAATAAATCGTCTTGACCGTGCTCCAAGGCCCCTTTTTTATACCCATCCCCTGATCTGTGCCTTTCAACAACTTTGTCCCAGAGTTCTCTTGAAAGCACCTTAGTGCTCATGGTTGGGTCTTTGCTTTGAAATGCACTACCCAGCAGCGGGAACCTACAGGGACTGCTGAATATATCCTGAAATCATGTGAATCACTACAATTTAACACAGGTGGAGGCCACTTGGTGTGTGATTTTGAAGGCGATTGGTTACACCTGAGCTAATTTAGAATTGCAATTACAAGGGGGGTGGAAACTTATCCAACCAAGCTATTTCAGTTTTTATTTTTTAATTAATTTTCTACAAATTTCTAGATAGTTTTTTCACTTGGAAGTTGGGCTGTATGATGTGTAGATAAATGGCAAAAAAAACAAAAAACAAAAAGGTGAACATTTTGAAAGGCGGTGTAGACTTTCTATAGGCACTGTATTTAAATCAACATTCAAGTAGAAATGTAATGTACAGTATTGTATGAGCCAGAAGGTCTGTCTCACTACAAAATAACTTACTTCTGCGCATCAAATATACTATATGTATAATACTGTTTTACAAAAGGTAAGTATACAGAATTTCCTGGCACCTGCATATAAAAAAACACTTATCCAAAACCCAAATCCCAAATTTCATGGCAGCTAGCCTCATGGCTCCCAAGATAAGAGCCATTGTGGCAATGGAATCTGCAAAACGGTTTAGATTTGTTGTTGTCTACGCATCCTGACTACCAACAATTTAGATGTTGATGCATTTAGTGAGAGGTTGTCCCCATAATTATTCTTCAATGTCAAGACAATTATTAGGGTCAAGGGATGACCTACAGCAGCACACACAGAATTTAATTCTAAACTTTTTCAAATCCAGTTACTGTGTGCACTGATTGGAGTGGTAACTACTATTAACAAAATAGGCCCATAATTTGGGTATAAAAAAACTAAATAGTGTGTTTTGTAGCCTTGCATAATGCAATTTATTAGATCACAAACATGTATTCCAATAATCACATTTTCTTTTTCAGTTAAATTGTCCCAGCTATAGTGTGCCCCAATCTTCTCCTGTAGATACTATGCCATTGATCACATATTTTATTTGTAGTAAAACAAAATGCTCAGTTTTAATTGGATTTTTCATTACAGAAATACAGTATCTTCCTAAATTGACCACTAGTTAAACCTCATTCCTTGATAACACACAAACAGCATGAGAGACTAGAAATTGACCTTAGTCGACTGCATGACTGAAATACGAACCACCCATTAGATAAAATTTTAGTGTACCAAAAATAAATTACACTTAACAGTCTAATAAGAAATATTTCATAAAAACAATAGCGTAAAACACAAGAAAGGCTTTTATAAATAAAAATGGTCAAATTTCACATTATAGGAAATCACAAAAACATTCTTAGAACATCTCTCCATATATGACTTTTATATATAAAACACCCAAGGTTTGTAAAACAATAAACCGTCATTAAAAAGATTTAACAAGTTAACCAAATATACAAGCATGTAAATAAGTAAACAATAACTGTACATATAATGTTGCACTATAACATAAAAGCATATTAGTTTGCATAAACGATTTAATTAAAATTCAGTTGTCATTTAAAATATAAAATTGGAGTTTTGTATACCCGTTCAAGATATTTGTGGATAAAATGCCATTAATTGCACAGCACAAGCTTATCAATATCCAAAGGTAGAGATACATGTAAAACTAGAATACCTACCTTCTTCTGTGGTATTTCCTTCTGTTAAAAAGGCTATTTAAAGTTCAAACTGGCATTACAACAGTTGACTAGGAGTTGAAGGAAACAACTTGAGTTCACAATGTTCAATAGTAAAAGGCATTAGTGTAATTAAATGAGGCTTCCAGTAATCCCTTTAAGGAAGTGGGCTTACTGCTCTGACCTATAGGTATGAAGCAATGAAGAAGAACCAGTCAACCACCACATACTTGACATTGGCTCATTAAGCTTTGCTGTCACTGGATTTAAAATTTCTGCCCATGCATTACATGCAAGTAAGAACAAATCCGCAGCTGTTTTTGTTTTATTCCAACTCTGAAAAGTACAAGTAAACTAAAATATACATAATTAATAATTTCCAAATAAACAATTAACACTAGATAAATACGTGTATACCTTTTTAAATATTAATGTAGTTTCACAAGAATACAAATGTATAGCCTTTACTGTACAATCATATTTTCTCCTGAAAGTGGTACCTGCCCTCCAGATGGTAAAATAATTAGAACAATTTTACTCATAAAACTCATAATTCACTAACAGTTTGAGGGCTTCATCACACCAGAATTACTTGTAATAAATAGTAAACAACCAACCAAATGTCTTTTCCTTTTTTCAGTGTCCCTCCACCCATCAATAATTAACTCATAACTGATCAGTTTATACACAATTTCTGCCCCAAATGAATAATCTTCCTGTCCAACATATGCCGTTCCTACAGATCAAGTTAAGTTTTGCTCCCCATATTACAGAAAACATTTTCCTGTCTCAGGGCAAAGTTAAAGTTTGGACTCTTCCTGAGCAGACAGAAGAAGAAGACCACCTAGAAATCCAGCCCCAACAAGTAACCTTTTCAGAAGAGCTGAACCATCTTTAGGAATGGCGATCTGTGCTAATTCGTTGGTAATGTGGGAGATCTCATGGGCCACACAAACAAAGATAAACGTGCTAATGATGATGTTCAGCACTGGATTGCCTGGGATTAGCACCAAGACCCCCTTGGTATCTGCTGCTAGCCATATGTGGTACTGGCAAATGAAGAGCTAAAGTGAAAGAAGAAAGCAAGTTATGGTACAACAGTCTAATTAAACCTTTAGCAAATTGCTTTACAACTTCAACAGGTATGTTTTCAAACCGAATTAACAACTCAGCAACTTTTTTTTTTTTTTTTAAGGATTAATTAAATTCAACAAATTACAAAAAAGGTCAAAATCGCATTTTCAAAACAAATGTTTATTTAAAATCCTGGATTTTAAAACAAATTATGACAAATGGTATAAAACTGTACTTCAAGTGGAATATAGTGCACAATATCATTATGCCAGACTTTGGTGTGTTTTGGACAAAAGTGTATTAAAGAATACTAAAAATAAATAAATAAATAAATAAAACCAACAGATTTATGTTCTCCATATTATTTTCAAAGACGACACATTTTACTTACCTCTAAAGATATCTTGCCAAACCATGCAAAGAATGAACTGTACACTGAACGTGCATAACCAGGAATGTTCCGGATTAAAATAAATGCTAAAATCTGTACAGGAAATAGAGAGAACACATGTTCGGGGCATGAATATGTGGTAGTTCTGCAATACCACCCTTCTTCCTTTTAGCCTGGCTAAATATTGCAGTTGTGTTTTATTACTTTTATCCAACAACAGAGATAGCGAGAGATGTAATTAAGGTGACTTATTGAATCCCAAAATAAGTTTGAGTCCTTTGCTAATGTTGCTGTGTAATTTGCTCATGGTTGGTAAATGTCTCCAACTGAAGACCTTTAACAAACTATGGTTGAGTAATGTCCAAAAAATAAATAAAGAACACACAACTTACCTGTACCACTGATACATAAGGATGCAATGTATTGCACTCCGTCTTACTTTTACAACTACTTGCCCATATGGAATAGGTCTGCAATAAATAATACACAGTTCTGTAAATAATTACACTCACTACAGTTTTTGGCAAACTTGCAAAAAAATGCACTACGTTGCTTCCATCTTGCTTAACAGTTTTATGTTTTACAGCCCTCTGGGTAGCGGCAGTGGGACTATAGTCTAAACCACTCAGCCAAATTGCTGGCATCATTCATTCCCTATACAGTAGTTAGAATAAAGAGAAGGCGATAAAATACTTTAACCACCCTTAGTCCAACAAATCAAGTTCTGCTTCATCTCTCTGAAATTAGGTTCTGCGGTTAATTTAAGAGGTTAAAATTCTGAATACTCAAACACCCCCAAATCTACACACTAGTGATCAAAGACCAAATATTATCACATATCACAGCTGTATTAAAAGTCAATGGCCATGTAAAACCTGACTAATCTTCCCTCTTATTTCTCTTTGGCATGCTAGGTCAGTCTATGATTTATTTCTTTACAGCAGTAGCTGCACGCTACATCCAATGCCCCAACTACTGAAAGAAACAGAATAACGCTATTTATGGCCATTAGGGCCGCATTACACCATTAGGGCTGCTTACCAGAAAGGAAACTACCGATATGAATAGTAAAAGGTCTGAGATCCTGTATGAGAAAAGAGGTTCTCCTTTGCCTTCTGAAAGTGCCTGACATTTCTGTAATACCAAATACAGAAACGCGAAGAGCATTCCATGAAAGACAGCCTGCAAAACATGTAACAGGTGTAAGAACAATACTAGAATTTGCTTACCTTGATGGAATTAAAATGAATGTGTTACAAAATTATTTTTTAAAGCTCAAGCGAGTTTCAAAACAACAATAAGAACACAGATTTGAACTACAAGGGTGTCTGCCTAACACAGACACACCCTCGACAAAGGCATACACAGATTGTCAAGTCATGCACAAGTTTCTTAATCTTGCACAGAAACATCCATACAAGTACAACAGCAGCATGTGCGCACATAATTACATATATTTTTGTATTAGATGTTTACATACAAAACGGTCCAGCTTCCACCTAAACCACCATTCATGGACGCTTCCTTGCAGTTCAAAAAGCTTGGATATTGGCCAACAGGAAAAGATATTCTCAAACACACCCTAAAACAAGAGAGACTTGATTACATCTTCTGAATAATAAATCAAACACAGCACAGATAAATATAAAAAACAAAGTATTATATATATATATATATATATATATATATATATATATATATATATATATATATATATATATATATATATATATATATATAGCTTTTACCAATTACTACAATGGATGAAAATCATGCAAATCAGGATCCTGGTACTATTTTATTATTTGGATATAACTACTGAGCAGATTTGTTATTCTGTATCTGAAAACCTATAAGGGCCTTTACAAACTCCCATTGTATGTGCATTCTTACAAAAAACACTGAAAGGTAAAAACCAACCTGTGAATAACTTAAGAGACATATGCAGGAAAGCAAGACAAAAAGTTTCAGCAACAATCCCAGGTTCCATAAACCATTGCCTATGGGTTTAAACAAAGATAACATTTAGTTTACAGCTAAATCCTTTATTTTTCTCATTCTAAAATGTACCTGATTGCAATATATATCACAGATGAAAATCGCCTAGACTTCAGCTAATGAAGTATTTGAAAAGCAAATATAGTATCCTGTAACATTATACTGCATTCAGACACTGATTCATGTGCTATACAAGGACTGCCTTCATACTGTAGCTCCACGAGTACACCTCAATAGAACTGTGTAAAAGCCCTACCCTCAGAGACATCTATATTTAAAAGATAAAATTCACACGAAATGTACTGCATTGAATATTCAGTGTAAACTGTATTTGAATTGCAATTTATTTTAAATGAATTTGATAGTAAACCATACAATAAAAGTCTTACCGCTTGCTTTTTTCTGGAGAATCTGAGGCCACATAGCCATTGTCCCGTAGATTACAGCAAACCAGAAAGTTACCAATGGAACAAAATAGTAAAACTGATAGGATCGATCCATTACCAGGCAAAGCACAACCACAAGGAAATTTAGTCGGAAAAGTACCTGATGAAAAACAATGAAAAATTATAGTTGCCAACAGTCCAGATATTTGATGACACCAAGGAATAAGGTGGTGATCACAAAGGAACTTCACTGTATTCCTGCAGAACAATTTAAATGACTCGCAGACTCATGTCAAATCAGTGCCATATTAGCTGCTATGGTGGCCCTACATACTATTGTACACCAGAAGGTAAGTTAGGTAAATTATCTCCACCCATGTTTATATATATAGAGCATCAAAAGAAACTTCTCTATTATAACACATGTATTTCTTATGATATGAAGGTATATAAATGAAGAACAATGACCAAATGTTTTTGATCATTCATCCTTGACCATGACACGCTTGAGTGACTATGACTGAAGCATATGTACTTAATAACCAAATTAGTAAGACATTTGATTGGACACTGGATATGGAGTGATTTCAGCTGTTGAATTGCAAGCTTGAATAAAAACAATAAAGAAAATCATATAAAAAAAAAAAAATGCTATGTCCGTCAAGAGAACAGTTCCTTCGTGCAATCTGCATGTTGGAAGCTGGACTAGGGTAGCGTACTGTGGCTCATCGTCTCAGACGGTATAACTAGGTCACGAACTGGGAGACCAAGAGTCACAACACCTGCACAAGATCGACAGATCATTTTGCAGCATCTTCGTGAAGTCAAATGTTAAAAAATCAGCACAATAAAAAGTCAATGCACCTGCTCTAAAACAGTGTCATTTTTCGCTCACATCTAGTGAATTTTATCCAAATTTACGTTTCTGTTGATGCTCAAATATAAGTGACACATTTGATGCTCAGTATAGTAAAAGTCATTGCATTGCACAAACAATGCAAATAGTGTTCATTCCTTCAAACTGTGTTATGTTTAAACTATTTGCATACTTTGCTATAAATTCAAATAAAACATGCTCAATTCTGTAGGCAAATACTGTAGCGTAAACTAATTACAAAGCAGTGAAGTAACAGTGTGAAAAATGTGCCAATGACAGGATTTGCAACTATCAGTATCTAAGGATGAAACTAAGATCCTGTTTTCAGACCTTTTACTTTTATTCACTAATTGTTTGACTGAAATTGGTATGCCAGTATTACCGGTACATACTGTATTGATTCCTTATTAAGAAAAACAAACAAATGCATCCCAGTTATTAATTAAAATTTAAACAAACAATGCAGTACAATATATGAATATAATTTAACAAAACAAGTCTTTACTTCACTACATACCTGGCAGACTCTGTGAAGTCCAAAGTCTCCTTTCAGCCAAAAGAAGGAAAAGTGCCCGTAGCCTGTTTGAAACAGATATGCTGCAACCAGGACTCGTACATGCATGTACACAGGTATGAACTGGAAAGAAAGTTTACAAATCAGATCCTCACACACATTTAGTCTGGCTCTTAAACAAACTTTACATTGTAAACATTTTAAACACAGTGACTTTATTCAAATCTAAAAAAAAAATGGGGAAAAAAGCCAACCAGGAATGGTCAAAATGCTTATCATGAACTATAAAATATAGGGCAACAGTTTTACATTTGTACACAGTTTTATTATGTCAAAAAATGTTTCCTCTAAACCAGTTGAAGAATACACTTTCCTTGCTTTAAGGTGTGAATACTTACTGCACTTGCACCAGATATGTGATATATCAAGATTACAAGCTGCATCCAACCTTTCCATTCATCTGTTTGTTCCCTGTTTAGAAACTTTGCCTGGTTTAAAAAAAAAAAAAAAAAAAAAAAAGCCTATATTGTAAATATTATAGCTGCAAATATACAGCTACCTGTATACACATTATGCATATAACTGCAGTACTTCTGAACTTTCATAACTTTAAATAAATGCATTTCTAACTACTTAGTACTTGGACACATCATTGTAGAACCATATTCAGGAATTAAAATACTGATATACACAAATGTGTGTGTACTGCATGCAAGGGTTAAACAATTATTCAAAATCATACATTAGCTTTAAGGCCCTCTAACACTTTCAAAATGTTTCTTTCGAGATTCTACTAAATGTATTTTACATACAGTAGCCATACAAGGGCTAGATAGATACAGGACAAGAAATTTGTGTGTATTTTTTTAAATTTTTTTACCTCCTTACTGTTTTCATTGTAAAAAAATCCCAATACCAGTATGAAGATTAGTGGTATAAAGAATGATGAGTGGGTGTAGAATTTCTGCTCCTTCATGAACATGTCAGCTCTGTCACAAAAATAAAAGTAGGCCATGATGAGGCCTAATTTACAAACTGACTTAAATGGGACTTTCAGGCCGACAACAGAGGAAATGGCTAGGGAAGGCTTCTTCTCCTCGCCACTTTCTATATCCGTGGGAGGTTTGTTTTCCTGATGGTTGTTGCGGCAAATAAAATTCACCACGAGGTAGCCGGTTATAGACAGAATGAAAAAGCAAGCAGTCAACTTCTGGATAAGAGTAGATGGAGGCCGAGGGAGGCAGCAGGAGCCATCAATAGGTTTTAAGATTTTGTTGCAGAAGTAATTCATTAAAACCATTGCACTCTGTCACAAAAAAAAAAAAACAGAAAAAAGTACTTTGAATTATTTATCATAACACAATAAAACCAAAATATAACAATGATTTTCTTCATAGTTAAAATAACTTTTTGCACTAAAAAAATTCACCTCACAAAATACCATTTGTTAAATTGTAGCAATCTAAGCCATGGTTCCATTTAATGAAAGATCTCCTGAGGCTTTGAGGACTATTCATTTCCAAAGCCTCAGGCTGAAGCTGTGTAGCGCTCCCTTTTCACCTTCTCACTGAACACCTATTCCAGAGGTAGTTTCAAATATTTCATCTGCTGTACACTTTTTTCCTAATTTTACTATATAAAACATTCAGGTTATGAGACTTCCTTTCTGGTATTTCTACACTTGTAAAATTCAAAATGGACTTTAATACTGTAAATAAGTAAGAATTTTTTTTTTTTTTTACTGCAGGAATAGTTGTGTACTAGTTCCATTTTGTAAAGATACTTGCAGAAATTATAAACCAATACAAAACTAGGCAATGACATGTCTATTACATACTGGCAACATACTTACAATGTCTCTTGTACTTTTGGGGAGATGTAAACCATCTGAGGATTTACTGATGGTCTGTTCAGCTGCCAACCTGGAAGCACGCAGAATCTGAACCTTCGCTTTGGAAACACTGTTTATGCTGTCGAGTATGCTTACAGCCGCTTCATTGTAAAAGTCTATTTGCTGATTAGTGATCATTTTTCTGTCGTCACTAAGATGGTCTTCAAGCACTGGATCTGGAGTAAAGAATACGTTTACAATAAAAAAAAGAAATCCACGATTTGATAACGTAATCCTAAACTTGATTTTTATTATCAATAGTTTACTAGTAATACTTTATCACTTTGCCTGGAACTGACCAATTGGTCATAGATGGTAATATTTATAGACATAACACACACCTGTATTTTGAATCACTTTCAAAACGTGTAAAGACATCTATACTGTATTTACTGCTTTACCTTGCAGGACCCAGATAACTTCACTATGTTCCGCCAGCTTCTCCAGAAGCTGTGCAATTGATGTGAGGTTAGTTTTATATTGAGCGAGGGCTTCAGTGCTGCCATTGTGTAACTTAATGGACCACTGTAAAAATATCAAAATAAATGTTAAAAGAATGTGTGTGTGTGTGTGTGTGTGTAGTTTATATATATATATATATATATATATATATATATATATATATATATATATATATATATATATATATATATATATATATATATATACACACACACACACACACACACTACCAGTCAAAAGTTTGAGTACACCTGCTTGAAGCCAGGTTTTTCATGATTATCCATGCTTTTAACTGTATAAACCTGTCTATAAACACTTAATTTCATTATATGATACATGTACTTATATAAGCTGATAATCATAAGTGAATTGCATTCAAAAATTTAATCTTTAAATGAAAATGTAAATCTTGTCAATTTCAATGAAATGGTCACCCAAAGCAAGGGGATTTCAGTCTGAAGCCCAAGTCAGTTAAAAGTCTGAAATGTGTATAACATGGTGTTAGAACACTGGCCTAAGTATAAAAGTGTCTTTGTTAGATGTTCTCCAAGTTAACTAGCATGTTACCTAATTAACCTTTTGTCACCAATTATTGTTAACAGGTGAGGGTCCATGATTACTATAAATATAGGTAGCGTAGGCACAAGTTTGTCATTCCTGAATGTAAGGGAGCAGAAAATGGCAAAATACGTTCAGTTAAGCAAAGAAAATTACTCAAAAAAATTAAGACAAATCGCAAGAACTCTGCAAGTGTCTATAACTGTTGTGGCCAAGACCATCAAATGATTTGAAGAAACTGGCACTCATGAGGACCAAACAAGGTCAGGCAGGCCAAGGGTGAGCTCAGAATCAAAGAACAAGTTCATTCAAGACACAAGTCTACGAAACCAGTGATTAACTGCCCCTAAAATACAAGCTCAGCTAAATGCTACTAGAAGTACAGATGTTTCAACATCAACTGTTCAGAGGAGATTGCGTGAAGCTGGCCTAACTGGAAGCATTGCAGCAAAGAAACCATTACTAAGAGTACAGAATAAGAGGAAGAGATTTGCCTGGGCCAAAAAACACAGAAACTGGATGTTGGAGGAGTGGAAGTCGGTCTTATTGACCGATGAGTCAAAATTTGAAATATTTGGGTCCAACAGACGAGTATTTGTACGATGTAGAGAGGGTGAGCGCATAAGTTCTTCCTGTGTGGTTCTCACTGTCAAGCATGGAGGAGGCAGTGTCATGGTCTGGGGTTGCTTTGCTGGTGCAGAGTTGGTGTTCTTTACCAAGTCCATGGCAAGCTCAACCAGCACAGCTATAATAGCATACTTCAGAGGCATGCCATTCCATCAGGATTATGGCTAGTTGGGCAGGCCTTCATTCTTCAGCAAGACAATGACCCGAAACACACCTCAAAGTTTTGCAAGAACTATCTGGCAAAGGAGGAAAGTGAAGGACAACTCAATCTAATGACCTGGCCTGCCCAGTCTCCAGACCTCAATCTCATAAAACTTGTATGGGACGAACTGGACAGAAGAGTCAAAGCAAAGCTACCCACAAGTGCCCTACATCTCTGGGAATTGCTGCAGAAGAGCTGGGAAGACATGTCAGGTGATTTCCTGCCGAAACTTGTTAATCGAATGCCTCGTGTTTGTGAGGCTGTTATTAAAGGCAAAGGGTGGCTATTTTGAGGAATCCAAGATTGAGACAATTTTCAATTTTAATGAACATTGCTTTGATACTTATGTTTTGTATATTGTAACATGTGTTTTCATTTTCAAGTATTTACAGAAACATATACGACGTAAAACATTGTCAATTATGAAAAAAAACTAGTTTCCAGCAAGTTTACTCTAACTTTTGACTGGTGTGTGTGTATGTGTGTGTGTGTTTGTGTATGTGTATATATATATATATATATATATATATATATATATATATATATTATATATATATACATACACACACGATATATATATATATACTATATATATATATATATATATGTATATATGTATATAATATATATATATATATATATATATATATATATATATATATATATATATATATACATATATCAGTAAGTAAACTTATCCAGTATGCAAATATGTATATCACTTAGTCAGTTTTATTTATTTTACAGTACAAGTCACTGAAACTATGTAATATGTTATCCTAGGGTAGACGTTCTGTAAAGTAACTCAGTGTTGAAAAGGTTAAACTAATTAGTGTCAACTGAACAACCTATCAAGGTTATTTATAAGACAAGTTTGGGCAATAACATAAAAATGATACTAAATAATATGGGGGGATAGGGTAGTAACACATAAAGCATAAATTCTAGTGTGTATGTTACACTCAGAGTCAGGATTCGGTCAATCGCCGAATAATAACCATAACCATTTTGCGATTTGATAATATACAAATGATCAAAGAACGGAATGAAAGGTTATTTCAGTCTTTGAGCAAAATATCTAACAAGCAAAGAACGAAGCAGAAAAGAACTGACAGCATCTTCGGTCTTTGAGTAAGCGATATAATCAAATTGCAAAATGTGCTTTGAGCAAATGCACAGTTCTTGAACAGACTTAATTTCTTGCAAGTGCAACAAGTTTTGTCAAACAAAAAAAGTGTGTGTGTGTAAAGGCGTTCAGTGTAACGCTAAATACCAGAGTGGCAAGCCTTGCAAAACCAAACACACACAAGTTTCTAAATCTAAATTGTGCTGTAAATCAAACCCTGACGCTGACATTGATTATTGTGCAAATTCTGACTATTATCGAACTAAAATACTAAAACCTTCCCTCACAGTAACAGTTTACATGAACCGTAAGTCCTCTTTTTATAGAGCATGGTATAAAAAAAACTCAGTCAAACAACCCAGATAACTTAAGTTGTGTTCTATAAACACACTAACATTTAAATATAATTTTCATATTCTTGCAGTCGTTAGCATTTGCCTTGTTTTGTGTAAAATCTGACAAATTTCCAGCGTAAACATAACAGTAAATTAAGGGAAAAACAAAACAAATCAACCCCACTGTCCAAAGGAGAAAAAAACAACAAAAAAACACAAGGTTTGAAAATTACATTAACATTATGACATGTAAATAATTCAATCTTCTCAATTTATGAATTAGGTGACCCAGCTTCTTCTAGTGAAAGCAACAGTCTCTTCCAGTGTGCCGCGACTGCAGAAAACTTTTTGCTGTCATATTTTAATCAACTTTACATGACTGCACAGCCAGTTAGATTTGCATTATCTTCAGCGAATACAACTATATCGTCGTTTTTCCAAACAGTACATTAGCAGTAGCCTACCTTTTCCTGTAACAGAACTTTCAACAGCGACAGCTCCGGTTGATCATTTTATTTTGCTTTTCCGTACTTGAATATCTATAATTTCTCTTTCATACATGCATGTGGATTTATTATTAATTGAGTTACTGCCCCAATCACAACCAAGATATGCAGAATATCTCTTTCATATGTGTACAGGCCTAATCAATCTACTTACCACGTCACAACCAAAATGCGTCATGTACTGGAGTGCTCAGAGTTTTGTCGATTTTCAGGAATAAATATTAGATTTTTTATTTTTAACCAATATGAAATGTACTTATTTCAACCAAACCTTTCAACTGTTAAATAACCAGGATTACAAAATGAAACAATGGCATAATATTAGACCCACTGAGTCGGAAGTGTTTAAATCAACAGCAAGTCTGTCATTTGATTCACTTGTGTTTCTGTTTCAAGACAATTGTTCTGTATGGGGTGCCATGTGTCTTTTTACCAGATTTAACTTAAATCTTGTATGTTTTTCCCCAGATTTATAAATGTTGTGAAAATATATATTTTTTTAAACGTGCACATTCAGATACAATTTATAAATCTAATGACAAGATTTAACATTTAGCAAAATATTTAACTAAATCTTAAATCCCTTAACAAGAGTTAACATTTAGCTAAATATTTAACTGGCCAGCTAAATCTGGAGTTTGTTCTGGAGCGGGCAGAGAATTTTTTCAGTGTTTATTTTGACCTGTTTTCGAGTTTTATGTAAATAGTTTTTTTTTTTTTTCTTCTAGTATTTTGCTTTTTACACTGTGTGAAATTACTGTGTTTGGTTACTTTCCAAAATGCTTGGATGTTTTTTTTTTCTGTCACAATAGTATTACTTGCACAGACAAACTTGCTTTAAGTTTAATGTTTGGGGTCACTATCCTTCTAAAATGCTTTCCACAACCCCCTTGCAAATGAGGCCCCGGTCTCAATGGGTTAACTTCCTGCATAAATAATAAACACATAAATAATGAATCAATGACATGTACCTCAAATATAATTTATGGATTTTTTGTTCATTCAATTCAATATTTTATTAAAAAGTTAGTATTTCACTTGCTGCCCATTTTTAAACACCCCCGCAAAATTGGTGACTGACCAAATCCTGACTAAGTGCAACATATAACTATACATATTTAAACTAGATATGCACTAGATATGATATCTGCTATGTGTTGCTGCTACTATTTCATGTATTGTGACTATCATGTATTATGCACACTCCACTGTATTTAATGTATTATGCTTTTTTTTTTTTTTTTTTTTTTTTTTTACTATACATCATGTATTATGCATTTTTCTGTATTTGAAATATTATGGATTTTCTTGTTGTTACTGCATCTTGTAAAACGCTTTGTGATGGTGGCCCTCTATGAAAGGCGCTACATAAAACAAAGATTGATTGACTGTTTGATAGATTGATATGTAGGTCGTGATAATCTACTTACAGTAGCTGCTCCCAAAACAATCATATCTGGTTTTAATGAAGTACCCTAAAATTAAAAACAAAGGTTAGTCAGAGAATGCTGATAACTGTGTATTGTACTCTACACCATCAAAATGTTATGTATGTACGTACTTAATGTTTGGTCAAGTAGATTAAAAATTAGGTGGTCTCTCTAACATGTTTCAATTAAAAAGGAAAGAAATAAATAAACAATAATTGATTCTGTCTCATTTCCCCTCACTAGCCAGTTATTCAGTACCTTTAAGAGTTCTTTTTAGAACACCTAATACTTAAGTGTGCTATGCATGTTAGAGAGCTAGCCTTCATGTCTCCATGGTAACCAGCAACCACCTGTGAGTGAAAAGATTCACAGGATAGAATATCTCATATGGAGGGGAAAGGAAAGGGAAAAAAGAAAAAGGACGTGGGCGTTTGTTAACAAAAACAAAGCTTCCCCAAGGGCATAATGTAAGGGAAATGGTCAGAGGTGTGTATCATCACTACAGAGTATCACCGTTCCAGAAAATGAAGAGCATATCTACTTATATCAGAAAAGTATTTCCGAAAAATGACTATTTAACACAAACCTCTAATGTCCAAGCTTTTAAAAGTTCCTTCATAGAACTGTTCACTTCTGCCTGCCATAGGAAATCCTTTAGAGAAAAAAAAGAAAGATATTTAATCCAGACATTTTTAATGCAGTTGAATGTTTAACATACCAAAAATGCCATGTCAAGCAGTTTGTTCTTTTTTTTTTTTTTTTACTCAATACCACATCATTATTTGTAAACACCATCATAAACTTCCACCAAAATGAAATTCACCACTAATTTGGCTGTCATAGTATCTGGGGTTGGTTTCAGGAATCTACAAAGTACTACAACTGTATTTTTATTTTATTTTACTTTTTACAAACAAACCAAAGGCGTCTCATCAGCTGTTATTTAAAAGTGTCAACTCGCTTTCACCAGTAGCGAAAGTACAACGCCAGAAAGCTGGAACAATGTAGTGCTGCCACACTGCTGTGTGACGCACAAACCTTGAGCACCTCACAAAGCTGCTTGTTACCATGGCAACTCCCCACACTGGGGAGTCCCTCTCTGAAGGTGTTGTTATGGTAACCACATTGGTGAGGCACCTGCTGGATTTGGAGCAGTCAGAATTTGTGAGATTTTAATTTGTTCAATAATGGCTTTAGTTGAATCTGGTATTGCATGCGACCTGAGGAAAATAAAATTTACAGTAAGATTCCAAGAACAAAGATGCTCAATTGTTAATGACGGCAGAATAACACTAGCACTGGAGATTCTGAAGAAAGACAGTAAACGAACGCGGAAGGGGTCGTACTAAAAGGAAGATCAGGATGATTGGGCGACATAGTTGAACATACACTTTCAGGAGAAATACTGTAAACAGTCTGCAGTGGGAAAATGGCGAAAAACACAAAACACTATTTTGTGCCAATTGTTACTGGTATGATGGGTATTAAAATATTTCAGTAACATGGCGAACACTGTAGTTACATTTTACACAAATAGTTACACTTTTTTTTATCTATTTTTACTGGGAAGATGGCTATTGCAAATGTTTTTATTAGGAAAGATGGCCAAGAAACACGGTCTAGTTACTCATATCACTGCTTTCTAGCTATTTTTAGTGGAAAGATGGTTATTACAAAAGTTTTTATTGGGAAGATTGCCAAGAAACACAAGTTATTCATATCACTGTTTTCTCACAATTTCTACTAGGAATATGGTTCTTATAAAAGGTTTTGTTGAGAAACATGCCAAATGTTTGAATAATACTGATCAACCCAGCAAATTGCATGATTAGTCTAACAATAGGTTTGAAAGCAGACTGCATGACCCTATGGTAGTTGGTACATGCATCTGTAACAGCCATGTTCCCACTAAAAATAGCTAGAAAGCAGTGACATGAGTAACTAGACTGGGTTTCTTGGCCATCTTCCCTAAAAGACTTTTGTAAAACTCATCTTCTCACTAAAAAAAAACAAATCTCCCAGCTTGCCTCATAAAAAATGTATATTACTCATCTTCCCAACAAGCAATCTGGCATATTCCCATAAAACAAAATTACTGAAAAAAAAAAGTGATTTGAGTAGCTATAGTGTTCTTCATCACTAGGCATTGCCATCTAGTGTATAGGGGGTTTATTGCAGGCAATCATCCCATCTTCCTTTTTACGATCACGTGGCAAGGAGTTCATAAAATGGAAGGCAGGATTGTGAACAAACTATTGTTTCCTTCTCTCAACTAAATAAGGCAAGGTTATATCTCTTAATGGACATAAAACTGTCCATTTCTTGCCAAGACATGACAAACTGCCTTGTTCGTTTTTGATTTTGTGATGTTGTACTTGTGTCTTTATAGTGAATGTTCCATGCTGGTGTCACACAATGACTTGTAGAACTAAATTCTATGTGGTTTTAAGGTTCAGATTTGACAACTGATTATAAAAAATTGTACCTGGAATTCTGTAAATTGTGTGTTGTTTCCAGTGCTAATGTTTTTTTAAATGATGAGGGTATATTTTACATAGTGACTGCAATATTATCTGAATGCATTTAAATGCTCTCAGCAGAGGCATAAATGAAATATTTGTTTATAATATTTTGTTTGAGGCCTAATAAAACAGTTGTTCATTGTTTGTATTTTGTATTACTGAGTTAAATTGTCAGATAAATCTACTGCTTGCTTCCAGTGTCTAGTGTCTCCTTGCTGTGGTGATAAAGAAAAACATAAGTTGGTGATTTCCTCATGGTATGCATTTTCATTCTTGCTAGCAGCTTACTATTAAGACTCTGCAGTTGTTTTAAAGTTGTTTTATTGTTTCATCACTAAACGCAACCCATCAAAACTGTTACAAATGACTTATATAATAAACCGTGAGGACAACAGTAAAATCAAAATCAGTCCAATAACTTTTTGTAGTGAAAATAGCTCACCACTTTCAGAGAAGCACTTCTGTCTTCAAACACAATGTTTTCATGCTATAGAAATAAAATTAAAATAAATATCAGCATATCAAAAGCAAA
Organism: Polyodon spathula; assembly: GCF_017654505.1. Lineage (NCBI taxonomy): Eukaryota > Metazoa > Chordata > Actinopteri > Acipenseriformes > Polyodontidae > Polyodon > Polyodon spathula. The sequence goes on along the minus strand of NC_054536.1, from coordinate 86,084,013 downwards.
GACACCTGAAAAACTTTCAATAGTGCATTTTTAGATATATTGTAGGAAACTGCAATACAACTGAATAAAAAAATTATTTTTGCCAATCTGAAATATAATTTAATTACTTAAAATGTCAGACCTTTACAAAAGTTTACCACGCCACTTTTTTTTTTTTTTTTTTTTTTTTTTTTTTTTTTTACCATAGTTTACCCTGGTTTGTCATGTTTTTTTGTTATTTTAATATGCTTTAGCATACCTCTGTGCTTTACAATGCTTACCTATACTTCACCATGTTTTCACTGTGCTTTTATTTCACTTTGCTATCCTCTTACTACGGGAAACTTGTATAAAAACGTATTCCTTCTGACATTTGGACCTACATAGAAGCTGACATTAAATAATATTACTAAAAAAAACAACAAAAAAAAAAAAAAACATACCTTCATTCCTCCTTCTTTAACTTCAAAGTTTATTATGTTAACATATGAATAGAAAAGCTGCCGAATTCTGGAATCTCCTATAAATGCTATGTGCTTCTCAGAAAGGCAGCTCTTTGCTTCACTGGAATATAAAAATATAAAAAAGAAGAACAGATATAACAAATGCCAGCTTTCTGGAAGAGGCAGTAGACCACAGTAGGTTGGGCAAGCAGTAGCTAGAAGGGCAGAGATGTGGAGGTGAAGGAATGAGAATGAATCCAACACAAAAGGGGCAAGTTACTTGTCAATGTATGTGTATGTATGTTTGAATTAAATGTGAACTCAAGTTTGAAAACTTTTGGTGTTTATGTAAAACAAGAAAAAGAGATTTTTTTTTTTACTCACTTGCTTTTATATCTGTGCATCATACACCCGTAAGGTTGCCATGCATTCTCTCCCAGCAATCTACCACTGGACAGAAGACGCTCACAGGCATCTCCACCTACAAAGCAATAAGAACAAATTGTGAATGTGGGTAATTCAGTACATCAATTTCACAAACAGCTAAAACTGTGGGTGCAGAGTATGATAGCAGGTTATGTAGGAGGTTAACACTATATTCATGGAACGATGGGACAAGAATTCTGAGGAGACAAATTTACTCCAATAAATGAACAGACAAACTAATTCTGATAACATGCACCATCAGTCTGTAGTTATATTTGCCTTGTATGAACTGTTAATGTGCCTAACATTTCTTTCTTTCAACAGACTCTCTCAGAACAAGTAAGATTTATTTAATGACTGTGTTAGCTACAACAGCTTTAAGGAAATCAGGTTTAAACATCCATATAAAAAAGTCGTAAACATTTACTGTAGCATGCAGTAAATGAGGACAGCAATGTTATTATGAACTATAGATCAATGCTGTATGAAGAAATCTGTTTTTGAGAAAGGTAACCTATATGCAGAACATGTTTTAAAAAATAGCACTGCAGGCAGGTTTATTTTCACTATCCTAATACCCACAGCATAACTTTTAAATCTGATTTTGTCGTGACTGATGACTTTAATGCATCAGATTGCACTTCTGATGCTACATGGTAGGATACATGACGTACATTACACAGTCTGGATAGGTCACTCATCAGGCTGAAGTTGTTTTGATATCAGACATTCACAGTACACCTTATAATACTATAATTACAGTGCCAGCTTCAACCACTCTTGCCAAAAAAAAAACAAAACACAGGAATGGTTTGTCATTTACAAGGTATACTCCTTGCACGTTGCTAAAGAAAACAAAGAAAATTTCTAGGGTACACTTTCAAATTATTTAAAAATGACACAAGAATTTAAAATAAATGTCTGCAAAAGGAACTGGTAATACAGAACATGATGAGCTGTTGGAAAGACTGTTTGCACATGTCTGGTGTTATGCCTAAAAGTGCCACTACCAAATGGTGTAACCTGGCAGAGTTTGGCATCTATAGGTGCCAAATAGTGTCTCCAGTCTGGTGACACTATTTGGCACCTACAGATGCCAAATAGTGTCACATCGTTATTTAAATAGAGACACTATTGGGCACCTATAGATGCCAAATAGTGCCACTTTGCCAAATAGTGTCACATTGTTATTTAAATCTACTCATGTTGCATATAGCATAGGGAGTGGGGGGTATACATAAAAAGGGGGGTAGCCTTGGTTGTTTCCCACCCCCCCCCCAGCAAAAAAATATTTGATAGAAAAAAATAATACTACAATATATTCTAGAGGATTATTTTTGTAGTTGCCTTGTTCAGTAGGCCAGACAGCTACATTATTATTAACTACAATTAATTAATAAACAAAAACAGTAACTTTATTTATTTTTTTAAATCATTCATTTATCATCTTTTAAGTAGACGATTAAAATAATAAAAACAAAAAAGCCATTTCCATTTAAAGGAACATCTATTATGTTTGTGTCTTTGTCGCTTTGCACTTTCTGTACTCGTTTGCGTTCTTCCTTCAAAGAAATTAGCCAAACATGCGTTGTTTGGCACTTGGCCTCCCCACTTTAAAGGTTGCAAAGCAAGCTGCTGTTCATGAAAAGAAAAGGTTTGAAAACTACATTAGCATTAGGCCTATTCACATGGAAATAATTCAATCTCTTTTTATTAATTTATTTATTTTATTTGCTGTTGGTTACAATTTATGAATTACGTGGCCCAGCTTCTGCTAGAGAAAGCAGCAGTCCCTTCCAGTGTGCCGCGGCTGCAGAGATGCATTTCACTTTTTGCTGTCCTATCTAAATCAAAACTTTACATGACTTTGCATAATCTCAGTGAATACAATTATATAGTCATTTTTCCCCCTACAATACATTAGCAGTAGCCTACCCTTTCCTGCAACAGAACTTTCAACAGCGACAACTCCGTTTGATCATTTTATTTTGCGTCTCCATACTTGAATATGTAGAATATCTCTTTCTTTCTTTCTTTCATACATGTATGTGGATTTATTATTAATTGACTTACTGCCCACATCACAACCAAGATATGCAGAATATCTCTTTCATATATGTATAGGCCTAATCAAACTACATACCACATCGCAGCCAACAATGTGTCACACGCCCACGTGGACTCGATTACTCTTATACAGTACATTACTAAGGCCCTACCTATTTCACGGCCGTGAAAAACGTGACATAGACCGTGAAATTCATTCTTCACCATGAAAACTTTATATTATGTGTACTTCTAACCTGCACTTAAATCCAGTGAAGTTATGTGTACTGGTCCAGGTTCCTGATGTGACTTTAACCTTGTTTCAATTTCAGAAAGTAAACTGGACAGGATTTATTGATTGACACTTTTAACAGCAGCTAATAACCACTCTGGGATCTCCTCACCGATTGGTAGATACGAGTATCCAGGACAGGTTTAGTATCCTAGGAGATCAACTGATATGGTTAAGCAAGTGAACATTTTGCAAGTGTCCAAAATGCATTTATTTTCATTTTCAAATGCTGCTTTATTCAAAATGATCTCCATAAACTCCATATCTGCTTTTCTTAAATGTTTAAAGTGTTGAAAAAGGTGCATTTCCTTTGATTGTGATTTTTCTACAGTAACATGGAATATGTGAATACAGGAACATGTTTTATGCACCTTATAAAAATGTTCATATAACACATCAGTCCAGCCTTTCTGCAGGAAACTGTTTTGAGAACCTTTTTTTAATATTATTTTTGGGGATATCTTTTACCAGTCAGAAAAAGCGAGTTGGATAGTAAACTTCTCCAACTAATTAGCAGTGAAACTAAAGCCACCATCTCCACACTTTGTTTTCCTCATCTATATCAATACATCCATCTTCTTTAGATCTATTGTCTTTACTTCACTTTCAGGCACACTGTGTACAGAAGGTCGGTTTTGCAATCAGGACAAAAAAAAAAAAAAAAAGGACTGATATCCTTAACTTCTTCAAATATGTTATGAAACCAATTCATGCAGTTGTCACAGAAAATTTCTTCTCCATGCCATGGCATATTATACCAGCAATAACAAGCACCATCTTTTGACATTACATTTTCACTTGCTTCATTTGAAACATTTGTTTGTATTAGGTGATCCTTTATTGCTTCATCATGTGAAAGCATAGACATAATAAATAGTGCAACTTCAAAGAGAATCCAGACTTCTACCTTCTAAATTGTGAGCTAAGGCATTACAATTATTTGCAGTGTGTCCTCTTTGCTTCTTTCTTTCTATAGCAACTTTTACTTGCCCAAAAACTTGCTCTTACCACTTTACGATTGTAAAATAATTTTAAAATAGCCACAGGCAATGGTTGGCACGGTTTGCTAGCAGTGTCTTTACGATTATTTTAAAACAAGGCATACAGCACAGGCGATTGTTGCCGTTATTTGCTAGCAGTGTCTTTGCTGCTATCCCCATAACGATGTTGATTTCTTCCAGCCACATTTAAAATCTTTGTCATGTTTTCCAACTGTAATTAAACATGTGACAATTCAGTAGTTATTTAGTTATTACGGTTATTTGTAATAATATTTGATTTATTATTTACCATTCTGCTTATTATTCTCTATCATCTCAACACATCAGTTTTGTTAACATGTTGACAAAACGTGTTCTTCAACAAGAACAAAAAACAAGCAATAGGCCTGCGGTTCTTTGGACTAAACTGTCAAACTAAATGTGAGGTAATCGTTTTGGCAAAAATCAGTTTACAATAGGTAGTCCTTGATGCTACAGTATTAACACATTTCATAAACCTTACAAGGTTCCTTTGATTAACTTAACATATGAGGAATTGAATAATGTCGGTTTATTAATTCTATTTGCCACCTTTGAATAGGCAGCCTGACATGTTGTTCCTTCCCGGGCTCGACTTGCTTGTTTGCTAATTAGAACAAAGCACCAGACGTGCACGTATATTCAACTGCTAAACACAAGCTCACTAAACAACACTTCCATAATGTATTTCTGACCCTCCTTCCCAGCAATACGATCTGCTGAAACTTATTTCACTGAAAAAACCTGGATTTCAAATGTGAAAGAAGACCTCTGTTTAGTTGTTTTGTTAAGAGCTGTTGAAGCTGGCAGTGGTGTAGTGCTATATTTAGAAGTCAGGGGTCGCTATTAACTGTTTGTATGTTTATTTGGATCATTGGATATCGAAAAAAAACAGTGGTTTTGCGGCCATTATGTACGTACTTCAGCGATTTAAGTTTTCTATTTATTTATTTATTTCAACTTGTGCTGCTATAACATGGCTCTCTCTACTCTAGCTACTGTAGTAAGAATAGAAAATGGTGAAAATTGCAGATTCAACAATGGGTGGACCAATAAATGTAGTCACATACATTTAAAAATGTTTGCAATGACACTGTTAAATTCTCACACTGTTATATTATTAAAGTACTATTCATATGGTAAAATGTGCAAGTCTTGTTCAATATATAAACATTTTATGTAATATTTACTATTGCTTAAAAATGTGGAGAGTAAAATACTCTGGCCCACCTTAAAACCGCGGAATTGGGCTTCTATGGAGTCGCTTACAATTTTACCTTGCTGCTTTTCATGCTTGGTCACTTATGTTGAAAATGGTTAACGTATACAAAAGCAAAACACATTATCTACCAGGTTTTTGTTTTCTCTGTAAGACATAGGGGGTCGACTGCAGCGTAACAAAGTTTGTCCACTTGATGCGACTAACTAGTGGATTAAGCAAGTTCAGCCCACTTGCTTGGACTCAATTTAGTGCATTTGTTAATCCTGATTGCAGCGTACCAGACGATAATCACCACAGGTGGATCACCCGCTAAATCGGACTAAACAAGATCATGATTGCAGCGTACCAAATAGGTCTAGAGATGGTCCTGTTCAGGTGGACTAACTTAGTATTATGAAGTATAAGACTAACTTAATACGCTTCCTCGTCCTACGTTTATATAGCACATTTTAAAACAATGACAGCTCCACTATCCTCTGAAATGACATCTGAAAATTACTGAAATGAAAAGTGAAGCCTTTTTAAGCATTTTGTCCAGTAAGGTTCGCTCGCTGATGCAGAGTCGCATGAAGAGCTTCATACTCAGTGAAGGGTACTGTAGACCCACATAACCCAGTGTCTCAAGTGAAAGGCATCACTAAAATGTAACAGAATACAGAACTATAGACCATATTTAAAATTATTATATAAAATTGACAATTACACTGCGTATGTTGTATCATTACCTTGTGTCGTTCCTACACAATATTAAGAAATTATACATTTTCTAGGTAGTCTGAGAATGTAGCCTATAATTTAAATATGCTGCACCTTTTTCCTTTTTTCTCATTTATTACGGTTGAGGAACAAAATATTCTGGAGAGACTTGTTTTATTTATAAAAATGTTGTAAAAACTGTAACAAAGTGCCACACAATAAGATACTCCTATATTTAAATAATAATTAAAAAATGCACATTTGATGTATTCAATTTAACCGACTGAATCGGCACATGTAGTAATATATAAGCAAATGTAGAACTTAACGTTCAATGTCAATGCAGCAACAAGTATAATCCACTAGTGTGGAATGTGCACAAAAATACAAGTACAATTAAGCCTATCAATATAGATTATGAATATGTATTTTAAATGTGTTTGCCCAAATAACGCCCAAAGTAGCCAAATCAAAGTGCTTTTATCACTAAATTGGCCTAAATGTATTACTGTATTTGCTTTTTGTCATATTTCTGACTTTTTTGCCGGAGCTTTCAATATCCTCAATGTTTTTAACCAAATGTTCGTAATGACGATGTACAAGATGTCTGAGTTTGTCTTTACACCTTAAATTCCATCTGCACTTGTATTGGCTTGTTATGGGTTAGTCCTCATTGTCTGGCTAACTTGTTCCACTTGTTCAGACTAGCTAAACCACTTGCTGTCTGCAGGACTTGCTAGACTGCTTCTTAGTCCACCTGATGTGGATCAAGTCCCTGGTACGCTGCAATCAACCCACAGTGCATTGTTAAATTCATCGGTGCGCTGGAACCCTAAGTCATTAGTGACATCACTTGGTGCTCATTGTACAGGGAATTTAATAACAGTTTGGTGAACCAACAGAGCAGATAATAATGATAGAAAGGCTGCTGCTGCGGCATGCAAGGCTGTGGTTAACCTATACGAGCTGAAAGCTTACTGGGACGAAGGTTTAGCTATCTTTAACCAACTAATTAGGAGCTTCTTGTTACATTAAAATGTAGAAAGCAGCTGCAACTGTAAATATTTATAAATATGAATATACTTACTATGAATCTACACTAACACTTCTTTCCATGCCACCGAGTAATTCAGATGTACAGCGTGCATTTCTTCTGCTGAATGTGGTGAACTCTAAACTCAGAAACCGACTGACCCAATAAACTCTTGGAAACATCTTGTCTATTCGCTGTGGATTCAGACGACTGGGAATATGCTGTAAAAGACTTTATACCTAGTAATGACATGATTCAGCTCTTCAAATCAGGCATTTACCAAAATGATGCCTAAGGAGTACATCCAAGCTGCCGGGATACTTATGATGCAGTAAAAGTGAAATGTAAGATTCAACAAAACAAGTTTAATTGCAGGTTACTACTTTGTTAAGTCTTCCTTTTTAAAAAAGTAGTATACTGCAAGTATGCCCAGGTCAAAATATTATGTTTTTACTATTGCTGCTATTATGCTATACTATTTTACTTTCAGTATACCAGTTTTTTTATGAAGGTTGTCACATACTGCACAGTAATTTTTATTTTATTTATTTACTTTTAATTGTTGTCAACGATTTTTTATCCTGGTTTTTCTCCCCAATTTTGTATCCCCAATTATTATCCGTATCCTCTGCTCACTGCTCACAACCCCCTTGCTGACTCGGGAAACGGCGGTTGGAACAGGCGTACTCCCGCCAATCCGTCATTTCTCGAACTGCGGATCCACAGCAAGGCCACTAGACCTATAGTGTCTGGAGGACAACACATATCTGGGGGCTCCACTGCAGAACCACAGGTGCCCTATCAGGGTCGCTGGTGTGTGGTGAACTGTGGATTCCACTGCCAACCTAAGCCCTCCCTACCCAAGCGGCGCTCATCCAATTGTGTGCCGCCCCCTGGGAACCCCCGCTCACAGTCGGCAGTGACATAGCATGGATTCGAACCTGCAATTTCCAGGCTATAGGACGTACCCTGCACTCTACGTGAGCAAAGTCATTTTTTTAAGCCAGACAAGATGAATAATGTGATATATAGGCAATTTAATGTTCATGTGACCGGAAATGATACACAGGGGAGGCTGGGTTTTTTTTTTTCCTCACAAAGATCTGGCAACCCTGACTCTACCTGTCCAGGGTATATGAGAAACACATGCAAGCAGTTTTACAGCAAGTACAGTATAAACCAGTCTGCTTTGTTGCAGATGAAACCAGATGGGATAGAGAAGTGTCCTGAACATTGTACTGTATTAACTTGTAATTTTATGAAAAGTGTATATTTTGGTAATAATGCCCCTCGTTTTCGACTAGTCTGTATATTGTAATGCCAGCAATAAACTTTTTTTTTTTTTTTTTTTTTTTTTTTTTCCCCCAAAACACCTTAGACAGATTAGACCTTAGACCAATAGATTTGTCAAGGAGATACTGTACAGGAACAGAATCTGACTTTAGGACATGTAATGATATATGAGACATTATGCAAAACGCCTCTTGCTAGAGCTGCATTGCTTGACTGTGCATTTGTTTTCACAAACTGAACGTTGGACTGAAAACTGTTGTGCTCTCTCGACTACAAATACAGCCTGCATTTATAAAAATAATAATAAAGAAATACTGTTTGTGTTTTAGTGCGTATGTATCTTTATATAAAAACCATAGGACCGCTTGCAAAAACGACACAAATGGTTGTGTGTGGCATCTGCACCGGTCCAAAGACTTAAGCCACAGAACCAAGTACATCAACATAACAAAATAATGTGAACACACCCAAATTCAATATACACTGCTAAACAACGGCCTCCTCTGTTGTGTTTTAGGAGACTGCAGTTCAATCTTGCATTAAACAATGCGTTTAATTTCGGGTGTTTCACAGCGTATTTGCCATTGTGACAGCAAACACCGGTGACAGCGCTAGATTCGGGAAACCGTATGCATGTGTTAAACATGCTTAAATCTGGAGTATTTGTAATACCATGGTAGCACATCATTAGTATATATATATATTATATATATATAATATAGTTATATATATATATATTGCCTATCGCTTTTCTGTTGCTTCTTCCAAATAAAAAAAGTACTCGTAAAAATACACGCAATTAACTTTTTTACACGGACCAAAAGCATAATGACGACATAAGAATACTGATCATCAGACTTATCCTCGTCATTTTTCTCCACTTACCTCCATAATTCCGGGAGACTGAGTGGCATATGAGAAGCAGAAGGACGGCCACTAGAGCGAGCAATTTGGCATTTTCTATGGTAAAATACTGGTTTATCTCTCGCTTGCCTCGGCTATAGGCCAGGACCGCCATCTTGGATCCCCCATGACAACAATCAGACAGACGAGACGCAGCTGTGGTGCTCAACCGCGAGATATGCGCGTAGAAGCCTGCTAAACTTTCTGCAGTTGATTTGGTCCTTTCAGCTTCACTGCTTTCCGGTGCTGCTCCCAGTGCTGGGGCTGTCTCACATGAGTTCTCCAAAGTTACTTTAGAATCGATCATGTTGCATTTACAAATTCTTTAAAACAACGAAAAAGGTATATTTTCTATTCAGGCTTTTGTGTTTCAAGAAACTTTATAACATGCCAGTTAAAGTCCAAAAGTAAAAAAAAAAAAAAACAGACAAACAAACACTTCCAACCAGTGGCATAGCTAGGAATGGAAATTTGGGTTGGCCCCAACTTCTGGTGGACTAGCAAGTCCCAAAGGTCTGACGTCACAAGAAATTTTACAAACAAGATTTAAATCTAAAACTGCATACATGAAATATCTCCCCGAGGTTTCAGCTGCGCAAAATCGCCAAGACTGAAAATGTATGATGCCGAGTAAAGCAAGGCGAACATTTCTTTAAGTTTATAACAGTAGTTACACGTATACACTACAATACAAAGCACACTGCATACAACCTACAGAAACAAACACACTGTGCATAACAACTGCAAAAACCTTTCATTTGAAAAAAAAAAATGCAAACAGAAACAAAACAAAAAAAGAAATAAAAAAGCTGTACTGTAATAACGTGTTACCACTGTCAAGCAAAAATAAAAACTTAAAACTAAAATCTTAGCTGTGCTGCGAATTCCTCGTTTCCGGCTAAATATGTCTGCTTTCGTTTTCACTGCATTTTTTCAGGTACAGCTATTACATTGGCTACAAAAAAAAAAAAAAAAAAAAAAAAACTTAACAAGCAGACAAAAATAGATTTCTTAAAACAACCTTGAGTGACAAAATCAGCAACATTTTCAAGTTTTGTAAAACTTTTAAAATTATGTTGACACGCTAAGAAAAGGAACGTTCAATTTCCATATTTTGCTGCTTTTAAAATAAATCTTATACACTGGAGAAAAGTTAACTGCAAACCTTAAATGACCAAACCAAATTTTTGTATTTATTAACATTTCTAATTATATTTAGAAATAATTTTGAAGTTTTAAAACCACAGATACCTTCAAATTATTAATATATTGTAACATCATACATGCCACTGACTCGGTCATTGACATTTGCAGTATGACTGGAACACCAATCATGGTGTCGGTATTTGTTTGACCCCGTTGCCATAGTAATCAAATGCATGGCGCTGATAAAAGTATGACTTCAGTGTGAATACTGTAAGGGAAATAAAATGCCTATGTTTTCACGGTAAATTGCAATTAGCTGAAATCAACTTCTGTTTTTTTGCTTACGAAATCAGCTGTCGATTCGCCAATGCCCGCCATTGCTGCAGTGCACATTCAAAATACTAATTTCTCACAGTTCCCAACATATTTTTAAGAAGGAAAACTGCCTATAGACTCCCAAGCACTATTTCTATGTAAACCATTTAAAATGTTTGACGTAGACAAACATTATATATATATATATATATATATATATATATATATATATATATATATATATATATATATATATATATATATATATATATATATATTTAACATATATTCGCAGTGAATGCACTTTAAAAAGTCAAACGAGAACACAGTGTTACATTTTAAGCAATTATAGTAAATACAATGAAAGTCAGTCAGTTACTTTTACCCTTGCCTACATAATATCCTCTCATCTCAGCTCCAGGAAATCGCACATATCTCTTCAAGGTATTTGCCAGCATTCAGCCAGCTGTCTTAATTCTGTTCACTCAAAATATTACAGTACAGTGTATCACATTACAAAGTATCACATTACAGAATATCACATTACAGATAAGAGCAGTTGTAAAGTACAATAAAATCAATACCAAATAAGATCAAATTCAAATAAAAGCAAAATAGAGAATACAGTAAATAATTACATATAAGAGTGAGTTCGACTCATACATAAATACAGTTTATTTTATCTATATACACTAATTGGGTATAACCGGGTTTAAGAGATACATCTTAGCTTTTTAAGGTCCAAAAAATAACACAGTTCTTCATGACAATATTAGTATATTCAACTGTTAAAAACTATGGATGGTTTAAAACAATATTACACTGATACTATTGAAACGAATCAAAGTGCATGGGAGTTTATATCCACAAGGGGTCCCCAGACCCCTGCGTAAAAATAATTCATAGTTCATGTACAATATGTTTTGCATAATGTGGGAGCCATAGGTGCATTTTAATAATATAATAGCTTTATTCTTAGATAGCACCTTTCATAGTGGACCACCATTACAAAGTGCTTTACAGAGGTAGGCTGTGAACTGTGCATTACATGCTGAGTCACTTACAATAGGACATTGATTTAACATGTCATCCGCAGGATGGGGCGCAAGGAGGTTAAGTGACTTGTTCAGGGTCACACAGTGAGTCAGTTCGTGGCAGAGGTGGGATTTGAACCAGTACCCTTCTGGTTACAAGCACTGGACTTCAACCACTGGACCACACTGCCTCCTTAACCATTATAATGGTAATTGTACAAAAAAAAAATCCTACTGTATATGTTCCATCTAATACCACTCCTATGTATATTTACTTAAACTGCAGGGTGCATCAATTGGAAAGAATCCAAGACATAAGCTAAGGATATTATACTAGCAAGGGAGACTATTGTCTCATATTATGCAAACTGTGGCTAGCTACTTTGGTATTCGGGTTCCCGTATTTGAATAATACATTGTTTATGTCTAATTTCAACCATATCAGTTATTTTGACTCTACAACTACTCTACAACAGACTTATGTCTCTATCAAGCCTTTATGATGTGCTTATCCATCGTGCACTGTATTGTATTATCGCAAGATAACAGGATTTGAAATCACAGTGAACGTTAATGGCAGATAGATTCGACTTGTCACAATATTAATTCCGTACTGCACCTTAGAATTTCCACACTCATAACTGGATGGCCCTGAAATTACATAGTTAAGTGCAGTTGCCTAGGAAACTATGGTACTTGAGGGCCATTGTTGCAGAAAAACAATGTTCTTGCCTTTAGAATTATCAGCATACTTGGCAACTGCCATCTTGATCCAACAGCAAAGCCTGAAACTCAAAATATTGTGTTAGCCTACTTACTAACAATAGCTTTAGTCTTTCTTAATCCACACTGATATGTCAAAGGACCCTGCACCTCCCTGATTCATGACGTTAGTTATGATATCAGTTCTTTATTCTGTCTTCATTTCATTTCCTCATGATAACAGCAACTGGAACCACTTAATTTCTGCAGTCTGTGGCTGCCCCATATTCACACAGCTGTATCGTAAGAGGCAAGTTTATGAAGTTTTGATGATTTGGTGACAGATGTTGGTATTCATAAATTTCTAGATTGTTAGAAGGCCAGGACTTTGTTTTCCAACAAATGACTATCAAAAGTGGTTCTTTGATTTATCTGAAACCCAATCATATTTTTTATCTCAGTATTAAAATATTATGTCTTTTTTTAAAATGTGTTTTGCGTGAGTATGTTTCAAGATTGCTGTACTTTTAAATAATTGGGCAAATGTTCTAATACATAACTAACTCATGCCCAAGAACTTGGGGATATCATGATATCTGAAGATATATATCTCACTTGGGTAGGTGCACAAATAATACATTTATGTGGAATACCTGAAAAAAGTTTGGTTTTAGATAGGTGCCCACACATACAGTTAGAGTTTGTGTGTATGTGCATGTGTTAATATAAAATATGTAAAGCGCGATTTCAATATATCCAATTATAGGTTGAATGATTGATTGATTTATTTTATATTGCATATAAGATAATTATATTCGGAAAAGCACGTTTTGGTATGTTAGCATAGAGAGCAAGTAGCAAACGGCAAAATAAGGTAATAGAGTATGGATACTGTAAGCACAAGAAAAGATACACTTCTTTGCCAATGCTATTCTTCTTAAACATTAGAGTATTTTGACTTACAGTTCCCTTTTCTTTATAGCATGCCATTTTATTACCTTATTTAACTATTGTATATTAGAATAGTTTATCTACAAGAAATTACATTTGAATACAAAACTTCAAATTGTGCCATAATGAAGTTTTTCTCTATATTCCATGGCGATGGGGCACATACAAAGATTTTGTAACATACAAAGGTAATGTTTTTAAAAATAAATAAATATATATAAATATTATATATATATATAATATATCATATTTATTTATATATATATATATATATATATATATATATATATATATATATATATATATATATATATATATGTGTGTGTGTGTGTGTGTGTATATATACACACACACACACACACTAATGAACTTAACTCATTGACTGGTGTGTTTTGGAACATTGGACATGCTTTATTTCAGAACTTTTCACAATTTATTTAAACATCTCACATATACAAAATAGGTACAATAAACTTATTTTTTTATTTTTTTTTATTTTTTTAGAAAGATGTCTCCTTTTACCCATTTAAATGGACGAAATGTGCTTAAAACATTAACACCTGGATTGAAGAACAAAGAATAAAAAATGCTAAGGAATGATCCACATGCTTAATATGGGGTATACAGATAAGCTGCAGAGGATTCTGTCTACAATACAATACAAAGTAATACAGTAAAGTGGTTTAAACTTGGAGCGGCGTCTTTTAAACTCAGCAAGAAGTGTAGCACCGTGTCACTGCTTCAAGCATGTAAGCCACATAATACTGTATTTAGCACCTTTGCAATAGAAATTAAAGCATTCCAATTCTTACACTAAGGACGTGGATCAGGTTTTAATACAAGTATATGAGGTAGTTTAAACCTTTGGAGTTTGTGGTTTTAAACTTCCTCTTTGGAAGATATACAAAGACCACAAGTGGTGTGTACTTTCATTGTTTTTATTTCACTTTATTTTACAAATGCTGACATGTCCCTCAACAAGGTGATTTCCACATCTCTTGGGGTCTGTATTACATTGCATTGCACAATGCTCCATTCAGTTCATATTCTTGTCCGTAGGCCCAGAGCTTAAGCAAGTGGATGAGCAGAAGAAATCAGCATTCAGTATAAAAACAGAAATGGCAGAGAGATTCTTTTTTTTAATTTATCATAAGTCTATTTATTTGAAACAGACTGGGCCAATGTCCAAACCAAATTCTTGATCAGCACCACCAATGTCCAAAGGTGCAATGTCGAGGATGGGCAGGCGAGATGGTTTTGTTGTTTTGTACTGAATGACTGTCTTGCCCCATTGACCAGTGTGTTGCTGTAAAAAAAGAAAAGAAAAAAAAAAACGGTTATACTCTGGTAGCATTACTGGATATATATATATATATATATATATATATATATATATATATATATATATATATATATATATATATATATATATATATATATATACACACACACACATACCTGCTGTATCCACCTACCCTCCAAGGTTAATTTAAAGGGCTGTTACATTAACTTACAATTACAATTTTAAACCTTTTATAGGATATAATATGATATTTTTAAATATGTTATATGCAAACTTTTTTTTTCCCCCAGTATATATCATTCAATGTAGCTTGGAATATAGGATAGGTGATTACAGTACTTGATTTTTTGAAAAGAACAATAAAATCATGTATAACTTACAGTGCAGTCATCCTCCAGCACGCTGAATGTAAAGCGGCTGTTACCCTCAGCTCTGAGTTCAACGTCATTGGAGCCTTGCAGCAGGACAGCCTTCTTCAGGTTGCCGGCTTCAGCATCCATGTAAGCAATGCTGTTCTTGCAGTGGTAGGTGATGTTCTGAGAGGCCTGGTTGGCCAGCAGGCGCATAAAAGCAAGCTGGGTGGCCATGGTCTGAGAAGTCATGCTTTCGTCGTTGTATTCAAACTAAAAAAAATAGAAAAAAAAAAGAACACCAATTAAAATGTATATATTAATGTATCTTTCTGCTATAAATGTGATGGCTGTGTTTTGAACCTTTAATATTAATACATCCTGTCAGCAGACTTTCATCTTATATATTACTTTTTCTATGATACGAAGTCAAAGTTCAATAGATAATGTGCTTCGGTCTATGTAGCCCCAAAGCTACAGATTTATTCTATGAAATGGAACAGACAAAATTCAAGAATTAGCATGTTGTTAAATACATAGGAATTCAGTGTAAATACTTAAAAAAATAAAGCTTTATAAATACAACCCATTGTATCTATGAGTCTATGTTTTCCTCACCTAAAATAAGTTACCTGAGCATTATTTTCTAAGGTAATAAGTGTGCTGGTGAAAATATTTGGTTTATTAAAGCTGTACCTGAGTGCCACCATTGATAGTTTCTCCAAACCATGTGTGCTTCTTGTCCTTGGCATTTCTGTACCAGTTCTTGCGTGGGATGCTTGCAGGGTTGGGGTAGATGCAGGTCTCTCCAGTGCTGAAGTCACAGTGAACCTTGATGGCATCCATGATGCAGCCCTGGTTGGGGTCAATCCAGTAGTACCCTGAAGAAGACATCAAAGCCAGGTCAGTATTGATCTACACTTGATTGCACCACTGAAAAATGAGATATAATGTGTTCTCTTTTCTGTTTATCTAACTCAAGTGAGTCCTGGGTATGATCGTCCATTATGGCCAACAAATCCCAACTCTCTCTAAAAGAATACCAGTAGCTGCAGCATAGAGATTTCTGGTACATTTTTTTGATTAATAAACTGTTGGTAATGAAAGTCTACTTTATAAATATTTGTACTAATTGAGCAAGTATTTGTAGGAGACCGGCTGCTTTCAGAACTGGTTCAGTCAATTGATCCAAACCTGCTGTAGAAGACCTTCAGTAACAGGAGACCACTGTCCTCCTCAACCAAGCAGGGTTGTCTACAGCAGGTAGGTACCTCTATAAAAGAACAGGTGGTCATAAACATACCGCTGCTCCATTCTGGGTGGCTGAGTCTAATGTCACGGCAAGTACGAGCTGGGTTCTTCTTGGAGCCCTCTGGTGTGAGGAGGCTGTCGATCTGGTTGTTCAGGGACTTCAGGGTAGCACCAATTTCGTAGTCCTTGGCTTTTTGGGCAGCCTGGTCAGCTCTGTATTCTCCCTCATATCCAGAAACTTCATAACCACCGCCAGAGATACCAGGCAAACCAGGAAGTCCGGGAGAACCAGGGGGGCCCTAAAGGGAACAGATTTGTGTTATTTTCCACTTTTTTTTTTTAACTTGACACTACTTCCTACTATTAATTTCTAGTATTTGTACCAGTCCTTACATACAATTCTTTCTAAGACCTTAGAGACTAATGGACCTTTGTTTTCCTTCTGCTCAATGCAAATGATCCCAATACCTATAAGTAAGGTTAACTGGTAACATGATTATACTTTCTTAAATTTTATATCTTATATCATGTAGCTAAAGTGCTGTCACATTCTAATAATTTTCACTACTAGATCACGACTTTGGAAGTTGCATTAACTTTATACTCACAACTGGACCGCTTTGGCCACTGGGACCGCGAGAACCGGCTTGGCCGATAGGACCAGGGTGTCCAGGTTGACCATCCTTTCCAGGTGGACCAGATGGACCAGCAGGACCCTAAAAGCAATGATATTAATAATTACTTTTATAAAGTATTTTAAAACTGATTTTTTATTTAAATGAGTTGCTTAATGTTGTATATGTTGTAGTGTCGACATGGGTTTACTTACTCTTGGGCCAGAAGGACCAGTTTGACCAGAAGAACCTTGTTCACCACTCGGACCCTGTTAATATAGAAAGATTTATAAAGCAGAGCAATGATTTTAACTTGAGAAAACACTGATTTAAAACAGGTGTTGGTGGGGTGTTCAACTTATTTACACTAAAGGGCATAGGAACTATAGTTGGGAGGTGGAGAAATGGCCATGAAACTGAATGATCCCACAAGGTCTTATTGTGGAGGGTTTTTGTAGTGTGGATAGGCTTCATCTTTTGACACCAAAAAAATGTTTTAAAGCTACTTGTTGGTAACACACAACAATGTTTTGGCTGCTCTGGGATACAAACTCAGATTTTTTTGGTTCATTTTTATAAGTTTATTTCTATTGCTATTTAAGGTGCTGCAAAAGAAAAGAGTACTTACTGAAGGACCAGGCAGACCTTGCATACCGGAATGGCCTCTGAGTCCCTTCATGCCTCTTTCACCTTTTTCTCCAGCAACACCCTTCTCACCGCGTGGGCCTTGAGGTCCCTACAGAATAAAAAGGCTTATTATTTAGATAAAGGACAAGGCATGGAAATGCAGTGCAAACATTTTTTTTTCTTCACTGCACTACATGCAAGGTCTTCTTCTTCACTGGATATTACAGAACAGTGAAATAACTGCAGCATTATGAATGCGCTTTCTTTAAATAAAAAAAAAAATACAATTAGAAAAACAGCTGAAAACGAAGATTTTTACAAAACCATACTGAAAACCATTGTCTTGTTGGACAGTGCTTTGTGTATAAAACCGAGACAGGATACTTACAGAAATACCTCTTGCACCAGCTGGACCAAGGGGGCCTTGAGCTCCACCGGAACCCTAAACATGAAGCATGAAAACAAGTCAAATACAAAGGACATCAGTATTTATATATACACGTTTTTATTGGAAACCCCATTTATTTTCCATTTTTCAATGATGTTGTCTGAAACATGCCAGTCGAGCAAAGTTTAACTCGTTTCATGGGCACTTTCAATAAAAACATTACATTATACCAGCTAGTATACAGTGGTAACTGCTAACATTTTAGCATAAAAAGAGATCTATATTCAGTTTTGAGGTAGATCGTTCTGTAATAACTCATGTCAAATTATTTTGTATAAAGATACTGGTTAAATAACGTGTGTATAACTTGAATATTGTAATAAGTAAAGGAATTCTGTTAAATTCTTAATTACTGTTTGGACATGAGTCATAAACTATATACCACAATATTAGTTTCTTTACAAACTAATAGTACCTTACATAGTGGTCTATTTCTAAGTGTGAGGTATCTACTCAGACATGTGTAGATATTGTTCCATACGTGATTATCAACTTGAATTGTATATGTGGAATCTTTTGTCTCATCATTTCGGATTACTTTTACTTTTCAGATTTTGGATTTCGGTAAGGAATTAATTGTTTCGCATCACTCTATTATAATGTAATACATGACACTTTCTTTTTCAACCATTAACAGTTGGTCAGAATGAGGCACAAGTGACAAGTCTTGCCAACAGACGTCCTGTAAACACATAGCAGGGAATGATACATACAGATTCTCCACGGTTTCCTGGTCTACCAGCTGAACCTGCTGGTCCGGGAGCACCAGGAGCTCCAGATGCACCAGCAATGCCAGCGGGACCGCCCTCACCACGATCTCCCTGGTGACGAGGTGGAGGGAAACACACTTGTTATATCTAACGTCCTAGAGTCAATACAACTTCTTATTTATGTAGAATATTAAATATTTCAATTAACAGAAAATGCTTACCTTGAAGCCAGGGGTACCACTGCGGCCGGGTGGACCATCATTACCAGGGTGTCCCTTTTAAGCAGACATACAAACATTGTTAAAGATATGATTGAATTAAGAACATCTTTCTATTTTGTGGTCTTAAGCTAATAAAATAGTCTTGTTTTAGAAAATAACCCAGATCGTTCAGTCTTTCATTGGTGTAACATTTAGCACTAGGATAATGTTTCTTGTTCTTAACATATCCTATACAATTTAGATTTGCTTTTTTAAAAACTGATCTTGAAAAACATGGTAAATACATAACACAAGTTTAATCTAAAAATAAATAAATAAACAAACAAATAAATAAATAAATAGGGCAAATACAATATTTGGCCATGAGAAGGTGATATAAACTCTCACTAAAATCAATGGAAAACAATACTGATGATGAAAGAGAAAGGTTTAAATCATGAGCAATTCACTATTTATACTCCATACATATGATCTGCACACACACACACACACACACACACACACACACACACACACACACACACACACACACACACACACACACACACATCACAACAATTTAACTATGAACTAAGAACAATCAGTGTTTCAAATTTCAAATAAATATGAAATCTGCATCATAATGATTTGATCTGCCTCACTCACTTCACGTCCTGCCTCGCCTGGTGCGCCATTCATACCAGGAGCACCCATATTACCGGCTTCACCACGTGGGCCTTGTGAACCTGCTGGACCTAGGGCACCAGGCTCACCCTGAAACACACAACATAACAAATGAAGAGCACCAAACACACGGGTCAATGCAGCAATGCAATATATAGGTCATTTTCTCCCTTTACATTGTTTTTCACTGCTTATTGCTACAATAATGGCCTTTTAAAACTACTATTAACACCCCATTGCTTCAGTATCCTGGGGTGTTAAATTGCACCCTTTACACAAGTGACGGACAACCAGTGGAACCCAGGTGTTTGCCACAATATTTTTCAGTATTCAGTTAATGCAACATATACTTACAGTGCCACCTGCACCACCAGGGAGACCACGATCTCCTCTTGAGCCAGGCAGACCAACAATACCAGGGGAACCGAGAACACCACTAGGACCTGAGATACCAGGGGGACCCTGCAGAAGTAACAAACATTTCATTATAAGAAAGAAGCATCACATTTTCTTTACAGGGGATTTGCGTACACACAGTTTCATCTTGCATTTTCCCCCCTGAATAATAGTGAAGAATGGGGAAACCTACAGAAGAGTCCTAGTGCCAGTTAAAATTTTTTTTAAAAAAAAATAGAAAGCATCTCCTATGTAGGACTTTATATCTCCAGGTAGCAGTTTTTATAAAGTCCTACGTAGGAGATGCTACTATTTATTTATTTATTTTATTTGGCACAAGGACGCTTTCGTAAAAACCTGAAACTTCAGTAATTGTTTAAAATCAAAATGAAGGTCCAAAATGAAATAATTTGCTCTTTCTTTATTTTTCTAAAACTGTGATTCATAAACTAGAATTTAGTAGTGTTCTTGACAAATGGAGGGTGCGGGGGGGGCTTTGAAACAAACCAAAACTGACTTACGGGAGGACCAGATTCGCCAGATGGTCCTTTTTCACCAGCTAAACCAGCAGGACCAACCATGCCTTGTTCACCGGGACGGCCAGCTGGTCCAGAATCACCACGAGCGCCTCTGGGTCCATCCTTACCAGCATTACCGGCGGGACCAGGAGGGCCACTAATACCCTAGAAAACAAAGAAGTGACAATTAGGGAGACTACTGGGAATCCTGTCCTGAGTAGTGACTGACTGTTGTACAAAACTGTGTGGTGATTTCGTGAGATGGGTGACTGCACACTGAGTGCTAAGATTGGATCAAATGTCTTAATGTCATAAACATCTACATAGTCCAATGCATTGCAGTCTACATATGTTCTCTAGTGCATTAAGTTGTCATAGGCCGTTGGCTGGCATTTTAAGTGTTTTCATTTAAAAAAATAAAAAATCTGTTAAACTTAAAAAGAAGAAAGTTATACAGTCCTATAATAAATTACGAAACATACCACCATCATATTATACAGTACCTGCTACTCACTGCCTTGAAACTATCATCTTAGTAAACTTCCTGTCAAGAATAGTACTGTAGGTTAGTTGACTGTTGTAGGAATACTTACAGCAGGGCCAGGGCCACCAACTCTGCCAGCACCACCAGGAAAACCAGTCATACCCTAAAGTGTAAAAGAACAGAGGAAATAAATATAGGCTCCATCCATCAAACAAATTTTAATATGATTCAGGAAAATGACAATACTTACAGTGGGACCCACATCACCACGGGGACCAGGGGGACCACCTGGACCAGAAGGACCCTACACAAAGGAAACAATATATTGTGGGAAAGGCATTAGATCATAACAATATGTTGTTTGGTTGTTTTCACATCTAGGTTTGCTTAAAGTAAGGACTAGCCCACTACCCAGTCGAGGTGAGTGAATTGCCTGTATTATGGTGCATGCTGCCAATTTTAAGAGGCCTAAAAGTTACCACACTACAGTGTTCATTAGTACATCTCAAGTAATTCTGATATTCCATAAAATGTTATCTATATAAACTTACAGCGGGTCCTGAGCTTCCAGCAGGTCCTGTAAGACCTTGGGGACCAACATCTCCTTTGGATCCTCCTGGGCCTCTCTCTCCTCTTACACCAGGTTGACCATCAGCACCCTACAAGCAAACAAAGTTGCATTAGGTTGAGCAAAGAGTAAAACACTAAACATTAGTATAATGAAATAGAAGAGCTTCAGAAAGCGCTTTCATTGACGTGATACTTACAGGAGGACCAGCAAATCCAGAAGTACCAGCAGGTCCTACTTCACCACGCTCACCCTACCGAAGAAAGAACACACCACTGTTTACATCATTGGGTTGGCAATTGCTATTAACTAAAATAAGATATTTGTATGTATTAGGTACTTCTAGAGATGTTTTTTACTGTTGTTAGATATGTGGCTATAAAGGTTACAAGTGCACGTCATACATGAAATGAATGTGCACACAGTGGGTTTTCATAAAAAAAAAGTGAAATAGTCTGAAACTCAACCTGTTCAATACAGATACCAACCACAGAAAAAGAGATGCTTTTTAGAAAATTATTGTTTGTAAAATATATTTTAGCATGGCAAGCTCAAATCTTACTGTGTGCACTGAAACTTCAACATGAAGGGAACATGGAACTTTTTTAAAAAAACAAAATGAATAAATAAGGGAATTATGGCTATATATACAAAAGGGACCAAAAGCAACAACAACAAAAAAAAAAAACTGATTCATTGAAAATATGCAAAAGAGAAGAAAACAAAACAAAAAAAGAAACAAAAACCCATTCAAATTCTTAATCCCAGGCACCCTGATCATGTGGCACAAGATGAGGCTGTTCACTGTGGCTTGAATGGCCAGCAAGGTGGCAACCAGGGCAACATAACCCCAAACAGCTCTGGTCTTGTGCGTCTGATCCATAAACACGAAAAAAAAAAAAAAAAAAAAAAAAAAAAAAAAAACATTTGGAAAATAGGTGCTTGTGCCTTCGATGCTGCCATTTCTCTTATTTTGTAAAGATTTTGTGTGGAAGGTTTGGTTACTGCACTGAGTTAGGTCTGTCTTCAGCCCAGCAGCAACATTCCAAAAACTTGCATTCAAGGCAATCTCCTAATATGGTCATCTACCAGAAACACTCAAGTAGGACCTCATTTTAAAGCTCAGAATTCCCTCTTTCCAATGACATATCAAAAGTAGGGCTGTCTCCTACAGTAAAAATAGTTAAGGGTCAGGTCGTCGGCAGGATATTTAACATTGGGCACACCCTAAAAGGTTAAGGGAAGGGGAACACAATGGAAGAGTGTGATCTCTGACATCTACAGTGGAGGTAGGGTCAAGCACAGTGACAGGCTTTGCAATATCAGTTCAGTAATGATGATGATGACAATGCACTTAGCCTTTGGAGTGATAACAGGTAATCCCCCAAAGTTAATACACATCGGTCTGCTAATTTGATCATTGCTTCCTACCAGAAGAAGCATTTCAGATTTACTAGAGACTGCTGATGTTGTTGTTGAATACAATTCAGACTCACTTTGTGCTAGGAGTTTAACACTAGCTCCTCACTTTGTATATTGACTAACAGTGATTTTGGATTTGAACTACAGTCCGAAGATAAGTTATATTAGCTATAAATCTATTAGCAAGACCTTCAAAGGAAAATGTTGTTTAATGAACTGACAAAAGCTATTTAGTGTTTTACAGGCATTGTTGGCAGCCACTGCTGTATGTGAGTGTTTTGTTTCATGTTTAAAAGCCATGTTGATACTTACAGGGGGACCACGAGAACCAGCAGGACCAGCAGCACCACTAGGGCCAGATTCACCCTTAAATAAAGAAAAAGAGTAGGACTCCATGATTTTTGTTATCAACAATGCATTATTGTTATGCATAGTAACTATGCAATTACTTAAATTATTGACCATTACCTGGTTTATCTTGTTCTAATTTCTAATTATTAATTTTTTGCAGTATGCCCTTTTTTATCTTAATCTGAAGCTAGGTTTTCTCTTGTAACTGTTTACATACAGGTAAACACAATTATCTGTTTATTTAGTATAGTAAGGTTGATCCACATTAGAGGGACATTTGCTAAATTGGGCGATGGTGTGAAGCTTTACCTTGTCACCAGTTGCACCAGAAGGTCCAGGTGGGCCGCTTGGTCCAGGAGCACCCTACAAAAGTTAACAAAAAAGGGCATTAAAACACATACTGACAAGAAGTTCTCAAAACAGTATAACCTAAATGGGGTCACACTTTCTCTTTACAATGAAATGTTCCATTATATAACATTCTAGCATTCTAATTGGCTGCCTACAGCACTCTTCATCATTAAGTGGTTTTACTTGGGCACAGGTATGTTTTGCCAATCCAATAGCAAGAAGATAAGATGCCAATGTCAATGTCATACGCATTACAGCACATTTATTCATTTCTTTGTGAAATTGAGCCTGGCACTTGCTGCTATAAACAAGGTGACAATTTTCTTTTTCAATTACATGCTTGTTGATTTATTTATTTATGACAAATAATTTGGTTTAAAGCATGTTTTAAAATCTACACTTACACGTCCACCATCTCTGCCTGTGTTGCCCTCGGGACCCCTTGAACCGGTCTCACCCTAATTTGTAGAAATTAAGAGAGATTTTAGTTAGATTCCAGAAAACATGTGTACATACTGTTCAGTAAACAATGATCCTTTTAGATGAGTTCACTACTATTATTTGACACTTGTCAAAGCATTATAATATATAACCAAATATCTTCTTGGCTCACCTTTTCACCTTTGCCACCAGGAATGCCAGCAGTACCACGCTCCCCTGGCATTCCAGAAGCACCCTGGTAACCAGCAGCACCGGCAGCTCCACCATTACCAGGCTCCCCCTGTGGACAAGCAACACATTCTCTATTACATAAATGCGGCCAGTCATAGCAAATGCAGCAGCATTAAATATCAGATTTAACGTTACACACCAACTCTTAGTGAAAGCATAGTGCACATCCTTTTTTTCTGGCCTCAGTCCCCCAAAGGGGTAGAGTGACCAGTCATGTTAATATGCTTCTTTTGAGGTTCTTTTGAGGTTTGTGGCCATTAAAACATTAGAAGCCCATTAGCTACTGGGATGCTTTAAGAAAGTCTTCTAATGTTAATGTGTGGATAACTTCTACCATTAATAAACATATTATGCTTTACACACCATTAATATTCTTCGTAAAACTATTCTAAACTTGCAACATTAGGATTATAATGTTGGCATAGAGACAGTCAGACCCCATAGTGGACTCTAGATTTATGAGGTTATGTTGACTAGGGTGACTAGGTAAAATCTTGTATGTAGCAATACATTTTAACAGCACCCTGTAACTTAGTGATCGCTTTTTATATGAAAGATGAGAGCTACATTTAGACAAGGAAGTTTAGATTAAGACCTGGGTATCAGGTTTATTTTAAAGGAGACAACAGTTACCTAAAACAATGCTTAATCTCAAATATACTGTAGAATTATACCCCAAGAATTATATACCAGTGTTCCTTATTCTGAGAAGCAGGCCTCTAATGACAAGAATACATATTTTGTGGACTGACAAACTCATTGGCGTTGTCAGTCTGTTTTTTACCAGTTAGTCTCTCTCCTGTTTATTTACCTTGCCACCATCAGCCCCAGGAGCACCAGAAGGACCACGTGGGCCTGCTGGACCTTGAGCACCCTGAGAACCAGCTGCACCTGGGTTACCACGCTCACCCTGTAAAGATAAATAGACAAAACTCAATACCTGTGTACACTTGACATGCATCTTTTATACTATCGCACGTTTACATCCTCTTCATGTGTCACACCCATGTCCTGTTTCTCCAGGATTCCAGAAACAGTGTCAGTGTAATTATTACTTGAATTTTATGGTGAGTTAGATTTTATGTATAGAAGTTGATGAAACATCTGAGTTCCTCTCATAGAATGAAAACCAACTTACTCTTAGACCAGCAGCGCCTGGCAAACCAGAATCACCAGCAATACCCTATAAAAAAGAGAAATGGACATGCTTTAGTTTATAATATAGTGTGGAGTTTATAATTTGCTGATAATTGTCAGTCATTTTCCTTGTATCTTTACCTGTACTTTATATCAGACCAGTTCTGTTTACTTACCCTGTCGCCAACTTTGCCAGCTTCACCAGCAGGACCAGCAGGACCAGGAAGACCCTGTTAAAAAACATAGAAAAATGAACTTGAATCAAAACTGATATTCTACTGCTAACATTTTGGTCACATTACAGTAATGGAAGTATAAGTAACAGCTTGCATTGGAAATAACAAAATAGACCCCCTCCAAACAAACAGCCATGTTCAAGTTCTATCTGCAGATTGTACTTTAACTACCAGAATATGCCTTGAATACTTGCATGGTCAGGGCAATTTATTGGTGCAAAATCAAAGCTGCAATAATCTACTGCATACCATTTTCCATGGAACAATTTAGAAATGTCAATTTTAAGGCCTTTTAATTGATGGTTGAAAATGTATAAAAGGGAACCATTACAATTAGATATGTTTCAGTCACAAAAGTTTTATAAGGGCAATAATGAACATCAATAATCAATACAGTGTCATGTTTCAGAAAACTTACCTGGAAACCAGGAGCACCAGCGGGTCCCTGTTCTCCTTTTTCTCCAGTATTACCCTAAACAGAAAACAATACTAAAAACATCAGTACCCTTAAATATATACTGTTGTAATAAGATTACAGATAACCTTTTCCAAATCAAAATTAGAGAACCATGATTTATTTTTTGTAAAGTGACATTTACACATGACTCAATTAGCAGACACGGGTGTAGTATGTCCTGATTTCACAGTTAGTACTTACTGCAACACCAGGAAGACCTTGAGGACCAGTGTTGCCATCAGGGCCAGGAGCTCCCTTGTTAGGAAAAAAAAGAAAAAACAAATCAATTTATATCTGGTTTCTTTAAGAATCTTTATCATGTAATTTAGGATATAATCTATTCATACATTCAGGCAATGATCTGACTAAATTACTGTACAATGTAAGTAGTGATGCTGACTCATAGCTAACGATTCATGTGATACACAAAGGGCATTTATGACAGGGTACTAAATGTAGCTGTAACTTGCACATTAAGTATTGAGCCTAACGTGCACCAAAAATCTAAATGTACTGTCCCATTTACTAAAATCAGCATACATTTACATGCACACTATTAGGTTAATTTACATACCATAGCATGCACCAGCAGTCCAGGTGTATGTTGCTCATTATTTTAATGGACAGTGGCTAGTAACATGTACTATAAGTAAAAGGTGCATTGGCTACATGCCATCCAATAATATATACTAGACCAGAAACTTACTCTTGCACCAGCTGGGCCAGCAGGTCCCTTTTCACCGGGTTTGCCAGGCAGCCCCTAAAACAAAAAAGAAAGCCAGGTGTCAGGTTTTTGTATTTCAAGTTATGGTGTTGTCTAGCATTTACCTTTGAAGGCAACTAAAAAATAAGTTAACTGAAAAATAAATATTATTCTTGCCATATACTGTACAGTACACTTGCCACCACAAATGGTACTGACGGTATTGCATCCCAGTGTCTGTTGGAGGGTAGCGTATGTTCCTCCATCATGTGTTATCCATGAGTATAATCTTTATAAATTGACTAGTTATATTTTACTTTATTAGAACATGGAGAGAAAAAATATATAAGAAATAAAATACTGTTCAGCTCATTATAAAGGGACACTTTACAATTATTTTATTTAATATACAGTTTTATGACAGAACATGTCTTATAATGTGTCACTGAATTCCCTCTTAATTATGAGCATCCTTATTAACTTACACCAGGGCCTTTGGGGCCGGGGAACCCGATGTTTCCGGGCTGACCTCTTGGACCAGCTGGACCAGGGGCACCAGATCGACCGTCTTGACCGCTAACACCCTAAAGACAGTAGTTTAAACCATCACTTATAAAGGATAACAGCAAAAAATCTAACTACTACTAAATCTATCACATTTCCACGATGAATTTGCACAGATATTAAAAAAGAAATCTATTTTTATCTGCTTATATTTTCATTGGCAATAGTCCTCTGTATCTATATACTGTACAAAATATGTACAGTATATCTATCTATCGATCAACCATCAAAATAAAAGAAGAGATACTTACAGCGGGTCCTTCCTTTCCTGGAGGTCCAGACTTGCCTGAGTTGCCAGGGTAACCCTGAAATAAAAACAGGTAATACAGGTTTTTACACCATGCCATTTTAATATATTATTTTTAGAATTATAAAATAGTCTAGCTTGCTAAAATGCTTTTCATTGTGTGCTATGAAAATTAATTTTTTCCATATTTTGCTGTAGGATATTGCTTCTGTGGAAGACATGTCTTATCATGTCTGAGGGCCAGCTATTTTACCATTTAAACAACATATGATATAGACTTTAAATATGGATTCAGATTGTTTGTGATCAAATTACCTACTATTAATGTATTACTAAATGGCATTCTAGGTTTATTAGTGTCCAGTTGGTGGTTTGACTGTGTGAAAGTATGTTGATACACCCAGCAATTACAGAAGTTAAAAGCTGTAAAAACAGTAGACAATGCATGTTAATAATAAAATGAATGGGCAGTCCCACTCATTATCTTATTTTATTGAGCCCAAGAGAAAGACTTCCACACTCATATGTATATCTATATATGTGAATTTGGGGTGTATTATATGTTCATATAACAAAATAATTGTGCTGTATATGACCACCATTTTATGTAATGAGAAGTACACATTATTGTGTTTGTTAAGAACATTCAACTTGTGTAAGGATTACTATAACTATGCAGTCACTTAAGCCTGCTTTTATCTTATTCTTGGTAACCTTGTAATCACATCGATATCTGCTACTGAACTATGTACAGAAGACTTTCACTAATCCAAACCCTTTGGGATTGGTCTGGGTTCAGATTCATGATTAGTTCAAAGGCTTTCATCAAAAAACATTAAAAAAAAACACTAATAACTCTGAATAAAATCCAGAGGCAGGTGAAGTGCTTCACACACTTAAAATAGAATTATGATATTGAAATGTGGTTCCTAAAGCTGCAATCAGCATGTATTTCATTATGACACCATAGTTCGAATTAGTCTCTACTGTACTGGCCAGAGAACATCAGTGGGGTCATGATTTGAGTTCTGACTGGTCTGATGAGCTAAATAAGGTTGAAATATGGCATCTGTAGATGTTTTAACCTCTACAGCTTTACCAGACAGTCTTTCTCAAAGCAAAATGCACCTCATTACCCAAATCAATGGAGAAAAAACAAACAGTAGTACAAGGTTTATGGCTTAACTTTGTGGTTCACGACCCTGAGTGGAATTACTGCCTTATTACCACTATGCATGGCACCTGTCATTCTCCATTTGCTGACCCTGAAAGGACTCTGGACTTACTCTTGAGCCAGGGAGACCAGGTTCACCAGGGCGGCCAGCATCACCAGAGGGACCTGTTACACCAGGTGCTCCAGTGGCACCACGACTGCCGGGGCCACCCTAAAGACAATAAATACCATCAATATATCAACATATCACAAATGCACATTTAATTATACTATGCCTATATGGACACCCAATAGAGACACACTTGCATAAGGTGTTTGCAAAAACAATCAATGTAATTACAACAACATCACATCCTATATAACCCCCCCCCCCCCTTTCATTACTTTTCCCCAATACTACTGTGTGCATCCCAAGGGCCCCTGTCTTAGATAAAGATACACTAGTAACAGTGGTGATTATCTTCTAAAAAAAAAAAAAAAAACTGTTGGCCTTAAGAGTTAAACTCCAAAGCATAGTAGTATTTGTTTTTATTATTGTGTGCTCTCAAAAGGAAGGTTTCTATTGCCTTCTAATCCTTGTGGAAACTGCACACTAAGCATGTTATGCCCTCTTTACATGCAAACATGTATGTTTGTTTGTTTTACTCAATAAGCAGTCTTACAATTGGGCCTCCTCTACCATCAGGTCCAGGGAGCCCGCGAGTTCCAGGAACACCCTGTTGAAAATAGAGAAAATAATACATTTAAATATACTGAATACCAATAACATCGGTATCAGTTATCCACATTTTCAACTTACTAACACTGATAATATAAAATCTGTTCTCATTGACAAAACATTACTTCAGTGATATCTAAACTGTCTTTAAACTTACAAAAGAAGTAGAAGCTGGATGCTTCTTGACCATTTTAAGTTACTTTTTTTTTTTATTAGTTTATGAATAGCTTATTCTATTTTAATTAACTACAAAAATGTTTGTCACTGTTAGTAAGATTGTTGTGACCTCTAAAATAGAGCACATGTTTGTTGAATGGTTTGGTTCCAGCTGAAATAGACTTACTCTTCCACCTCGGTTGCCAGCTGGGCCAGCTGGGCCTGCCTCACCAGTTGAGCCTCTCTTTCCTTCCTCACCAGCAGAACCCTGCTGACCTTGGGGACCTGCGTCACCCTGTTTGGGAAGCAGAAATATCACTGCAGAATTGGTATCTAGAATTCCACCAAAAACAGAAATTACATTTGAAGAAGAATACTTACAGGTGGACCCTTGGAGCCAGTATCACCCTTGGAACCAGAAGGGCCAGGATCACCCTAGAGTAAGAAAAACAGAAATATTTTACTCATTGAATTAAAAACATCAATACAGTGTATACATATGTATTTATTTACTACTACTACTATAAAAACAATATATTACTGTAAGCTATTGAAAATATGAAAACATCTTGAACACAACATATACTAATTACTAATAAAATAACAGGACTTGCAGTACCCCAGCTCCAGAAATGCAATTTATTTTTTTCCTTTGAGATTAACACTTTCAAAATCTTTCACAATCAAAATTTGCAGAATAGCTATTTTCTATATTGGATAACAGGTAGCTATAAAGTAGTCATTTTGTAAGATTTTCATGACTTTTTACAAAATACTCACACTGTTGCCTCTGGGCCCAGAAGCACCGGCAGGTCCCTGAGGTCCAGGTCCACCTCTGGGGCCGGGGAAACCAGGAGCACCAGCAACACCAGGGAGACCCTATGGGAAAAGAACAGGTTCACGCCATTTACAAATGGATATAACCACATAGTGGGCCAAGTTGCAAATCTCACCTGAAACTGGCTTTAATTAGGATTTTCCCTTTTCATAATATGTCTGTAATTCTCCATCAAAATGTCATAGCTAGAGCTTTTAAATCTTAATCTACAACAGCTTTGTAAAAGTTTTGAAGGCCAAGTTTTTTTTTTTTTTTTTTTTTTTTTTTTTATTCATCTTCAACTGAAATAAGGCATTTTGTCATATCCCATTTGCTTTGAAAGTTGGGATGGCATGTCTGAGGGCTGTATGAAGAGATAGATATCAGGTAAATATCCATAACAACTGGGTAACAATAAAATAAATAAAAAAACAAACAAACAATAAGTAAGTTACTTAGACAACGCAATATACTTACAGCAGTACCTTTAGGACCATTGAGACCGTTGTTACCGGGGTTTCCCTAGGAGGAAAAATAAATGCAATTCATAAGAAAGATTTGCTTGTATGAACCAAATGGCAAACTCCTGTTTACTGTTCATAGTGACTGGGATACTTACAATAGGACCCACGGGGCCGGCAGCACCAGCAACACCTGGCTCACCTCTTGCACCCTGAGCACCTGTTGGGCCATTAGGGCCACCAAGGCCAACCTCACCCTAAATAAACCAGAACAAGAAGAGGTAGAAACAGAGCTAAACCAAACCAATCCAAACCAAGCTTATACCAAAGATACAATGGTCTAAACCATAGTTTACCAGAGGAATAGAACACACATGGGAAACAGCAACATTGTCAACCAAGTGCACTCGACTCTCTTTAAAGGGTTTGAGTCTCTAAATGATATGTGGTATCTAGGTCTGTCACCTTTTAGATCAATGAAATATTCTCCCTGATGTACCTAGAAGTTGATTATCTTGGGGGTTTTGTCTGTAACCATGGATTTAGGCAACATTGTGTCAAAATGTAAACATTGAATAAAATACACATTTTGCTTATGCCTTGTTTCCATCTGCCACTGATATGAAGTTTAAAGCCTTTCGATATTCAACCTTTTTGTTTGCATCAACGTGATCTGACCTGGGACTCAGCACAAGTGTGATATATATTATTCCACCCCAGTCACACACCTTAGGTGTCCAAATCAAAGGAAGCTAGTGGTGGATTTTAAAAGATGGTTTGCAGAAAAGAAAAGTTTTTTTAGGCAGATTGGCAGACTGTGAATTCATTTACAATAAGGAAAACATAGCAGGTAGGTGACTTTTTTTTTTAACTGACATTTATATGAAACATGACCTTCAACCTTAGTGAAACGTCCAGTTAGATTGTAAACTGCAGATGGAACAGGTGGGAGGCCCAGAATAATACTGAAACAAGTTAAGATTGAGTTTTGCAGATTATTATTATTATTATTATTATTATTATTATTATTATTATTATTATTATTATTATTATTATTTTATTTAGCAGATGCCTTTATCAGCGACATACAGGGATTATTTCGTGGTGCATGGAAACCTGTCATCAGTTAACTGGGTTAATTATAATGCATCATAAGACACAATTGTTGGTGGTTTTGAAGTGACCAGTGTGCTCTGAGCATCTGGAAATTAATCCTTTATTGAGGAGTTTCGAAAAGTTAAAACAGAAATCTATAATACATACCTTTGGACCAGGAGAACCAGGGAAACCTGGAGGACCAGATGGGCCAATAGGACCCTGAAAAAATGAAAAGCATGCATTTCAATGTAGTGTCCTTTTACTGAGTTCTAGACTATATAGTTTTATGGCATAGCTTGCCATTGTAATGGAACAGGAATAATCTAGATGCTTTAATTAGGTCAGACTATCTGTGTTATCAAGAGGATTAACTTAATGTTAAACAACTGTATTTTCTTATACTTTTACCTATTTATCTACATTACTATAGCAAGTACTTTCTATACAGTAACTACATGAATGCAAATTTAACAAATGTAACATGGGTTCACTATCTTTGTCCCTCACACATGAAAACTCTCAATGGCCTTAATGCCAATCCTAGTGCAAAACAACTATCTCCACTCAGTGTGGCCCCACAATAGCAATTATTTTCAATAGATTATTAACATCAATTAAAAAGTATGATAATTGTCTAAGTATAGCGTGCACCTTTTGGGGGGAATTCATGTGCGTGTTATGTACAGGTTTAGCATTATATAAGTGGCGTGCAGTAATCATAGAAATACTAAAATAAACTCTTTGATAAGCATTTCAAGTCTTGCTAATTTCTTTTTCAATTGAGCTGTACTGTTTCTTTCAGTATTATTAGATATTCTACTGCACGGATGAAGTGCATACTATACTTGGGTGATGGTATTCTATATAGTATAGAATGTTTTTTTTTTTACATGGTAAAATAAGGCAGTTCAATTATGTGTGTTAGATAGAAAGAGTGCATGCTATATTTTAACAAGGAATATTATCATAATTGCTACATGACTGCCATTGCTAACCCAGAAGCAAAACCAAAAAAGTCCTCTAATTCTATAAAGCAGTGGTGCACAACTCAGGCCATGGAGGGCCGGTGTCCCTCTTGGTTTTAGTTCTAACCATACACTTAATTACTTAATTTGACCAATTAGGCTTCTAATAAGGTCAAATAAAGTTGTAATAAAAACCTGCAGGGACACCGGCCCTCCAGGACCAAGTTGTGCATCACTGCTATAAAGCAATGCAATAGAAATGTGTACTTGGTACTTACAGCAGGGCCGGCAGGACCGACATTCCCATCACTACCCCGAGCACCAGCTGAGCCAGCAGGGCCAGCACGACCTCTTTCACCTGACATACCACGAGAGCCCTGGGAGAAAGAAAAAAACAAGAAACCTTTTAAGAAACAACAACAAAATGTCTCCCATGAGTTAACAAATAATCCTCAGTGAACAGCAACACAAATGGTTTCCGCTTAAATCAATCAATTAATCTATAACAGAATTGTCACAAAACACTTCACAGGGTGATAAAAAAAAAAAAAAAAAAAAAAAAAAAAAAAAACAGTACAGTACAGTCAATTTTACAACAGAATCCAGCAGGAAACATGAATAAAGTCACTGCAATAAAACAGTAAGGACAGAACAATAAAAGGTGTAGACAAGTCATTTTTAAGATACACAGGCTACACTATAAAAATGTGTCTTCAGTCTTGTTTTAAAAACAGCAATGGTTGGTGCTTCCCTTAAGGAATGAGGCAGTTTATTCCGAAGTTTAGGAGCCTTATAGCTGAAGGCTCTACTGCCTGTATTCTTTAAAAAAAATCTTTGGGCTAGTAACCCATAAAGCATCCCGTGAGCAGAGAGGTCGTCTGGGAACATATTGAATCAACAAGTCATTCAATTAAGATGGAACTGAAGTATTTATGGTTTTGTAGGTTATTAGCAGGACCTTAAAATCAATCCTGAACTGAACTAGAAGCCAGTACAGGGATGCTAAGATAGGCGTGATATGGTCATGTTCTTTTTGTTTCTGTTAAGACCCTAGCAGCTGCATTTTTCACAAGCTGCAATCGGAATAAGACATAACTTGAAACACCAGTAAACAGGGCATTGCAGTAATCAATTCTGGATGATACAAAAGCATAAATCAGTCTCTCAGCATCATTTTGCGAAAGCAAGCGTCTCAGTTTAGCAATATTCCTTCCTAATATGAGGTTCGAATGAAAGATCTGGGTCAAGCATTAGACCCAGATTTCTCATTGCAGACTTCGGCTCAAAAGGGAAGCTGTCCACTCTAATAACAGATGGATCTACATTACTTAGTTGACTTGATCCCAAGAACATTACCTGTCTATTTGGGTTTAACATTAAGAAATGTTCTCACATCCATTGCTGAATGTCAGCAAGACAGGCAGTCAGAACATTTCCAGATGAGGTATCACCTGGCTTCAAAGATAAATAGAGTTGAGTATCATCAGCATAGCAATGAAAGTTTACCTCATGTCTATGGACAACAGCACCCAGAGGCAGCATATATAAGGCAAACAGAATGGGTCCAATAACAGAACCTTGTGGTACACCACATGTAACTTCAGATAAAGCAGAGGAATCGTCCTCGATTTTGACGTATTGTAACCTGTTAGAAAGATAAAATTTAAACCAGGACAAGACAGTGCCTGATAATACTACAAGCTTATCTAGATGTTTAATCAGAATTGGGTGAGCAATGGTGTCAAAGGCTGCAGTCAAGTCTAGAAGAACAAGCCCATATCGGATGGTAACAGCACATCATTTACCACTCTGATAAGGGCAGTTTCAGTGTTATAACCAGACAGGAAACCAGACTGAAATTTCTCATATACATTATGTGTGGCAAGAAATTTAGTTGGTAAGCTACCTCTCTCTAAAAAAAGTGAGATTAGAGATAAAAAATCATTACTGCTTGCTGTTAATAGGATGTTTTACGCAGGGTACCTTCTGTTTATTTGTTAGTTTTGCAATTGTTTCCAAAAGAAACAATTTATGATTATGATTGTCTTTATTTGATTTAATAAGAGTAGCATAGTAAGTTGATCTGGCCGAGAAGAATGCCGCCTTATATTTCAGCAAACTATCTTTCCATGCAGGTTGGAAGACCAGTGATTTGGTGTTATTCCATTTAAGTTCTAGTTTGCGGCATGTTTGTTTAAGTAAACGTGTTGTGTCATTATACCACAAGGAGAATCTTTTGAGAATCTTATTTTTTTTTTTTTTTTAATGGTGTCTTAAATGTTACCAAGGGTGGTGTTATAGTTATCTACCAGCACATCGACTGATGCCGACTGAATAAGGGCTGGACTGGACAAAGCTTCCATCAATTTAACAGTTGAGGAATTGGGACCAAGTTTTTATTGCGGTTGGTATTAATAATTAAAAAAACAATAGCAGCATGATCTGAGACTGCAAGATCTCTATTAGACAGGTTTTGGATGTCTACACCATGAGTGGCAACTAGATCGAGTGATACATGTTGAGAATATCCTACCGACTCCAGTAATCTCTCTTCCAAGGGGGTCCTGGTTCACATCAACATGTACATAAAAATCACCTAAAACCACAATCCAATCCTATCACACTTGATAGCAAGTGTTGATAAGAGGTCACCGAACTCTGATAAAAACAAAGAAATGGGTCTGGGTGGTCGATAAATTACTACAATCTGAGTTGGAAATTGACCACCATCCACAAATGATAGGATTTCAAATGACAAATAACCTTCAATATTATCATAATTAAGATCAAACTCCCTACCAACAATGGTACCAAGACCTCCAACCCAGCCTATGTGGCGCACTTTCTGATAAAAAGAGAAAACAGTTGGACAGGCCACAACCAATGGTATAGTATCATCCTGTTTCAACCAAGTCTCAACCAAAGTAAAAATATCTAATTTTGATTCCAAAATAAAATAATTAATTAAAATAGATTTGTTGTTTAGAGATCTTGTATTTAATAAAGTTAGCCTAAGATGGGTTAGTGCAGGGCTACTAAGATTGCCACTGAACGATATTTTAATTTTAATTAAATTATCAGAACATGAGCTCCGACAGTAAGCTGGCAATTCACAGCGGGGGGACTGATACTACCTCAATGTGATGTTTTAAGTGTTGAGTTTGGTCACATGGCTGAAATCTGAGAGACACTTCCCCTGGCAGAAAAATAACGCAGTGTTTTTTACAATAATTCTCTATATTTTCTGCTAATTTAAATGAGCCTCTCTTATTTGGATATAGACCATATTTTTTTAAAGAACCCAGGTCTCTCCCAAAAGCTGTCCCATTTAACAATAAAACTCAGGTTTTCTCTGGCACACCAGTTAGCTAGCCAGCAGTTTAGAGAAGACAGTCTGCTGAACGCTTCACATCCCCTCCTAACAACAGGTAGAGGACCAGAAACAATTATATTCTTGCATACTTGTTTTGATTCTCGACAAAGTGACTTAAAATTACTCTTGAGAATCTCAGATTCTCTAAATCTAATCATTTGTACCTGCATGGTCAATTAATGTTAATACTTGACCAAGGTTTCCAACCAGGTTTTCCAATTTGACAGCGATATCAAGAACTAACTTGTATGCTGCTTTGCAGAGCCATGGGATAATGTAAATGATTGTTGATGAGGATATATATATATATATATATATATATATATATATATATATATATATATATATATATATATATACACACACACACACACACACACACACACACACATATATATATATGAGTGTGTCTGTGTCAGTGTGTGTGTGTGTGTGTGTTTTAGATTATGGGCCCTGTCCAGAAAGTACTAATGGGTTATTTTTTAAGACTTTTTTTGTATGTCATGGGTTAAAGCTTTGTGAATTGGTGCCTATCGTTCAATAGAATAAGCTGTTGTTTGTTAAAAAAAATGAGAACAAAATATTGTAAAGTATTTCGGTCACTTACCGCCTGTCCTGGGGATCCATTCTCCCCCCGAGCGCCTGTTTCACCCTGTGTGGAAAGCAGAGGAACTCCATCAGAACTCCAAATGAAACCGGCAACCAATATGGAAATAACTATTTTGTCATTGGAAGCCAAACCCTTCCCTATAAAGGACAGCTGTATTTTGTTTTAAAAGCATAACACATTCATACATAAAATTAAAAGTTATTTTAAATAACAATGGTTAATTAAAGGTAGTGCCAGTCAGTGCTGTAATTTTTATTCGGCCTAGCATGCTATCCAGTCATAATATAGCCTTGGATTCAATATGTATCAGTGAAAGGGTCATTCCAGCGGGCTGCACACTGGTTTGATCTTAATGTCTTAATTTATGGGAACATTACAGAGCAATTTTGGAAAAGTGTATATATGGTATAATTTTATAATACTATATTATGTATATCAAAAATACAGCAAATGTCCTTAATATTCTATACTGTATATGACAGATCAACTTAATAATCTAGGTTTTGACAAGGAGGTAAACAATATACTTGAAGCTCTATGTAAAGTCAAACCTGTTGTAGTATCTGTCATAGCATTGTTTAAACTGTTTGTTATTTTGTAATATGATGCTGTTATCATTACCTTAACGCCAGCT
Source organism: Polyodon spathula (assembly GCF_017654505.1). Lineage (NCBI taxonomy): Eukaryota > Metazoa > Chordata > Actinopteri > Acipenseriformes > Polyodontidae > Polyodon > Polyodon spathula. The sequence continues at coordinate 86,046,214 of NC_054536.1, read as the reverse complement.
GCTCCAGCATCACCCTTACTTCCATCCAGGCCAGTGTAACCCTGTTTGAGAACAACAGAGAAACTGAGGGAAAAGCTCACACTGAATAGAACAGAGATTTATTATGTTACATGTCAGTCTTTTTTATTTTATTTTATTTTTTTAAAGTGGATTCAAAATTAATCATTTCAAAAGAAACCACTAAAATAAATGGTAAAGTTACTTGATATTTCAGGTTGTTGACAAAACTTCAGCATAATTTAAAAAAAAAATTATACTATTCCATATTCAGTCATAATTTAAAATATGTCATCTTTATTTGAACTAATACTATTACTAGACACACTTGTGTTAATGTACTGTTTGACATTCCGACAGCACTCAGATTGAACAGTAATTGCCAATGCACTAAACTACACTTGACATTATTGTTTAATGTAAAAGTCTTGTGAACAATATAATATGTGAACACTGCGTATGTAGCTTTAAAAACAGGGCACCCAGGACCAAAAGATCACATGAAAAAGAGGAAAGTGAGGTTATAGGGACCTCATCACTTTTCAGTGAATTTGCTTACATATCTTTTATTCCATATTTGGTATTTTATTAAAGAATCAGTCCTATCAAAGCTAAACTACTTCTCTTTATCAGTCTGTTGATCTACCGCTCTTTCAATTCATCCAGTTATCTCCTACCTCTATATTCTTGCAGTGTGTCCGGAAATGGGAAGGTTTAACATTTTAAATAAAATCAGGTAAAATGATACTTACTCTGTGTCCTTTCATTCCAGGAAGACCAGGAGTTCCAGGGAATCCACGAGCACCCTATTGAAGGTTAAAACAGGTTGTTGAATGTCAAAGTTGCTAATAAAGAACCTTATTAACTGATTTATTAATAAACAAGAACCTACATTATACATGTATATCAAACTTCTGTCTGTGTAATAATATTTGATACAAAAGTGATCATGTTTATATTTAGTAAAAGACTAACCTAACTTTTTCCTTTTGCAAAGCTTTTTGGTTACAAGTTTACTCTGAAGCAGTGGTGCAACAGCTCAGAATTGCTCTGTCTTATGGTCTACTGTATGTCTGCCTGGGCCACTAATTACATATCTATCAAGTAGAATGTTAGGCTATAAAATATATATATATATATATATATATATTATATATATATATATATATATATATATATATATATATATATATATATATACATAGAATGCAACGACGCTTCTTACTTGAGCACCACCAGTTCCACGATCACCGGGTTTGCCAGCTCTGCCTGGGTTACCCTATTGTTAAAAAGAAACATTCAAATAAATAAAGGTTCCCCAGCATTCATTACATTTATTTATTAGGCTGTGATTTATCCAAGGGCCTTCTGAAGGAAACACATTTCATCTTGGCAAACCAAGGAAGGAAAAATACCTTTGCTTTATGTCAAACTGATATCATGGGGTACACCAATTGATGGGCCTAATTATGGGAATACACCGGTGGATAAAGATTATAACTCCTGACCCCTGTTATACTAACAGATGTATTTGAGTCTGTACCTACATCATAAAATAATTGTCTTTGTCTGTGAAATAGGAAAATACATTTCAAAAAGTAAAGGAGATGAGACAGCTTCCTTGTAGGACAAGAATACGAACAAGAACTCTTTACTTACATCATCACCAGCCTTTCCAGGGGGGCCTGTGGGGCCTCGAGCACCTGCTGGGCCCTGATTTTTTTAATGAAAAAAGGTGTGGGGGGGGGGGGGGGGGAGGTCAGAAAGTCAACTTGTTATTTAAAAGTACAGCAACCTTCAAAAAAACTAGAAGATATTCAGCCTCTGGTCTGCTTAAAGAGTGCTTACAGTCTGTCCTGGTTCACCAGGCTCGCCAGGGTGTCCTTGGAAACCTTGAGCCCCCTAATTTAACAGACAATAAAACAGTCATTGGTTTTCGTCCTAGCAATTTTAATTAAATCAATGTTTGCAATTGACAGGTATGAGTCCTAATAATAAAGATGTCAGACTTACAGGAGGTCCTGGTGGTCCTTGTGGGCCTCTTGCTCCCATCAAACCCTTGCAAAATCAGAACAAGACTTTTCAGTGTGTGTATTTATGATAATGGTCAGAAGATTACAAAAGGGTATGTGTTTATTGATTATAAGGCATTTGAGATTGCATTAGTGATTGATAGTCCTGCAGGAAACAATTGTCTCATTGCAGTATTCATCATAATTAGGCTTGCTACTATTCGATTATTATTATTATTTTTTTTTTGCCAAATCGATGATTAATATCGACATTTATTTTAGAAAGAATTTACCATTTTTTTCCCCCCCGATCTATATTTTTCCATTCAAGCAGAGAATGGGTGAAACCGACCATTATGCATAAAAAAACCCAGACTTTTTATGCGATTGAGAAATGTTTTATTTAGCGAAATGCCTTTATCATATTCAACATGCAACAAAACCGTTACCAACATTCTAATTGAAATAATGGTTGGTCACAGCAGAGCTACACCTTGTATAGATATAGATGATACACAAATTAAAAAATTGTTTCAATTAAACCGTAGAAAACGCAGCGTATAAAAGTGTATTACACAGACTTTTATAGCATAAATTTACTAGTAAAAATAATATGCACAGAACAAAACATTAGATAGTTGAACAGAACTAACTTGCACTTATTATTGGGAGTCTGAGCTCCCCCTCTTCTGCTTCAGGCTCAGCACAGCTGGACTCAGAGTCACTGGAAGGCAACGCAGACAGGCCCATTTCGTCCTGCTGCGGAGACTTCAGCATCAGTCAGGGTATTGTGCACACTGTTCATTAAGTGTTTTCCTCTTGTGCCCCATTTTCAAATCAAACTAGTAATTGCAACTCTATACCTATGGCAAAAGCCTACCTACACCTTAACTTGGTAATTTCAAAGTAGGCTCTTTGAATGACAGGTTCTGTAGCTGGCAAGTGCATAGTCGGTGCAGGTCATGATGACTGACAGTCATTTAAGCGAATAAGAGCATTGTAGCGCTGCTTCCGTCAATGAGATCTGTCAAAACAGGGTGAAATGACAGTGACAGTGAAACTACAGTACTAATGGACCACTGAGATGACTGACAGCAACTCCCAGCCATTCACAGTGGAAAGGAGACGGGACAGACAATAAGTATAAAAACTACATTAACTAGATATTATTTCTAAATGATTATTTTTTGGTAAGAAAATAAAAATTACCATGCGGTTTTACCGACGTTTATCCTATATAAATTTATTTCAGTCAAACTCATATTTTTTGACAAGCTTTACCGAAATATCGAAAAGTAGCAAGCCTAATCATACCATCATTGCGCAGAAGTATTAGGGATGTGTTGATAATAGGAAGACACAAGTGTCTGTACTTTGTATTCATTCTAAACAGTAGTAGATCTGAACACTGCCACTTTTTAGATCTGAAGTGTGTCTCTCCTTCTTGTATAGCATGATTATGGAAATCAAACATCAAACAGTGGTAATTAATCTTTAGTGTATTTCTTTCTGTAAACTTCGGTTAACGCAGGTAGGCACATAACACAGGGTGAGGCAATCCACACACAGGCGGAGTGCGGGCAAGAACCCGGGACCTCTCGCACTAAAGCATAGTGCCAGTATCACTGTACAAAAGATCCAGCTCCTTTGCAAGGAGCGTATATCGGGCTTTTGTCTTTGTGTGTGATTACATCACCTACCAGCCCTGCTGCTGCCTTCCCCCGTGCACGCTACAATATATGTATATATACACATATGTGCTTACCATGGGTCCGGGACCTGCGTCAGGGGCTTTGTACTGAGCAGCAAAGTTCTGGAAAAAGAAGAGTATTTTGGAAATATTAAGATGAGATACATTTCAAACTAAAATTGAATAGAAGTTTTAAAGTAGTTTTCCTTGGTAGTATTCCAAAACATGCCCTATTTATTTACTAAGATGATATTTTATTTACAAATATTACCCTTGCAGTGATTGCCCCTATCAATGTTTACAGTGCAATACCATGAGAATAGCATAGTAAAGTGTAGTAAAGTATAAATATGGTAAGCATGGCAACACATTTACTACAGGAAACTTTTATAAAGTTAGATTACAGTGTTAAATATAGACGTAGCTCTATACAGCTCATAGGATTATATTAGGACTTTTGTGTCAGATATATCATGGAAATTTACAAATGCAATTTGAAAGACAACTTCACAGGGTCCGGTGGATATTTCAATAATGGGTATGGGATTATATTTTGAACACTTTGTTCACTTGAAGGAAGTGATGTCATCTCTGTGTTGCAAGTATGCACTGACATCACTTTCTCTATATTTATGCAAAGTTGTTTTTTTGTATCTGTTTTGTACTGTTTCTAGGTATCTCTGTAAGTCATATATAGAAACCCAACTGCAATGAAAAAGAATGCAAATAGATGTTGACTACACAACTGAGACTTCAAGCAGTCTACTGTTACTTGTATATAACACAAACAGACATCCGTTTTGTTGGCTCTGATGATGTATACACAGGCTGTGATGTAAAAGGAGTGTTTTGACACAGGACTATGTGGAGTTAATGCAGTTTATATTGACGTAAGCCTCAAAATCTGTCTTGGACAGGGCTGTCTAATTTTAAATGTGTCTAAGCATTTTTTCTCAGTTTGGAGAATTTATTTTTGAACTGTGTGTTTTGTGTAAAGGTGTTTTTGCACTTACTCCACCAAGACCAGGGGGACCAGGGGGTCCTGCGGGTCCAGGGGTACCAGGTTCACCATCTCTACCGTCTGGACCTTGGGGACCCTAAGAACAATGTAAGATAATAATAGAAATAAATAAATACATAAATCAAATACTCAATCCCAGTTATGAAACTGGGATATCAACTTTTAAAAAGTACCAAATAACAAAACCAACAACAAATGTTTTTTTTTTAAATTCTGTCCAGCGTTAGCATTAAATAATTGTACACAGTTATTACAGTTATTGTTAATTGGTACTGTTTGAACTGCTAATAGTATAGAGCAAGCATTAATAAACCCCAGTCCTAAAAGAGAAAATTGGCCATACAGGCTTTATAATTAGAAGTAAAAAGAATGAATAAAGAAATAAATTAATAATAATAATAATAATAATAATAATAATAATAATAATAATAATAATAATAATAATAATAATAATAATTTATTGTAGTTGCATTTGTCTCTCAAAGGAAACCAACTCTTGTGCTGAAGTGAATTCCTGTGAAAAAACAAAACAAGTTGGAGGACATTGTTTCGTCCATTGTCCCTCAGTGCTCATTCATTTCACAGGAATTCCCCTCTGTATGGAAACTCTTGTTGGTCACACTGCTACTTTAACTTTTGGGTATATGTGAAAATGTCAGCATTTTTTCCATGAAAATAGCAAACATAATTTATGACAGATGGAACAAGCCTAAACATAATAAGCCTAGGGGTGAGTATTGGAAACTACTGTTTTTAAAGCATTTGAAAAAAGCAGCTAAAAAAAAAAATATAATTCCATACCCTATCCCCCATGGGGCCTTTGTCTCCCTGGGGACCCTGAAGAGAAAAGAAAAACATTATATTTGATATGATGATGATGATTATGATGATAATAAACAGATGGAAACATATCTACTGGTTGCCATCTATTCCATTAAACCTTGCTGCTTATTTAAACTTTACATGTATTCTTACATGAGCAAAACAGTGAATGTGTTTCCTCTTAATATAGACAATGAAGTTCGTCTTTCATAAACATTATAAACCAATCAAAATGCAATAGTGTTAAAGCTATCACTAAAATAACAGTCTCCATATTTATAGTATAGGATTCTTTTTTCTTCTATTTTTGCAACGACATTGACGACCACCATAACAATCTGAATTGAACAATGGACTTTGCTGGGCCTTCTATCTGTGTATAGGCTACCACTGATTACATTTTTAAATAGTCTAAATGTCCGTCACAGTGTCAAATAAATACTGCTTACCTGTGGTCCTTCAAGATTCTATAATGGGAAGCAAAAGTGAATACAATGTTATTATCTACTGCAGGTTTTGATTTATTAATCCATGGATATATTAGACACCTTCATACCAAAAGGGTTGAGACTTTTACTATTAAAGTCATATCATCAATTGATGATTACTTCATTAAACTCAACAGAAAGGATAATTTTAGTAAAAAACGGGACTACACTGGAATTATCGTCACATATTATAAAGTATGATCAATACGTACAGTATAATCAATTAACCAAAATAACTGTACATGGCCGAGCTCTCGTTATAAAATACAGTAAGAAAGATTCAAATTAAGCTCCCCATCAAATGTTCTATGTGTACTACTTAGCCACACCACAAACTCGATCCAAACATACATGTTACATTGTATAGAAAAAATCTAAAAACGGCATAAAACCTGAATGCATGCATAGTCTTCTTTGAGTCCTTTGTATGCAAGCAATTTAATTTCCACCTTATTTTAAAGGTTAGCCTCTAGAAATGTCCAGCCCCTTTGGGACACTGAGCCAGGGGAGGCATTCGCAAAGACATTCCCCCAAACCAATTGAAATCAGAAACTTCTAGCAGTAGAATATAATGCCCTATCAGGGTTGATGCCAGTTTTAGAAGTATAAAAGGAGATCACTAAGAGAAGAACAGCCCGGAAGATTAATGCCAGTACATACAGCCTTACATGGACTGATAAGCAGAAACAGAATTTATTTAAAAAGGTAAAATGCATCTATGCAGATAAAGAATGATCAAATATTGTATTTTACTAACCTGTGTGTCTGTATTAAGAGACAACAAGAAAAAAAAGAAAATATATAATTAGTGTTTGAAATGAAAGATTCAAATAAAACTGTTGTAATTACTGCAAGGGAAAAAAGCAGTTGTTTAAATAATGTATTTGCATGCTGAGGATAATAGCATTTTTTGCATTTATAGTTTAGTATTAAATCAGCTGTAATAAGAATTCACTAATTATTGCACTGGTACAAGAATATACTAACTGTAATTTGAATAACTAGTATAATTGTGATTAAACTGAAAGTACTACGACTTCTACTATGACTACGACTACTACTACTACTACTACTAATAATAATAATAATAATAATAATAATAATAATAATAATAATAATAATAATAATAATAATAATAATGCATTCTATTTTTGCAGAGATTGTAAACTGATGTCTTACAATGCTGTGACAAATAACAAGCACATACATGAAAAGCCATCAAGTGAATAACTTCAATGCAAGAAGGCCTGGTTTCTACCAAATATGATTATATATTTAGGAAATACTTTATTGTAGACTAGTGATAAATTTATTTCAAATATATTTTCATACTGGTGATAGACTACCTTTTTGAAACAGTTGAATAATTTGAAACTATATAACTACAATATGCTTTTAATCTATGCTTTTAACAGCACTAAAATAAATTATTCATCTAAACCATTTATAATAATTTAGCAAAATAATCCTTGCAAACTCAGTTCAAACTATTTTATACATAATTAAGTGATGAGTTTTGAGAAGCCGCATCATGCAGTGACCACTAGAGGGCACTGCCACTTGCCTAACCACTTCACGGTCAAAACAATAAACAGATGGCTTATGGAAGGAATTAGTAAAACCTAGGCTATAATTTAAAAGCATGGGTGCAGTTCTTAGCATAAAGTCAGACTGGGTAATCTGGCTCTGCAAATTACTGTTTTGAAACCATGTACCATTTGACTGTTCAATAACATTTTTTTTTTTTTTTTTTTTGTATCTGTATTGAATTTTACAATATTATAAATAGGCGTCACTAACTTATATTTAAAATGTATGTATAACTCAACTATAATAATAATAATAATAATAATAATAATAATAATAATAATAATTGCTGAAAGCCTCTCAGATCTGTATTTATGTGTGCAATGTATTTAAAATTGATTGTAGGTTTGAAGCAGTCATGAAGTCAATTTGCTGATAGGAAATACAATTCAAATCATCACATTCATATTTGAAATATCTATTCAAGTCACCTTAACCTTAACCTCTACACCTAAACCCAACTGCAACCTAATGCAAACCTAACATCATTGACCTCAAACCAGGGCTCAATCATACCTGAATTTTAAGTACTTTGATTTAATGTATGGGTTAACATTATCCTTGACCATGGTATTAAGTAATATACACAACACGTGTTGATTTAAAATAACTTAAAATAGATTTAGAATATATCAGACAGATTTAAAGAATAAATTGGAAACAGGTAACTGATCAATTAAGAAGTTATGCTTAATTTGTTCTCCCACTGTTGAAATGCATCAGTTCATGACAGGGCCACCAGGGGGCGTCTCTCTTTCTCTCTCTCTCTCTCTCTCTCTCTCTCTCTCTCTCTCTCTCTCTCTCTCTCTCTCTCTCTCTCGTACAAGTCAAACTCGAATACACATCGTGTGTAATATACTTACTTCAATGCACTGGATTTTAGAGCGTTTACATGGTTTTTGGCAAGTTCAGTTAAAATGATAATGTAAACAATAAAGCACTTTCATTTTCTGTTTATCTTGTGTGTTAAGTTTTAGGGATATGTGCCAAAACACAATAGCTTGGCCTGATCTCAACTTTCAGTTACCACGCAAATCTTTTAACCGCCACCAGGGGGCATATTTCAACCTGTTTATAATAAAGGTCCGATGAGCCGCTCTATAGCTATTTGTAGTACAACGCCCAAAAGTTTTTCTTTTCAACAAAATCTGTTTTGAGTTTGTAGAGATTCTTTTTCTGTATTATCCATCACTTTAGAAACACCTTTCTTTCACGTATAGCATCCACAATTCAGTTAAAAAGTGGGAAAATGGACAGCAGAATACATGCTGACTTGCTATCTTTGTTTATTGCATTCTGTTGAGTTCAAACAACTAGCACATTGCCAATGTTTTAATGGACTGATATCTTGGATCATTTTAATAATAAGTAAAACCTAAACACTCATGGTCATAAAGGATATGGACCAGACTCTTTACATGTAAAACCGAATACAAGTACTTAAAACTGTCCAGATAAAGTCCAATTTGGTAGCATTTAACAACTTCTACCTAAAGTTCTTAGCAAAATCTGCATCCGTTCATTCCAACAAAAAAAAGCATCTTTACATACTTGGTAACAAACATAAAAAGTATATATAAACTTACATTGGCATGTTGCTAGGTATGAAGTTACTGCAAGCAGCAACACAATCCGATTATCCACAAAGCTGAGCATGTCTACAGACTAGACATGCAGACTCCTTGTGCTGCTGAGCCCTGGTTATTACCTACAACGAGCAGGCATGCAGTTGTGAATACTAGAGTAACTCCAAACTTAGCAGAAACCTGCTGCAGTGATGCTAAAATAATAGTCTAATCAGCCCTATTTATATGGCAGGAGGTTCCCTTGTCTGCGTGTCAAGACCCGCATCCAAACCAATAGGAATCCAGACATTCTAGACTTACTCCCATCCCAGAACTTACCCACTAGTCATGTGGTCCTTACCTCCAGCCTTCTAAAGCAGTATTGGCACAAATGTAACAATGGTGACGAGAATACACTGTTTTTAATTAGATCTCTTCTTTTGAGGACGTGGACACTTTGAGGATTTAAACGGGAACATCTGACATTTTGTCTGGCTTTTTGTTTCTCATCTTAAACTGGACTTGTGTCCTGGTGCTTCCGACTGATCTAAGCGCTGTCCAGCGACTATATCACTGGAGACTTCTTTACACCAAGCACCACTGCAGAACGTTAGGCTCAAGCTTTAGAAAAGGTGCCTTCTCACAATGCTTATGGACAATACTGCACATATTTGAAACAACCATAAATTCGAACGAATACAAAAGATTTGCCTTAATTAAACATTAGATGTATGTACATTTTTAGAAAAGTGTATGATAGTTTGAAAAATTGGATAAATGTTTTGTACGAGCATTTTTGTAGAAGGGAAACAAATATAAACGTTTTTGAACCTAAACGTTTACGCGTATTCATGCAAAACAACAACAACGACAACAACAAAAAAAACACCAAACAGGAATACATATTATTTAACATTTGTATTTGTACAAGTCCGTCAATAAAAATAAAACAAAATAAAAAGATATGTAGAATATTCGAATCTGTCAGCTCTGCGTTATTTGCAAAAATACGAAACACTTATTTAAAAAGTTTTGTTTTCGTGTGTGCAAATACTGTTCGGGGCGGTTTCTTTTGCTAATTTCGTTTCCTTTGACTAATTCATGGGGACATTTAGACCCCACCTGTATGTTTGTGTTTAATATAATTTGTCTGCGTATTTGTAAAGTAAAAAGTAATTCCTTATCTTAATCTAGTCACCACAATCAATCCAGTTTCTTTTTTTTTGTTTGTTTGTTTTGTTTTGTTTTGTTTTGGGCACATTTTTAAATAAAACATCTAAACGGCATACAGCAGAATGCCAATAATAATTGATACTCGGAAATACGTCTGCTTTTTTTTTTTTTTTTTTCAAGGCTATCTAGGGAGTACAGTTCCTGCCCAGACAAATAGACCCGCGAGACTAGTCTATGATTATGGGATGTATCCTTTTACAGAATTATTATACGCAAACCCAAGAAAAAATTCGAGGCAAGGTGTAAAAGAATGGTCAAAACCATGGTTATTGAAATAAACAGATTTTTTTTTAAAAAAAAGTTGTAACTATAAGAGATACCGTTAAGCATTGCAAATGCTTAAGTATTTTAAAGTAGGCCTACACTGTTACTGTAGCATTTTGGACAACGTATATAGTATTAGAAGTAGCCTATAATATGTTTGTATAGAATTGTGTCCAACCATTCCAATATAATTATATTTGCCATTAATTCTGTATCTTCATTTAGACTAGCTTAAGGGTTCTTAAAAAGTAAACCATGTTGTTACACGCCTTAAAATAGAGACAATCGCCTCTCCCTTTTTGCTGCTGTTGATGGATTTTTTTTTTTGCTCCTGACTTAAAAGAGTTTTGGTATGATATCAAAAAGGTAATACATACTGGTAGGTCTCTGCTTTAAAGAGGCAATTTTATAGAAATAATGACAAAAATGATGCTAACCAAGAGGAAAAAACAACAGGGTCATTTAAGGACTCTCCAGCACACCAGCAATTACTGGGGTTGCTGCAAATAGCTGTTTAAAAGAGAATGCAAATATTAACATTTTAATCATTTATATTATTATTATTATCTTTAAAAGAGTAGTTTCCGTTTCCTTATCTAATAGATTTAAAAAATTTCCCTATATATATATATATATGTGTGTGTGTGTGTGTGTGTGTGTGTGTGTGTGTGTGTGTGTGTGTGATATATATATATATATATATATATATATATATATATATATATATATATATATATATATATATATATATATATATTTTTTTTTCTTCCAATCAGAATGTGCTCGCAAGGTACAGAATGCTATTTGCATGCTGCATTAAGCACTATTGGGATTATTGTGAGATATGCTCTTGCATCTGTGTGGTTCATTGCATTTTTTCCATGTGATTACTTACACTGTTATTAATGTATTTTTAAAATGTGAACTTTCAGTATTATAAATGAGATGTACTTTTAAAACATCAAAACACACCTGAAAATAATGCAACATTCAGCATGACACCGTACGTAATATTTTTAGATGTGTCATGCGTTTATATGCAGAGAAGATTAAATTGCTTCCGGATTGGCTAGCCTGCACACTGAAGTGTAGAAATATTTCAGTTTTGAGGTGGCTGATGATGGCATGCAATAGTAAAGCAATATAAGAAGACCTTGTTTTTCTCCATGGATATTGTGAAGCAAAGCACCACTAAGTTAATGTAAGTTAATGCCTTTCTTATGTAAATATTTGTTAATGTCTATATGTATATATGTTTCATATTACATTTGTGTTATTATGTTTTTCTGTGTTTTGGAAGACTTTGATATTATCAATATAGAAATATGTGCATGATATGTAAGCAATAAGGCACAACAGGGTGTGGGATATACTCTAATAACTTTATCCGCCCAGGGTGTGTGGATATTAGAGTATATTCCACACCCTGAAGTGCCTTATTGCGCTTATAAAATGGATCAACCAACATTACACATAAAAATTAAAAAACCCGTCAAAACAAGTTTTAATTAACAAAAAAGTCATATTTATTAAATTTCCTTCCACCTGTGCCTGACCTTAGAAAAAATAGTCCCTTAAAACATAAAAAAATAAAATAAAATAAATGCATCAGTGAAAAAATAACTTCAGATGTTGAATTGAACATTTCCATTGAAAATGCAGTTTTGATTCGTTACACTTCTTGTAATTCTTAGTTTATTCATTACATTTTAAAGTAAAGTATTACTGCCCATTTTCATCATGACACACCACAAAGTCCGCCTTTAAATCACGCACAAGACATCTTCCTCACAAGACCTGCAGTAGTATCAGGTGAGAGTGTGTTTATTTTTAATAATCCTTTGTTATCCAGGGTAGTAACAGGAGGTATCTATAACAGATTTGTGCTGCAGCTTCACAGTGGCCAGAAAGACATCATTTGCATGGAATACCCAGTTACTTATCAAACTGACTTTGCAATTTACAGCTTGATAACGTGGAGAACCACTGGACCAGTGTTAAGAAACAATTTAAAACAATGCAAGGCACAGCAGAAGACATGATACCATCGTACCTGGACACATTTAAAAGGTACGGCATGAACTGTCGAGATAAATTAATAAATGTTCAGCATCAGATCACACAGCTGTGCTGGCTGTTGGTCTGAGGCAGCAGGCAGGCAGAATGAACAGACAGCGGGAGCAACGGCAACAAAACATCTTTTAACCCCAAAGTCTGTTTTAAGAGGGACCCAAATCTTTTATGAAAAGCTGCAAGTTTAAGAAATATTTTTAAGAGAAACAATTAATTTTCTAAATGGGATAGGGAAATGCCGTAGTTCAGGGAGAAGAGCGATCAGAATAGCGAGTTTTGAATTTATGTGAATACTTACTTTTGCTTTTTTTCACTACTTTAATTAATCATTGGTGTCCGATTCAGATTCATTCAATATCTCACGTACACTTCAGTTTCCCAAAAGTTCAGCATTTACATAAATCTCGTTGGTCATGTTTATTGTGATAAATTCCAATATGTCTGCCGTTTTTGTTTTTAAATTCTAGGTGTATGGATATCTGTCAGTGATTTGCCCGTTTTTAAAAAAAATGGCGACCCATAGTGATATGCTGTAATATCAACACCCCCATGTGACCTGCTTTGAACAAAATACCTATTTTATAATGATATACAATTTTCATATCAATGCCCACCCATAATTAAAGGCTCTAAACTATAGATTTTCTGCGTCCCTTGTTAGTAGCTGCCAGTCTGTTTTTCATTTAACATTGTTTTCATTTACAGTCGTGACAGTTTTTGTAAGATTCGGTATTTAAGCCGGAATTCGGCCCGGATATATATATATATATATATATATATATATATATATATATATATATATATATATATATATATAGTAGGCCTGCAGCCTGTGCATATATATATGAAAACCTAGCAAACAAAACCACCATTCTTTTTAAGAGGAAGATTCATCTTCTGAAAAGCTAAGCTTTGATACAGGGTATAAAAGTCACTTTAAGGCATAAATATTTCCAATGACTTAAAGGTGGACAACAGATGGATTTTCAGATATTCGTCAGGCTTGATGCAGTTTTGCACATGTGGCACAAATCTCAAAACTGTCTTCCAGTATCAAACATCATGTTTTATATATCCACAGGTTTATCTACCAATGGGTGATTTCTACAAAATGTCTGTTTTCAAGCTTAATGCAGGGGTCTTTACCAGTGCTGTTAGACAATATCCAGGGGTGGGTTAAACGCTTGAAAGAAAACCTTGACAGTGCTACATTTTTTGGCTCATTCCTGTTACTAGGATACATTGGATGGTATAGAAATGCAGTTAGCCACACACACTTGTTATTAACTTTGCCAGCCTGTTGTGTAGGTTTGGAGAAGCTTGCTTAGAAATCATGAAAGCAAGAATTCTTGTGCCTATAGTATTCTATCTTTGATTTTGTGGATATAACAAAACAATCACTTGAAAACATCCTAGTTAAAGTTAGCACTTTGCCATCATTAGTCCATTAAAATTATATTTAAATGTATTTATATGAAGAAAAGAGCATGGAATTGGGCAGGATCTGGAATACTAAGCGGGTGCAAACATTGTAATGTGATACAAGGATTTTGCCTTGCACTTGGGCAATTGCTGACCCTCCGAAAATGTTGCACCTCCTCTTACAAGGTGCAAATCATTGTAGAGGCGAGTAATAAGGAGCTGTATAAAACCACACACCTTCAGAGATATGTCATTGGCAGGACGGCTGCTGTGGTACACTTCCTGATGCGGCAACGCTTGGGTCTTGTTGAGGACAGGCAGGAAAACCTTTGCAGGAGAAAGGCAAGACAGACAAGACCCCGCATATTCAAACCCATGGTCACTTTGTTTGGGATGCTGGAGGATGCAGTAGTAAGGAGCTATCGTCTCTCTTCGCAGGTCATCCTAGACCTAATAGGTGAATTTCACTTTTTCATCACCTGGTTGACTGTCCTCCTGGTAACACCGACAGCATTGACTTTCTCCACTATAGAGGACCATATGGCCTCTTTAGTAGCATTACTGATGTTGGCTGAGGCTTTTCCAAATAACGCAATTTCATTTACTCAGCTGTAAGGACTCTCAGCTCCTCCTCAGAAAACGTTTCTTTCTTTTTTGTGTGCCAAGAGGACTTTGCTGCCCTTCCTTTGACATATTTCTTAGTTTTGTTTGATTTTTGTGCTTCACAAATCTCTGACAGAACCTACTGCTTTCTGTAGTCCTAACTCACCTCACCTGTGGGCTGGAAGTGTGGCCGTTAAATACCCAGATGCACAGGCGACTCTCATTGCAACCCTCATTATCATGATTGCAGCTCATTATTTGTGCATGTTGAGTAATTTGCATTGCTGTTAAAGGGTACATAAAGACCTTTTTATTTATTGTGTTACATGTTCCCATGTGTTGCTACAACTGTTTACGTAAGGTGTGTGTGTGTGTATTGTTTTAATTATTTTTTTTTTACATTTTGACCAATTTTTTAAACTTTTAAATTGCATTCCCTGCCTCAAGGTGGCTTTCCATGTACCACTCAGAATTACATTTCCCATCCTCCTCCTGCTCACATATGTAACTGAGATGGATTTTCCAGTGATAGCTTTGATTGCTGGAATGTAAGGAAGTTATATTGTTTAAATGAGTGAAAATCATGCTGGTCAACATCTGCACACACAGCCTCTTCTACCGTGTGCCACACTCTATTAACCTCAGGTTTTAACAGAAATGTCTTTCAGTGGTTCCACAAGTTACTCATCTGGAAAACACAAGTTACACAGATAGGCAGTTTTCTAGTTTTGTTCATAGTAAAATGCCCAGCATGCTATTTTGGTTTACTTTATGACTGTGGAAGTTGAATGCAGACATAGTTCTACATTTACTGAATTACAAAACGCCAAGGGAATGTTTAATTAAACTTTCTTTAGCTTAACTTTGTATAAAGTGTTACTCATCTCATGTTGCAAGATGCACAATAATCTAAAGTGTGCTTGGGGTTAAAAATGTATTCCATTTTTAGGAACAAACATTATATATGTTGTTAAGTCATTCAACGGGTAGACCTTTTTTGTGTTCTTCAATAAATTGTGACAGCTGTAGAGATCCATTTTGCATCTGTGACTTCAGATTTAATCATTAGTCAAGTGACAGCTCAGGTTGCCAACCTGTTGTTGTTGGCTTGACAATAATGAAGACAAATGGTGGCAGATGAACATTTTTTACTTAAGTCCAGACTGCAAGAGGTGTTCAAAAACGGGAATCTGGACATACATAAAGATTTGTAGCTGGTCAATTCAGTTTTGGCCCCTTCTATTGTTTCCAGATAGTCAACGTGTTTTTAAACCATAGGTTTGTACACTACGTGTCCTGGACAAAGTTGTGGAAAGTGAACCACACCATGGAATCACTGATATCTACATTATATTGCATTGAGGACTCTCCAGTCCATTGCACATTGACTCAATAGCCACTGGACTCATCATAATCAAACAGACTTGTTTAAGTTAAAAAAGACGAGCTGCTGCTGCTCAGTTAATCCCCCAACACTAAAGAGATCGCTGATTACTGACTTGATCGTTAGAACTGGCAGCTCTGTCTCTGGGCATCTGTGCTGATTACTGACTTGATCGCTAGAACTGGCAGCTCTGTCACTGGGCATCTGTTTTATTCACTGATGAATAAATATTTAATCTGTCCACTAATGATCACCATGTTTGAGAATGGAGAGCCCTAGGAGAACGATTTGCTCAATTCAACATCATTCAAATGGATCTTATTGTATTTCCAAGGGGTAGATTCACAGCTCTGCGGTACACAGACACAGTCTTGGACCCTGTAGTAAGATCATTTTCTGGTGCATTTGGTCCTGATTTTGTTCTGTTTCAAGATACTACCAATCATACTGCTAGGATTGTTATGGATTATCTTAAACAGGAGGTGATAGAGGTTACAGACTGGCCAGCAAGAAGTCCAGACTTTAATCCTATAAAATACCTTTGGCATCTCTTAGGACATCATGCTCATCAATGCCTGAGGACCTCTACTCAATACAGAGACATTCATATAGACCATTTTCAAACTTTAATCTCCACTGACCAAGCTTTGTCTTCTGATACATGTCACTGATGTTCTGCATATAATTAAATGAAGGTATATATTAATTTCAGTGTTTAAAGATTGCTCTCTTGAAATACTCAAATTTGATTCTTGTGTTTTGGAAAATGTTGCTGCTGAATTATTATTTTTTGGGTAGTGGACAGACGCTTCTCAAGCTTCTCCACAAAGCTCTGTACCCCAGTCCTGACCTTACTTACCACCCCACATATTCAGTCCTGAGCTCTTCCAAGCAAACATCAATTGTGTACAGATGTAGATGACAGGTGAAAGGCTAGTAATACATTAAGCCACTGCATTATCTATATGTCACAAGTAGTTAAGGCCTTAGCATTTTATC
Organism: Polyodon spathula; assembly: GCF_017654505.1. Classification (NCBI taxonomy): domain Eukaryota; kingdom Metazoa; phylum Chordata; class Actinopteri; order Acipenseriformes; family Polyodontidae; genus Polyodon; species Polyodon spathula. The sequence continues at coordinate 86,029,054 of NC_054536.1, read as the reverse complement.
AAGCATTTAAAATCAATTACCCTTAGTGATTTTATTTTCCAGGTAGAAAACTAAATGAAAAATAATTAACCATGCTTATCTAAAGTTTAAACAGTTTGATTGGTACAAGTACAATAGCTTGAAGGATTGAAGCTTTTTTAGTCAGTGTACTTATTTATTATAATAATATAATGGAGGTGTCAGGAATATTTGACAAAGATAAAGGAAGTATAGAACATGAGTGGCTACCAGTCTCCTTAAGATTGACCTGAGGCAATGTGTTTTTAGTGCAATACGATTATACTATTAACTAAATACAAAATAACTCAACATAAACTTCCTAAACTTTTATTTATTTTTTAATCATAACAGAAAAAAGCTTATTACATATATTCAATTAATCTATTGTATGGCCCTTTATGTACCAAGGTTATGCATATCTAACAGTGAATGTGACTCTTTTTAGGCTATTTCTGTCTTTACAATATGTAAAAATGCCAGGAGGATCCTATTTTAACCATTTAAACAATGGCTCTATTTAGATCTGCAATGGTTTAGATCAATTGTAGAAAAATCTTATTATAACTTATTTCAAGCAACCTAAATTAAGGGAGCATTTGGAAACATATTTGAAAAGGAATACACAATAAAAATACTGACAACGGACTTAAAAATCAAATACAAGATTGCTGGATGAAAGTTAAAGCAAGGTTGGTGCGTAAAAAAGTATTTCTTACACGTTTAAAATATTTTTTTGTGTTTTTTTTTTAAATTTGAGATATGTTTAAGTTAGATGAAAACTATTTACAAAAGTTGATTTGATTTTTTGATAGTTAAAATAAGAAATTACGTTTGCCCACCGTACTGTAAGTGAATAAATACCGAAAGCCAGGACTGTGTCGTAGCTCAGTCGACGCTATCTCACTATCGCGTCACACTCACACTCACAATCTTCCCAACCCACCCACTTGACCACCTACAGGAAAAATAGTATACTGTGCATTCTGCCAGTGTGCTTTGCTTGGAGACATGTTGAACAAAATAAATAAAACACAAAGAAACAGCCTGGGTACACCACACACTAAAAAAAGGGAAACAGTTCGGGGAATACCACCAGCTTGTTAAACAGCTAATATGATTATTATTGTTGGTCAACATTATTAAAACATAGAACAAAACCAGTGTGTGATGCTCCCTGTCGCTAAGAGAGATAGACATACCATCAATTTCCAATAGTTCTAATATTGCTTGTCTGTGGCGTCCTTTTGTTATTGTCTTTATAACCATGGACATTGGCATCCTAAAGAACATTATATTTGTTGACTTTATTAATTAAATTCTCATTGATGTCCATTTTTTTTTATTGCTGTGGTATCTCTTCATGAGCGAGACAGTGACAGTCTGACAGCCACTACCTTTGACCTTATTTCTGATTCGTCCATTGCGACACGAACAGTTTGTAGCGCAAATACAAATACAACAAATGTATTTCTATATTTGCTCGCTTCATTCATGCCGTTCGCTTCGCTTGCGGTGTGCATTACTCCATTTAAATCAATAGTTTTAATAATTTTTTATCGTCCGGTGTGCGTAGCCCTTTAACATGCAAGCCCACGCCCATTGACGCATTTGATTTGGTATTGCTGCAGAGCTGTGTTTACACTTTGACTTTTAAGAATGTGTTTGTTAACATTTATGAATTTAGCTAAATTTGGATTTTTTTTATTAAATCTAGGAAAAAAATAAGCAATTTACATTAAATCTGGGAAAAAATACCTGTTAAAACAATACAATAGTGCTTTTGTTTTACACTTGTCGCCCCTGTTCACTGCAGTTTCACTGACACACTACCCACTTCAAACATAATTTCTATGGTTCTACAAGTCCTAGAGTGATCGTCAATGGTTAATTTGAAAGGTAAGAACTTGAACTAATTAGCTGTCATTTATGTATTTATTTAAAATGTTCTATCCTTTAAAAACATTGTACTAATAGTCGTGCCCCCTTACTGGCTCTCCGGGACCCCCCCCACTTTGCGCACCACTGCTCTAGACCTAGGATTACATTTAAAATAATGCTGCTGCTATCCTCATAGAGGCTTATAAACATAGTCAAATAACAAAAAAATATGATGATAGCAAGTATTAAGCTATTTAAATAAACTATTATTCAACGTTTACATCCAGTGCTGTTTTTTTTTTTTTATTGTAAACAATGTTTTTTTTTTTAAGTATTGTTTTGGTGAGCTAGACCGTGTTTTATGCAATTTTTAGGCAATAAGTTATCAAGCAACCCAACTGTATGTGACATCACTGATTTCCCATTACCTGCACCCCACCTCTCCAGCTGTCTTCTTGACTCTTTGGGTCTTCATAGGTCAAGAAAACAGGGAGGGCATCTTGCTGCACTGAATTCTTCATATGCTTTCATAAACAGCTGTGAAACAGGAAATCCCTTTAGACTGCGGTCATGTAACCACTGCCTCCTTTGAAAAGACTTTTAAGCATGTAGCTTTTACAGAAGCCTCCCCACAGCAGGCCTGTGACATTAGATGGATTTGTATTAACTTTTTTTTTATGCCTACTCCTTCCAAGTCTGCTATACGGTCTTCCAGTGCATTGGAATTAAAGTGCTACAAGCTCGGAGAGGAGAGAATCTGCACAGCTGAAGCAAAATGCCCAATAAAGATTAACTTCAAATACATACAAAACAAAGAGAGAAATATGTTCCACTGAGCAGAAAAAAAACAATTTCCATCCAGCCTTTTGCATTACAGTCCCTGTCTTAAACTTCCTTAGTTACTTCACCCAATGACTGATATTGTTCTCACTCTTTTCCATGCTTTCTTTTCAGTCATTTAACCATGTGTCTGCTTCCCCTGCTGACTAACACGTTTTGGCTCCTGAAGGCACTGCAACATGAAAATATCCTAGGAAGTGAAACAACAGATTTATTGTAAGCAAGGGAAGCAAAAAGAGCTTTCTTCAATCCAGTGTAACAACCACCTTAACTACCCCTGCTCTTTTTTTTAGACGTCAATCTTTAATGTCAATGGAGTAGACAGGACATGGTTTGACATCCCATTCTACAACACAGTGCCTTAAACTGGATGTATGATACTGAGTACATACTGTACCTTCATTTTAACTCTAAATATAATTGTAAACAAGATTTAGCAAGTGAACCATTAGGCTTTGCAACAGAGTTAATTTTGTGAAGCATTGCAATAGTAATATAATCAAAGAGGACTGAGCTGAATTAATATTTAATCAGGTTGCTTCAAAAGTACTCAGAAAAGGCAGCATTTGTAGTCAATCTGAGTATGACTGGGGTTGTACTTACTCCTGCTGCTACCTTATACTCCCTAATATAAATTTAAATTAAAGGAAAGAAAGTCCTTTTAATAATCAGACCATAAACAGAGGTCACATTTTACAAGAAAGTTTGTTTAGTATAGCTGAGGTTATGTTATAATTAAAGATCATATTTATTAACATCTAAAGTCCCAATATAAAAGACTAGTTTAAGAATGTACCTTCATACAACAAAAAAGCACTACAACTCACAGTGCTAATGCATTGGGATTTGTAAATGCTCCCCACTTCAACAACTCATCATGGTGACGATAATACAAGTACCATATTTGTAGAAAAAGGGTGGGGCATATATATATAATCGCATTATCTGTTTCCTCACCAAGGGTTATAGATATATATATATAGTATATATGGATTATATATATATATATTATAATAATAATCTATGTTTAATTGCATTCCCAAAAATCTGTAGTCCTCCATGCTCTGCAAGCCTAGGCAGTATTATTTAAAGCAGATGCGATACAGACTGAAGGCATAATCCTTAACAAAAGGAAAGTAATGGTATTTTTTACCATTGACCAAAGCAATCATGTTTTAGTTCTCTGTCCAGAGTACAGTAACATATTTTAGTAGAAGTACTGATAATAAATATGACATCAAATCAGACATTTTTGCAAGAAACTGGTTTTGTGCATTACATGTACAATGATAATCCATAGAAGAGAAGTTGTAGTCTTTATTTAAACATAAAGCCTGTTTAATCTGCTTTGTCAGATTGTGCAATTAAACAATTCTTAAGGTGTGTGTGTGTGTATATATATATATATATATATATATATATATATATATATATATATATATATATATATATATATATATTTATCAGATATTTTGGTCCAAATTTTGGTCAAGTATTTAGGTTCTCAAAATAATTAATATTTGCAAGTAACAAAATATGAAAATAAAAAAGCATATTTTGTATGCTTTAGATTTCTATTATCCAATACATAATGTATTGTATCCACAATGCAGACATTACAACTTTGGAAATATATGTTGCATTTTATACAGATCAAAAATACACTCAATTTGAACTTTTCCTGTAGTTTATTTCTTTAAAATATCCACACAAAAAAATTCTAAGCAGCATGCTTTTTAGAATGGCCCAGAGCAAAACATACATTTTGCTGTCAAGCTCCGCATTCCATTGTGAGGGCGAGATTAACACCCCAGACTTTGCAAATTTGTTCAGAAAGACCTTGGAATGTTCCTAAATTGATTGATATGGGACCCCTTTTACTTTAACATAGTCTGTTTTCTTCCCTCATAAAAGCTGTACATCTCAAGAGAACCCTAAGAGGCAAAGGCAATGCTGGGTAGTATCATATGATTACTAGCAAGACATAATAAAAAAAAAAAAAAAAAAAAAAAAATAAACTAGTGCTGGGACACATATCCGAATATTCAAACTAATATTTTTTGACATGTATTTGGATACAAAAATCAAATGTTCGTATTTGCGAGAAATGACAAAAATACCTTGCACTTATTTACCACCTCACCAGAAGTTGCGCAACAGTTTCAAAAATGGCTCTGTGTGATATGCAAGATTAATATAAAAAAATACAGGATCAACACAGCAGCTCTTGAACCTCTATTTAAACCAGATTATGTGCACATACGCATAGTGATCTCTATAGAAGGCCATCTGGGTATAAAATACATTGTGCTGCTTTAGAGCGAGTTAGAATCTCATGGGACACAAAAAGGTAAGCATGTCATTCTGAAATGCCTCACTTAAACAGTGCCCAACTTGCTGGAAATGTTGTATAGTGATTTTTATATAGATTTTATATATAAAATATATTTTGCTTGCTACTTTCTGTTATGTGGAATGTAATGCCCCTGCCCCTGCTACTATGTTGTCTCTGCTTGCGTTCTGTGCAATATAATGGCTTTTGTTACTTTTTGAAGACGATCGAATATTTAATTTATGAGCAAATATCCGAACATGAAAATCCTGTGTTTGTCCCAGCACCACATATGTTAACCTATTACTTGTGATTTGAGGGGCTGGAGCTGGGCTTCACCCTATCCTTTCATCTTCTTTCATCAATCAAATCTACTTCCTATTTAAATCATTAGTCACACCCTATGCAGTTCTCTTGTGTTTTTCGTTTTCGTTTCAACTTAAGTAACTGCAAGACCCATCCAAAAACCTCTTGTAAGAGCAAGAACTAAACATGGAATACTCAAACCACCTCTCTGCCTCGGATTTGGAGGATTTCAAGGATAACTTCTTGTCCGTATCAGAGCACTCTCCGATAGCTTCAACCCAGGGGCTGATCAGCCCACTGCCCTTTCCTCTATCAGGCATCTCAGCAACAGCCGAACAAGTGCCTCCCGAGCAAGATCCCATATCACTACTCGCCATCCAAGGAGTCAATCCTCGTCGATCCAAGTGGCTCTGGCCCCAGGATACATGTCCTGAACAACTGCACTTTAAAGACTGGACTCTCAATAAGCTCATAAAAACCCTCCTCAAAAATGGCAGCAAGATCTCAGCAAGGAGCAATTGGGCATATCTTTCCATTCTTTATTGCAGCTCCATCTCAGCAGAACCAATTTTTCCACCCAAGAAAACTCCCCAGACATGCACGGCTGTTTAGCAACCCATGTCAGACAGCAGGTAGACTGTCTCAGAGCAAGCTACTTCCACAGCCAGCACATCAGGCCAGCAGGCAGCCGCTCCGGTCAACAAAACCCAGCAGGAACATTCTCTGATTTTTAATGAAATAAAAGCATTTATGCAACTATTTGTGGATATCTTATCCTCAGTCAATACCAAACTTAGCAATTTGGATAAACGGGTGTCCAACATTGAATGAGAGTAGCAAGGTCCTGCAGTTTTAGTGTTTTCCTCCATTCCTGCCGTAAACACAGTTGCCGCGGTAGCAACAGTCACTTTTGATTTTACACCAACCCCGATCCCTCCCATAGAGCGTCCGGTCTACAACCTTGCATCTGCAACAGCATATGGTTCTGCTGCCTCAATCAATGCCCGCTATCACTCAATAACCCTGCCGATTCGGCGCAGCATAATTGAAGGTAAGGACACTTATCTGGTTTCTCTATTAATGGCTACATCTGAGTTTCTGGACGATAGAGTGGTGGATTGCATAAATTGATCGGTTACGCTGACATCCGGAGACTCCAGATTACTGAAAAATCAATCTCTGGAGGAATGCGTCCTTGCCTTCGTTAAATACAAAGGTGTGTTATGTTCAGTATACCCAAACCGCAGACTGGATTCTTGCAAATTCTACATAGTGAAGCTGTCTGTCAGATATGGAGGTTCCATGATTTAGACCTATTCAACAGGATTTTCAGTCTTTGCCAGAAAGCTTTCATAGCCTCAACCTCCACAAGATCAACAATCTGCATCACTCCTCCCTGTTTTTCTAACAGAACCTCGATCCCCAACTCCATCCATTCTTCTGCCCCACCTGAGCATTGCAAAAAAAGGAGACAGATTTGGGCGAAGAATCAGACATGAAGGAGGAAAGCTAATATGCAATCATTTTAATTTTGGTATCTGCTCGATTAGGCAATGCAAAAAATTCCATATGTGCAGTTCCTGCAGGGATGCTCATTCAAAAGCTATCTGCCCAGTAGCTCCAAAGTGACTTTCTTCAACACTCATAGGCTCCACTCCCATAAATATTCCCAAATTGAAACAAAAAGTTCAGGATCATCCAGATAACATATTCGTCAATTATTTACTTGACGAACTAAAAAATGGGTTTTCAACCAGACTCAGTCAAATCCCTCCTCCCTCCATCTTTCAAAGCAAAAACCTCCATTCTGCTACTCAAGAGCCCAAGACAGTACAGTCTCTTATTCAAAAAGAGATTAAAAAGGGATTTATGGTCGGCCTGTTTACAGCTCCCCTGTTTCCAATATTCAGGATTAATCCCATAGGCATCAGCACTTGGAAAGTGTCAGGAAAAAGGCGTCTCATCATTGATTTGTGATCACCATGGGGATCAAACACCAGTAGCATCAACTCGCTCATTCCTCACGATCAATTTTCTCTACAGTACAATACCATATGTAATTAACTCAATTAAATTGGCAGGTTGTGGTTCCCGATTAGCAAAAGCAGATATTCAGATGCATTTAAAGTAATGCCAATCCATCCTTCTCTTTGCCACCTGTTCGGGATAAAAAAATTCGACTTTTGTACGCAGTTAACTTTTGGCGGTTACAGCAGCCCAACAATATTTGATACTCTCTTAGAGGCTTTATGCTGAATACTTCTCAATTCATATCATATTCCAATTTTGCTCCACCAACTTGATGGATTTCTCTTGATCTCTCCTCCCTCAGATCCACCAGCAGAAGTGATCACCAATCTTCATTCACTGGAATTTCTTGGAATCATAGTGGACACAGAAAAGTTCAAAGCCTGCCTCCCTGTATCTAAACTCGATAATATTTGTTCGCTTATCTAGAACTTTCAGATCAATAATACAATCAGGAAATGTACTCTGCTCTCATTGCTGGGTCATTTTAATTTTGCAATTCACATTATCCCCCAGGGTCGGACATTTATGTCTCAATTACTTACTCTTTGATCAACAGCAAAAAACTTGGACTCCTACATCAATATTTCATCAGAAGCTAGGAAAAATATTAAAGTGTGGTCTGCTCTCATGCAGCACCAGAACAGCCTGTCCATGTTCTATTTGGATTTTATTTCAGCTCCGCACGATCTGGCATTATTCACGGGATTTGGAGGTCTTTTAAACAGTCAATGATTTTCTAGTGCATTGTCACAAGAAATCAAAAACCTATTACAGCATCTAAAATCCACAGCTCTTCATGAAATTTACCCAGCAGCAGCAGCACATCTATGGGTTCATCTTTGGTCAAAGAAATCAATACTATTCTTTTGTGATAACAAATCTACAGTTCATATTATCAATAAAAGCCGCTCCAGTTCACCTCTTATTATGCAATTATTTGCGGTTAATATGGATTTCAGTATGAAATTATTTTCTAATCCAAGTGCACCATCTACCCGGGCAATTATAATAATGCAGCTGATGCTCTTTTTCGTTTACAGATTTCACAGTCTGGTCCCTAGAGCTCTGCCAACTCCAGCAGTGACACCCCAGTTCAGCCAGATAATTTTCAACTAAATCCATCTATCAGCAGACTACTCAATGCAGTGCAAGCATACATGACTGCAGCACTGGCTCCTTCCCCCAGATCCTCTTATTCCACCGGCTGGACCACCTATTTGACAATCTCCTCCTAAAGCAGGATTGATCCTACCTCGTTCAATCAGGAATGGATTATGGCCTTTATAATACATGAAAAGGACTTTTTACATCTTGAACCAGCTACAATCAAATCCTATCTGTCAGGAATACAACAGACTGTGGAATCTCTAAGAGCTCTCCAAACCACTTTGCCTTCTCGTCTGCCTATCTCTATAGATATTCTGGGCAATTTGATTTCCATCCTCTGTCAGGCTGCTTCTCTACATTTGGTGACTTAATAATGGAAACTATATGTTTAGCTGCATTTTATGTTTTTTTAAGATGCCCAGAGTACACAGTTCCTTATTTTGCCAGTTTTCCTATGCTGGGTATTTACTGCAGGGATCTCACGCTCATCTTAGATTCCCAATTTAAGAACATAAGAACATAAGAAAGTTTACAAACGACAGGAGGCCATTTGGCCCATCTTGCTCGTTTGGTTGTTAGTAGCTTATTGATCCGAGAATCTCATCAAGCAGCTTCTTGAAGGATCCCAGGGTGTCAGCTTCAATAACATTACTGGGGAGTTGATTCCAGACCCTCACGATTCTCTGTGTAAAAAAGTGCCTCCTATTTTCTGTTCTGAATGCCCCTTTGTCTAATCTCCATTTGTGACCCCCCTGGTCCTTGTTTCTTTTTTCAGGTCGAAAAAGTCCCTTGGGTCGACACTGTCAATACCTTTTAGAATTTTGAATGCTTGAATTAGGTCACCGTGAAGTCTTCTTTGTTCAAGACTGAACAGATTCAATTCTTTTAGCCTGTCTGCATATGACATGCCTTTAAAGCCTGGAATAATTCTGGTCGCTCTACTTTGCACTCTTTCTAGAGCAGCAATATCTTTTTTATAGCGAGGTGACCAGAACTGAACACAATATTCAAGATGAGGTCTTACTAGTGCATTGTACAGTTTTAACATTACTTCCCTTGATTTAAATTCAACACTTTTCACAATGTATCCGAGCCTTTTTTTATAGCTTCCCCATATTGTCTTGATGAAGACATTTCTGAATCAACAAAAACTCCTAGGTCTTTTTCATAGATTCCTTCTCCAATTTCAGTATCTCCCATATGATATTTATAATGTACATTTTTATTTCCTGCATGCAATACCTTACACTTTTCTCTATTAAATGTCATTTGCCATGTGTCTGCCCAGTTATGAATCTTGTCTAGATCATTTTGAATGACCTTTGCTGCTGCAGCAGTGTTTGACACTCCTCCTATTTTTGTGTCGTCTGCAAATTTAACAAGTTTGCTTGCTATACCAGAATCTAAATCATTAATGTAGATTAGGAATAGCAGAGGACCTAATACTGATCCCTGTGGTACACCAGTGGTTACCACACTCCATTCTGAGGTTTTTCCTCTAATCAGTACTTTCTGTTTTCTACATGTTAACTACTCGCTAATCCATGTACATGTGTTTCCTTGAATCCCTACTGCGTTCAGTTTGAGAATTAATCTTTTGTGCTGGACTTTGTCAAAAGCTTTCTGGAAATCTAAATAAACCATGTCATATGCTTTGCAATTATCCATTATCGATGTTGCATCCTCAAAAAAATCAAGGAAGTTAGTTAGACACGATCTCCCTTTCCTAAAACCATGTTGACTGTCTCCCAGGACCCTGTTACCATATAGGTAATTTTCCAATTTGGATCTTATTATAGTTTCCATAAGTTTGCATATAATAGAAGTCAGGCTTACTGGTCTGTAGTTACCTGGTTCAGTTTTGTTTCCCTTTTTGTGGATCGATATTATGTTTGAAATTTTCCAGTCTGTCGGTACCACCCCTGTGTCAAGAGACTGCTGCATGATCTTGGTTAGCAGTTTGTAAATAACTTCTTTCATTTCTTTGAGTACTATTGGGAGGATCTCATCCGGCCCAGGAGATTTGTTTATTTTAAGAGCTCCTAGTCCCTTTAACACGTCTGCCTCAGTTATGCTAAAGCTATTTAAAACTGGATAGGAAGTGGATGACATGTGGGGCATGTTGTCCATATCTTCCTTTGTAAAAACTTGTGAAAAGTAATCATTTAATATATTTGCTATTTTTTTTTTCTTCATCTACAATTTTGCCATTTGTATCTCTTAGACTTTTAACCTCCTCTTTGAATGTTCTCTTGCTGTTGTAATATTGGAAAAACATTTTGGAATTGGTTTTTAGCCCCCTTAGCAATGTTCATTTCTATTTCTCTCTTGGCTTTTCTAACTTCCTTTTTGACTTGCATTTGCAGTTCCGTGTACTCTTTCTGTGTACTTTCTTTTTGGTCCCTTTTTAATGCTCTGTAAAGTGCATTTTTTCGCTGAATATTTTTTTTAATTGATCTGTTAAACCATTTTGGCAATTTAGTTTTACATTTAGATTTGTCTACTTTAGGGATTAAATTGTAAATCTTTTTCATTTCATTTTCATTTATCATCTTCCTGCGCATTTCCAAAACAGATCAGCTTCGGCAAGGTCAATTTATTCAGCTATCAAAAATTGACTCTACTATGTGCCCATATGTTTCCATGTAGAAATATATCGCAGAACGCAAACCTATTTCAAATTCTGACCCCCTGCTCATAGATTCAAGCCAGACTGTTATATTGGTTCACATCTCATCTGCCTATGTTGGTTTCCAGAACAGGACGTCACATGCAATACTCCTCGTTCATTGAGAATCAGGGCATCCACATCAGCAGCAAGAGCAAAGATTAACCAGCATCTATTTAAAAATATGGGGCACTGCACCTCATTAGCAGTTGAATCATACGTACATTCTTCCCCATCTGAGATATCTTCCACACAATGGTCTATTGCTAGTAAGTCCGGAGTGGGGACGACCAGTCCGTCTGGACCACCAAAGGTTTCCCCCTAAATAGAAAGGCTCCCTACTAACTATGTGAAGACCCTCCACTCAGTGTAAAGGAAAAAAGCACTGTCACTAACCTTCTTTATTGTGTAAAATTTATTTTTTTCTTTCTTTTTTTCTTATTTATTTTGTTTGTATGAACTCATGAATCTTTAGCAGAGAGCTGGGGGTCCATCCTTTGGGGGGGGGGGGGGTAGTGATCTGACTTTCTCCAACCCTTGGTTAAGATCAGCTTCCTTTACCTCTGTGAGGAATGTTCACCATGAGTCAGAGGGGACCCCAGGCCAAACCCAACCTTTTAGCATCTCATGATCTATCACTAATCTTACAACCTGAGGAGCTAAACTCATTCTTACTAAACCTTGACGTATGAGCTCTTCCTTCATAACACAAAGCTCTCTTCTTGTTTCAGATTCTCTGGGAGTGCATCCTAATCCCAGCTTTGGAAGTCTATAATTCACCTCATTGAGGGTAATTGTCCGAGCCAGAATCCCCTTTTCTTCCTTCCTTTCAGGTTCTCCAGCCTCTATTTATGTACAGGACCCCCCAAGAGATGGGGACCCCTTTTCTAAGTGTAGTCAATCTTTACTAACTCTATGTCCCTGAGGGTGCCGTGTGCCCAGGTTTGGAAGTTTTCCCACCATGATGCGGTCTCGCCTTGCAGTGACGGTGACTTCACCTTGACCACGAGCTTGGTCCTAACTGTGGGCGGCTCTCCGAGAAGTCAGGCAACGTCACTGCAGGTAGTCGGACTGAAATAAGATTATACAGGAAGTCAATAACAAGAATGAACAAACTTAAAAGCAACATGATACAGTGTAATTTAATTTATTTTAACAATACATTGGGGACACAGATTATTTTTAAGTAGTAAGATAAGAATAAACCATAAGCAAAATTGTAATAATAAAAAAAAACACATAATGGCTCCAGTTAAAAATCCTGAAGTTACATAGATTTACTTTTGTATTTAAGCCTGGCTTTGGTGATACAGTGAAAAAAACATCCAATGTAATTCTAAATATCTATATTCTTATCGCTTAACAATGGTCCTCAAATATCTGAAACTAAATGTATATCCAGTCAAAAAGTGGTCAGCCTGGAAGTAGTCTACAAGCTATTTCTTTTCAGTGTGTTTTCTTTGGCCCTGTTCTTTACGATCTGTGACAGAAAAGCATTAGTTATCAGTTGCATATCTAGACACCTCTAGCATAGCTAGCCTCAGGTCGCCAGATTGCCAAAAGTAGAGCATCTTGAAGTTCTAAGACTACTTGCACAGTATAATCTGCTATGTAATATGTTCATATGTACATACTGTCTGTCACACTCCACACATTGTTACGTATATCTGGAGAACCCTTTATCTAGTTGTCATGAAACTTGTTTGTAACATTATATTGCTTAAGCTATGAGAATATCAGATTCTGAGAGTATAGGCAGGTGTTTGGCCATACAACTGTCCATCTATAGGCCACATTTTTGCATACTGTATAGCTGGAGAACCACTAATCAAATTGTCATGAAACGTTGTAAGGTGTATGTGGCAGAGCAAACCTCTGCCCTTTTTAAATTAGCAGGGATGGGGTTAATTTCCCTTACCTGCCTGGATTTATTATGTTCAGATGGCTGGGGTTGATTAGTTGATTAAATGATTAACTTGATTAATGATCAATCAGCGCCCAGCCAGCTGACATAAAAGGAGGCCTCTGCTTCCCATTAAGAGGAGGGAGCTGAGGAAGCGTGTTGGTGTTGGTGTTGGTGTTGGTGTTGGTGTTGGTGTTGGTGTTGGTGTTGGTGTTGGTGTTGGTGTTTTTTAATTTTGCTAAATTCAGTGAAGGCATTGCCCAGCCTGGAAACCTTTATTTTTGTGAGTTTTGTTTTTGCTTTATTTGTGTTTGAATATCTGTTATTTTGCCCTTGTGCACTTTATTTTGTGTTATTTATAGTAAAATAGTTATTTTTTTGAACTGCAGACTGTCTCTGGGCCTCTATCCACTCGCCAGCCTGCCACAGTGTGATCGGACGGTTGTTGTTTGTAGCAGGAAGACGTCAAGAGACAAGGTTAAAGTCTGGATTTTATTGAAGCTTCATGGGCCACACTGAATGGTTTCAGGCAACATTTTTCAAAAATGAATAATGGTGAATACGAAAGTTTTTAAACTTGTACAAAACAACACAAAACAAATAAACCCCACAGGTATGAAACTGTATGACCAGGATACTCAACTATCCTATACTTTCACCTAAAGTCAAATTTATAATTTGCAGGTACACAGCTACCCTCAGGGCCAGATTAAGTTTAATGGGGGCCTGGGGCTGTTGTTGTCTGGGGGGGTGGGGGAGCTCTTTGCATATTCATTCGCTTCCCTTTACTGTTTTACTACCCCACTACCCCACACTCGATTAACATTAATGTCAAATTATTCAGTATGAGCTGATCCATATTTTGCCTGATTCGATGTTTAAATAAGCAACAGTTTTGACAATGAGCATTTGCCACAGCGTTAGTTATTTGCAGTTTCAAATACAAAATGGGAAATGCAAACTGCAGACTCTTTTGTCATAATAGCAAGTAATTTGTAAATGTGTTGTCCTTATCTCTTAACAATATATACGGGTATAACAGGTTTATAATAAATATATATGCAGCCAAAAAATGTTTAGCAAATAATACAAGGATAGTGCACAGCTTGTTTTTATTATTTTATTTGTGTCAGCAGAATCACCAGAGCTGCACACTAAGGAATGACATTTTTTTAATTTTTTTGTTTTTTATGGGGACCAAATGAGGCAGGCTGTGTTTTAAGACAACCTAAAAACACAGTTTTAGAAAGCTGTACGATATCATTAAGTCACACAAGCCAAATTGGAACTCTTGCACAAACATACTGCCTCCGGTATCTTAAAATGAATTAGTTTATTTGCATTTTGAATGAGAAATTCTCAGTCTAAAAGAAAACTACATAGAAACAGACACAACCCGAAACCAATACCAAAATAGAGTTTGAAAAAGGTAAGACTGTAATCCATATAAACGAAGGTCACTTCCTCCTGTTGATTTCTCTCCAATGTATTTTCCGAAGCACTGGTACCTTCACATGCATTTGTTGGTACTGTATTAAAATAGCAATGACATTGTACTTGTAATGTTTCTGCTTTTCAGCATTGCTCTCATACTTCCTAGGTGCTGCTTTGTCAGACGTTTACGGGTTCTGATCTGCATCACATTTGCGCCGCAGCTCACCTGACATGTTCTTTCCGATCCACACAGTCACACGCCCCTAAAGCCCCTGCGTTAATCCGGCCCTGGCTACCCTCTATCCTCTTTGGGATATTCCTCCAAATGAGCTACCACCTCCTATTTATAGAGGTTTGCCTTGTTTACGCCACATCTGGACTAGTCCATCACAAAATAAATACTTAACCAGTAGTACCATATATTTATTTCTGTATAACATGATGAAAGTTCATCAGTTTACTTTAGTACAACTCTCATTACAATAATGCACATTTTCCCATTGCATCTTTACATCTTTACATATTTACTTACATATATGATTTACAGAGCCGAGAAAGTTTGTGAACCCCTTAGGATTTTCATATATTTCAAACCTAAAATGTTATTAAATCTTAATCTAAGTCCTAATAACACAGTGTAACAATTTTTTTTTATTTATTTATTTATTTTTTGTTCCCGGGTAGTAAGTGTTATTTCCTAATTGCTTATGCCTCAAAAGTATAGAAAATGGCTATTATTCCCCACAAACTTTGCTTTTGAGACCAGGACAGTGATATTTCAAAATATCACTATTTCCAATGGGAAAACGGGCAAATGTGTATCTTTTTGTTCACATAAAGTCAGAAAAAAACAACCTATGAATCCAAATTAACATGTATTTATACTAAAGTAATACAAAAATGACTACAAGAGATTTAGAAGTGAGTAGTTTTTTGAGATTTATGATTCTACTGTATTTACTGTATGTTGATTTGTGCCAAACAACGATTTGCATTTAGGCCAAAAAGTTCCATTTTAGTTTCGTCAGACCACAAAACTTTTTGTCACATGGCTACAGAATCTCCTCAGTGTTTTTTGCATACTTCAAATGGGATTCAAGGTGGGCTTTCTTGAGTATTGGCTTCCTTCTTGCCACCTTACCATACAGGACAGATTTGTGGAGTGCTTGGGATATTATTGTCACATTCACACTTTGACCAGTCTTAGCCATAAAAGCCTGTAGCTCTTGCAAAGTTGCCATTGGCCTCTTGGTAGCCTCTCTGATCAGTCTCCTTCTTGCTTGGTCATCCAGTTTGAAGTGATGACTTGATCTAGGCAGAGTCTTGGTGGTGTCATACACTTCTTAGTAATCATCTTGACCATGCTCCAAGGGATATTTAAGGCCTTTGATATTATTTTATACCCATCCCCTGATCTGTGCGTTTCAACAACTTGGTCACAGAGTTCTTTTGAAAGCACCTTGGTGCTCATGGTTGAGTCTTTTCTTTGAAATGCATTACCCAGCAGAGGAAACCGTAATTACAGTAATCAGTGGTAATTTCTCACTGAAATGCAAAGGCCATGAAACCCTTGTCATTAAAAACCTATGAAAAATAAAATAAAATAATACCTTTCAATTGGGCATTGAACATTATTTCACATTTACGATAGTAAATTGCTACACTTTTCAATTAAGATCGAAAAATTTGATAAATTTGACAGTGTATTTGCACACATATGCTTCTGTGTTGGAGTACAGAGCATTTGGAAAGCCTCATGTCTAAATATCTTAAAGCATTAAGTAAAGCACACACACATTACGTTTCACGTAATATCAGACATACTGCAAACATACAGGTAACTTGCACAAGCAAATTAAGAATACAAAATATGTCTTATTTTGCCTTACTGATCATTGTGACAATGTGGCTGAGTGGGAACAGGTGCAGGAGTGATGCAGTGCAGTAATTAATCAGACAGAGCCTTGTAATTCATTTTGGAAACGGTGCTTTATTTTTATCTAGGTCTGGTGACCAATAAACAATAATCCTTCGGCAATATACAGCAATGTGTACTGCACGGGGTAGACGATAATGGGCTTCTAGACCCTAAATAATAAACAATATGCATCTGCCCCACAATACTACCAACATGGCCACCAGCTCTATTTATTTATTTTGTTACAATAGTGCAGTGTTGTTCCGGCTAGTGCTGGCCCTTGGCGAGAGCTCCGGAATCGTGTTAGCTGTCTAGTGATATACAAACAAGACGAATTACACAAAGACATACAAACAAAACACTCACGATACTGAAACAGTGGTTACAGGGTCTCTCACTGTCCTTCTCGGTGCACAAACACAAACCATAGTGAAGGAACAGGTTACGATTCTCCGTCTCCTTTTATGCTGTCACACATGACCCCTTGGTAAACGAGTTCAACCGCCTCTCCAATCTGCGACTGCCACGTCGTTTCCCTTTCGGGTCAATGTGTTACTGCAACAGAGTCTCACCCCCTTCCTGGCTGACTTCCCTTGAACAATGGGAAAGAACTGTCAGACCAGCCCGTCCAAGGAACTCTGTTCTCACTTCTTAGCGCCCTTACAGGTCAGGAGGGAGATTTACAACCAAGAATCATTGTATTTCTGGTACAGTCATATAAAAAAAATAAGGGAAATGCAAATGCTTTCACAAAATATTTCCTTTTTTAGACATCTTCTATACAACTATCACAAACTGAAATAACAACTGAAATCTTTTGGGGAGCTCTCTCACTCTTCCCTGTTCATCAGGATGAACAATTATATTTTCAGCAGCTGCTTCCAAGTTCAAAGTAGTTACTGAGTACTGACTGTTGTCACATTCCAGGTGATTTTACATCACATTGGTCTTGTAAAATTGTGCTTGCTCTTTTTTCAAGTTATCAGATTTCTTTAGCAAACCCAAACTGCTGGAAGCACAGAAAAAGCAATGAAGCAAATGCAGTGCAAATCCATTCATGTTCATTGATACACCTGCCTACTAGCTGCTATGCATGCATTACCACATCTTATAGGAGACACCTTAATATTTTTTTATATGAAGTTTTGAAAATAGATGCGGTCCATTAAGCTGGCTGTAGTACCAAAAAAAGGACCAGTAAGATGACATTGGACCTCTTACTGGTCATCTAATGGTAACCAGAGGATCACCATCTTGAATAATGTACATCAAAGCCATGGGAGGAAGAAACCCTAGTCAGCTTGTCAGCTTCACCTGACGGACAGCATGCACCCCAGCTTCAGTGAACTTGAGCTGGGAGGAAAATGTACAGTTGTCCCTGGGACTGTAGAAAGACAGTGGAAGCACAAGTACCCAAGTTAGCAGTGAAGGTTTCAGGTCAACTAGCCAAACGAGTTCTCCGGACTGTCATCAGAGAGCAGGAGCTGAATGCTGCTTGACTGGGTGAAGAAGTGAATCATTCAGATTTCCTAAATCTTGAAGAGTCAATGCATGGTGGCTCTAGATTGAGCTGTACTGTGTTATGGGTAATAGGCAAATGGGTAATAGGCCAACTGGATTTCATGATGTCTGAAGACACTAACATACATAATCTTACAGTGCCTGGAGCAAATAGCATATTTGATAAGAAATAATCATCAGCAACATTCCTCCCACTTCTGGGGACAGTAAAGTCATGCTGGTTGCAATCCTAAATATATTCCAGACAGATGCTGGTGTGAAAAGGTCCTGTAGTCAATCAATAACCATTTACATTTTAAAATGATTGGTAGGTGCTCTGTAATATACTTTACACAAAATGTCAATGATGCACACTTACTGGCAAGTGTCGTGTTTGTAGAGTAGGCATTGGCAAACCGCAGACTTTCTGACAGTGTTTATTGTTCTTCCCACTAGTCTTCTTGCAGAACACATATGCTCATATCTTGCAGCTGATTTTTTTGAGTTACTAGATGATTTCCTGTATGCCGGTAATCCTAACTGTGTATTGACAGTTCAATGGGTCATGTAAATGACGTAACTTTTAATACAAATAACACAGACATTTAATTACCTGTTTTAACTTTCTGTTTGGACACCACTGTAATGGCTTGGCATCTCATCCCATTGAATTTAATGGAGAGGCTAGGGCTGGATACAAGCACAGTAACCTCACTGTTAAAGAGGACAAGGTCTTACCATTTTAACTGATCAGCACAAGAACAAAAAAGGGACACACATACTTCCATATACTTCTTCCATAAATATCTGGGTGGGATGCTTCAATGAATGAATTCAGACGGCAGAAAATACATTTTATTTCCCTTCTGCTGCTATGCTCCTGATGCAAGTCTAAGTGGGTCTGAACTTGGCTTCTGACAGTGTTCTCCACTATCCAGACCACTTAGTTATCCTGAAATGTAAGCCAAAACAAAGGGTTTGTTTTAACTTGTGAGTCCCAATCCCCTCCCATATTCTTGAATTATATTAGAAATTGCATATAAATAAATATTTTCAAACAGTTTCTTTTAAATTGGCATTATTGGTTTCATTAATTCAATTGGAAAGATATTTAAAACCCACTAACATTGCTCTTCTCTGGCACTCTAGTGTAATTGTCAGGGGGATTGTTCAGAACTGGCTTCCTTTCTGTGTCTGTCTTTTTGGAATCTGTCTGCACTTTATAAAGAGCAGAAGGGAAACTCATATTAACTTAGTGCAGCCTGTCTTGCAATGATCGTGCAAACCTAAAGTTTTAGTTGGCCAATTTGCACGATTCCAAATCTTTAACTAAGTTTATTTTATATTTAAATAGTATATTATTCTACTGCACTATTAGAATAAAATGCAGTGTGCATTTTGTCCTGTTAGTTATATTATATAGAAGTAGCTGGCTGGCCCTCCCACCCAAACAACAGCCAAACACATTTCCAATCATTACAACAGTAATTTTCTAGGGTACATCTTGAGTTGAATCAAGATGAAATCAAAAAGCAGGGTTTGAAAAATACTTACAGAAGATAATGCAATGTTCGGAAAGTTACATTCTGAAAAATTGTCAGGTGACAGGCTAAGGTCAAAGGAAAGATCTATGCTGATATCTTAAATAAATTTAAAATATTGGATATTGTTTTGTGTAAAAGAAACTTGTATAACTATGATAACTCTGAAGACCATCAATTAAAAGAAATGTTAGGGAGCACAAGGTAATCTCTGGGTTGTCTATGAAAGGGATCCCCTGGTCTTATTTCTAAAATGTTGATAAATCTTCCAGTAATAATAAAATAAATATAAACAAAAATAATATACTGTAGTTAAAGTAAAATAGTGTTTTTCCTTTTCCATGTCTAGACTCTCAGCCAACAGCAAAGATGGGGGAGGAGGTGCACATGCTCCATAATTCAGGAGTGATTTTTTTGGCAGCATGAATAGAAAAACACACTGAGGTCTGGCACCACTTAAGCTTATACATTACATTCACCCTTCCAAGTTAGATCCATTTGTTCTAGGCAGAGAAATGGCAGTATTTTACTGTTGCATCTGAAACAGAATGGAATGATAAAGATGTCTGACAAATGCAAAGCTTTGAAGTTATCCTTACATACACTATTTTTGTCTTTAATATGCAACACCTAGCAGCTTAAGGGCTTTTCTAAAACTGGAATTATGAGTGCTTGCTTACTTTACAAAATATAAGATAATCTACCACTTACCATTCAGAGAGCAACACTTGTCCGTGTTGCTCTCTCCCGCTCTGTTAATTGTGCCTGCATGACACTTTTTATAAAGTAGACTAATGTCCATTGGAAGATTATTTTCATGCCAGTGGCACCCAACTACTGATACAGTTCAAGTTTATCTGCAATGTTTTTAATATGTATTCAGTCTTGCCAGATTGTGTTGTATATGTCCATGTTCATTAGCTCAACATACAAATATAATGTTGCAAAAATATTTATTCAATTTTATAGGTCATTTTTTAAGTACAGTACCTACTTGAAGATATTCAGTTTATAGCATACAAGTATGATTAATCGATTAATTATTAATCAATGAAACCCCTAATATATATACAGTGCCTTGCAAAAGTATTCAGATCCCTGACCAATCTTCTCATATTACTGAATTACAAATGGTACATTGAAATTTCATTCTGTTTGATATTTTATTTTTAAACACGGAAACTCAGAATCAATTATTGCAAGGTGACATTGGTTTTATGTTGGGAAATATGTTTAAGAAAAATAAAAAACTGAAATATCTTGCTTGCATAAGTATTCAACCCCCACACATTAATATTTTGTAGAGCCACCTTTCGCTGCAATAACAGCTTTAAGACTTTTGGGGTAAGTATGTACCAACTTTGCACACAGTGTCGGAGTGATTTTGGCTCATTCTTCTTGGCAGATTTGCTCCAGGTTGTTCAGGTTGTTTTGACGACGCTTGTGGACTGCAATATTCAAATAGTGCCACAGATTCTCAATGGGATTGAGATCAGGACTTTGACTGGGCCACTGTAGGACATTCACCTTTTTGTTCTTGAGCCACTCCAATGTTGCTTTGGCCTTGTACTTGGGATCATTGTCCTGATGAAAGGTGAATTTCCTCCCAAGCTTCAGTTTTTTAGCAGACTGAAGCTAATTCTCTTGCAGTATTTTCCTGTATTTTTCTCATTCCATTCTTCCTTCAGTTGTAACAAGATGCCCAGTCCCTGCTGATGAGAAGCATCCCCACAGCATGATGCTGCCACCACCATACTTCACTGTAGGGATGGTGTGTTGAGGCATGGGCAGTGTTAGGTTTGCGCCACACATAGCGCTTTGAGTTTTAGCCAAAAAGCTCTATCTTGGTCTCATCTGACCACAAAACCTTTTCCCACATCGCAGCTGGGTCACTCTCATGTTTCTGGCAAACTTTTTGAGTAACAGCTTCTTTCTTGCCACCCTCCCATGCAGGCCAGTGTTATGCAGAGCTCTTGATATGGTTGACTGGTGCACCATTACTCCACTCCCAGCCACTGAACTCTGTAGCTCCTTCAAAGTGATTGTTGGCCTCTCTGTGGCTTCTCTCACAAGTCTCCTTCTTGTTTGAGCGCAGAGTTTTGAGGGACGGACTTTTCTTGGCAGTGCTTGGGTGGTGTGATGCAGCTTCCACTTCCTGATTATTGATCCAACTGTGCTCCCTGGGATTTCCAAACACTTGGATATTATTTTGTACCCTTTCCCTAATCTATGCATTTGTATTACTTTATCTCTAACTTCTGTAGAATGCTCTTTGGTCTTCATTTTCCTTCAGATTCACAGCCTTACCAATGATCCTTCAACAGTGGGGTTTTTATCCAGAAAATGTGACAGCAACTTTAATGGTTCACAGGTGGAGGCCAATGGTAAGGTAATTGTGTCCTTGTTAGGTCAATTTCTTTCATCGGTGCAAACTGGGAGCTTCCACAGCACAGGGGTTGAATATTTCTGCAAGCAAGATATTTCAGTTTTTTATTTTTCTTAAAAATATTTCCCAACATGAAACCAATGTCACCTTACAATAATTGATTCTGAGTTTCAGTGTATAAAAATGAAATATCAAACAGAACAAAATTTCAATGTACCATTTGTAATTTAGTAATATGAGAGAATTAGTCAGGGGTCTGAATACTTTTGCAAGGCACTGTGTGTGTGTGTGTGTGTGTGTGTGTGTGTGTGTGTGTATATATATATATATATATATATATATATATATATATATATATATATATATATATATACTGACGACTGACGTACAATAAAATAGTTAAGTCGTGTAAAAAAAAAACTTCATAAGTATGACACTGAGACGTTTAATTAATGCAACGCTGACTCTGCAAATTAATTACGTTGCTATATTTTAACATTCAATTCTTAAACTCGATGAACATGTTAAAATTTCAGCATGAAGCCATACAGACAAATACAATAAGGAATTGCATTAATAAGTTATAAAAGTTTGTTTAATATTATATGCAGCTTTTTAAAGCAGTTGCCTCTGATGATGGTTCCAGGTGGATTTGTAGCTGGGCTGGGGTGTTTACACTTCAACCTGTGTAGCTTCCAATTTTTATTATTCTTACTGTGATTGGCTGCAAAGACAACAGGGCTAGACAAAGATTGGATAATGTTTGTTGGGTTGGTTTTTCTTATGTACAGTTTCCTAGTAACTGAATACATTGTATTCTGGGAGATGTAGTTGTTAGTGGAAGTTTTCGGGGAAGCAGACAAACTGTGCAAAAAAATTTCTATGCATATTTTTACATATTCAATTTAAATTTAGTGCATATTTTGTATTTTTTATTACATAAAAATGCAGGAACTCAGCTTATTTGGACCATTGGTGATGTGTGTATTAAAATCGACAACAAAAGACCTGACTGCCCAAGTACACAAACAGGAACGTAACTGACTACCCGAAAAAAGACAAACTGCCAGAGTCGCTTTGTCGGGGCTCTTGAACTCCCTGTGGGGAGTTGCTGGCAACCACTGGTTGCTATTGCCAGTACCAGGACAACAACCTCTGAAAGGCAGGACATAGTAGGTGCACCGCTGTCAGCTTCTATAGGATCCCGGCAGCATATGGGCAAAAGCCTTCTTAGTTAGCTATGCAAAACGCTCTCGCCTCCGGTCGTGAAAGGTGCCTTCTCCTGTTGCTGATCTGCTCTGGCAGTGCCGGCGTGTCAGTTGTAGTCACACCATCATCCTGTTCCTTCTTCACTTTCTACGGTGTCCACTCCATCCCACTGCTAACACCAGTGTAGCCCACCAGCTATTTGGAGAGAAGAAGGAATAGAGGAAATGAAAAGAGATGATACGAGATGGGAAGAGGTTCAGGTCCAAATGGCAATCATTTTATTTGAAGCACAGTTGTTCACCAAGACCTTCAGTAGTCTTTATATACACCCACCCCGAGGAACTCACAGACTCCCTTTAAATAGCCCTTATCCTGCTAACATTATTACACATTGCAATAACTCCAACCAGTCACAGCTCCCCATCCCTTGTCTCTGTCCAGGTGCATCCCTTCGTCCCCTGAATCCCTTGAATCCCTCGAATCCTCTTGTCACGCTGCCGTGGGGTCAATCAGGCTGTCGAGTGATTGGTATATTAATCCATGTACATTTTTAATAAAGGTAACGATATTATAGTGTCTGTCCTGCATAGTAATACTAAAAAATCAATAGAACCTTAAAAAAATTAAAATAAGCCAATAAGAATTTGGTCTTTTTAAAAGCATTTTTATTAATATTTTTATTTTAGTAAATGGAACACATTTTCACAGAACATTGGCTGTTTACATAGCTATGTACTTGGCTTCCTTCTTGTACTTCTGAATCTAACCTGCGGCACCGAAGAGATTAAGCTGTTTGGAATCTTGTTACATGTACCGGAGAATACTGTGGCTATTGACAAGTGATTGCTTAACATGCTGTCATAGTCAGAAATCAGAGAAAGTGATTACACATAATTACCTCTATTTGAAGAATTGGTGCCTTCATCAGTTCAGGTATTTCTGGTGCATACTCTATCTCCATTTTTTCTGAGAAAGTTATTTTTTTAATTTGTAAAAAACTATTTAAAATATTACTTCAAAGTTCTCAAAATAATTCTCAATAACTTTCACTATAATAAGCAATATTGGGCATACACCCTAACCTAACATATTTATGTCCCGCCTCTGCTTACTAATGATTGGACAGCTACAAAACCAGGGCTGAGTTTTGACCTTCCCATTGGTTAAACTTCCAATTATGTCCCACCTCTGCTCACCCATGATTGAACACTATATAACAAAGGGGCAGATCTTTGACTCTCCCATTGGTTAACCTACTAAAGACCTTCAACTGTTTATGTCCCACCTCCGCTCACTTATGATTGGACTGCCGTGGAGAAAATGCAGATCTTCTATTGGTTAATTTATAGACAAAACTAGAACTGAATGATTAAAAATAATAATAATAATAATAATCTGCGACCAACTTTAGTTGATCGGTCAAATTAATTTATTAATTAGAGAAGTCCTAATCTATCTATCTATCTATCTATCTATCTATCTATCTTAGTAAGGAATTTAATTATGTAGAAGAGAATATGTCACTGCCAGTGAAACACTCTTCAGAATTAATTTCATATGATCTACAGTAATATGATTTTAACTTAGAAATTATTCAGATCCTAGAGCTAGATATTATATTCCTGAGCAATTGAATTATTCCATTTAATTTATGAGCTAGCCCACTGGCTGAGAATGCCTGTGGTTATGCATTCTTTTAGATCTGCTTGGCGTTTTAATGGCAACTGTATCATTAGGTGGGATTGTGCACAGTAGGAGTTATTGCCCTTGGATGCTGCACAAGAAGTTATCTTTTTAAGTATGTGTGTGTGTGTGTGTGTGTGTGTGTGTGTGTGTGTGTGTGTAGGAAAGGGTTGTTGAATGAATTTCTGCAATGGTGATTTGTACTCTGCACCAACAGAGAGCAAATGATTTGGAATGAGGGCTTCTTTTTTTATCTTCTCATTTTGTTACACAAAGAATCTGGTCATGGCTTGGCATGGGTATAGGATATAATACACTTTTAGAGTAAAGAGAATCCCAACAAAATGTCTGTTTTAGCATATTTGTGGATGCTGTGAAAATGCACGTGGCACTGAACTTTGCATTGAAAATATAGGTCATAATAGAGCTTTTGTCTGTTGGAGAAGTCATATGAATGTTATATGTAGTATATTATCTAAAACTACACACCCTAATTATCTCTGCTTAGAATAATTATTTTAATTATTGGTTATATATCTGATTAATTCCATCTTCATGTCATTTTGTTCACTATTCCACCAGCCAAGAGGGTTTTCAGTTGCTGAAATTCTGCAAACTCCCATATGGGAACCAGACTTTTGGGTGTGCCATCAGAAGGACATTCCATTGAAAAAACAAATTCACAAAGTTTTAGAAGTGCAGAGATCTTCGAAGAAGACATGCAATGCATTTTACTAAATTATATCACTCACAATTATATAATTTACAAACAGTTTCCTAGTGATTAGTTCAATGAAAAATGTTAGATGCTAGAAAACAGTGTGCCTACACTTCTTACTGACATGGTTGAATTAGGAGCTACACATTGCTCCTCCCAAACTTTTTTTTTTTTTTTACAAACTCTCGTTTCTCCTTCCCAAAAATATGGAAAACTACAAAGTGGTATGAATGTGTGTGTGTGTGTCAGGCTGGAAGATACATAAAAAAAAAAATGTTTTGACCCGGATGTTGTCCCAGAGGGGGCCACCGCTTCAGAACAAGCGCCGGGAGTGACGTGAGGAAGAGATTATATTGCAGCATCAACAGAAAGCAGTTTGGAGAACATGCGGAAGAGTTATGCATATATATATATCATATATATATATATATATATATATATATATATATATATATATATATATAATATATATATATATATATCACCAATCTTTAATAAGTATGTTTTAAAATTGTGGAAACCAAGCAAATAACAAAGTGGCAAGCAAAATTGCCTTTTAAATTTATGTTTTAATGTCATGTTCAGTATATCTCTTAAACAGTCCGATGTTGCAAAATTTGCAGAATGAACAAGGAGAGTGACCACCAGTTAGTCTCTATAAACCACCCCTCTTTTCACTGATGACATTTCTGAGTGACACACACACCTCCCCCAAGAGTGCACCTTGTTCAAAAGGTGAAGGGTCACATGATCACCACTGGCAGCCTGTAGGCTGCGATCAACCTTCATTTATAAAGTGCAAATACATTGGGAGTAACTTAATATAGCTTCCACCCAAGAGTTAACATTGCTATTGCTCCAAGTGGGCTCAGATCAAAATATGCATTTATTTATTTATTTTTTGCTATTGGCAATGCATCAACAGAAATGGGTTTGAAGAAAAAGAAACTTAAAAAAAAACAGGTTTTGAGTTTAGCATTTCAGTGTTTGTTTGGATACACGGTTTCACCAAGGGCCACATGGTTTTAATTAGGGGATAGAATACTGAGTAAAAGTAAAACAGCTGTTGAAAGTACTGGGTGTAAAATTTCAAGAGAAAATATTTAACTATTGCACTGCTGTTTCAGTGCTGAGTCTCAGTGGACTGATTTAAATAATCCTACTCCCAGCTTCAGGTTTAATGAATATTTTTTCAAATACATTTTCAGTTTCATAAGAATTGAATTTTACTAGTCTATAAAGGGTTTTTAATAAACATCATACTTTATTTAATCAAAACAGACATAAAAAAAAAAATGAAGCGTTGGGAATAAGGCCTGATGTGGTTTATGTGGTGATCTGCAGTATACTTACTTGATACTTTTTATACAAAGTGATTAATATTAACTGCACGCCATTATCATAACCACAATAATAGTCTAATAATCTTTTCTTCTATCAGGAAAAATTACAGTTTGCAAACACAAATGTATTTAGTTTATATTTTGGGATGTATGTTTAATGTGTGATTTTAATTTTTTCTCAAACTAACAGGGTTGATTATGAATGGAAATGAAACAGTGCCTTTAATAAATATCGTTGGGCTTTGTATTGAGGATTCCACTCCCCTGCAGAAGTCTCTGAAGATCTCGGTTTGATTATTGTTGCAATACTAGGAACCTTCTTTAGAGGAAACTGAGAAAGCACTGGAATAGGACCTTCTTCATTATTACAGAGGGACATAACTGGTAGAATATTGGTAAAATATGGTTTAATCAATTTCATATGAACATACAAGGATTTTGCTTTCAGTCAAATCTAGCAAAACCATGTACTGTAAATAACAAAAGAATTTCATTCATTGGTTGATCTATTACATTTTATTTTACAAAACAATTGTATGCAGAGCCTTTTCAAGGCTAAATAATACCAGTTAAAAAAATTGTGAAAATCACCCTTAATTTTTTCTTGTTGAAACTTTGTTACAGGCACAAGGGACTTTCTACACACTTCAAAGTGCACAGGTGGCAGCTGCAAGATGTCAAACAGGTAAGCACATGTTATAACACTGTTCCCTTTTCATTTACTCAACCTGCCTGGTTTTCTCAAAAGATTTTATTTTCCTGGGAAACTCTGAGCCATTGCTTATTCAACACTTGCACTTTTGTTATGGATTTAGAATCAATGTTGCTGCCTCACATTACTTTTACCACCGTTGCAGCAACTCTGTTTATCTGTGATTTTTACATTGTCTGTTTGTTTTTCAAGTTTTTAACAAAAAATTGGAACAAGTGACAATTTAACAGGAAAAGAGAGATAATAATAATAATAATAATAAATAATAATAATAATAATAATAATAATAATAATAATAATAATAATAATAATAATAAAGAGAGAGAAGTGTGTCATGCTTGGTTACTCTAAAAGGAAGTTAGGGATAAGAGGAAAGACTGATTGACCGGCTTGGGGTAGAAAGGGTTGCCATGCTTTGTAATTGCTTTCAGTGGATACCCTGAGTGTAAACTTTATTTTTCCTAATTTAAGGAAATGCATAAAATCTCTAATCTAGTGAACATGTTAGGATGGGACATGCTTATTCTAACCCAAAACAATTGGGTTTGCACCTATTAAACCTTATTTTATTTATTTATTTATTTTTTAATAAGCCCACATTGGCCACCCACATAAACACATTCATAATATGGTGCTCTTAACAACTACTCTTATAATATACTCTTATAACATTAAAAAACAGTAAGAATTCTCAGCCCTGTAAGTGTCTCTTTGAAGATGATTAAAGAGAAACTTCTTCTGAAATCCCGTTGTATTTAATAATCACATTCAGTCTGCTTTAGTACAATACGAAAGTCTACACCCTCATTCCTGTAATATTAAGGATTCATATGTCATATAGGAGAGTCAACTTCCTCTCAAGTATCTAAAAACGAGAGAACTTATCAAAAAGTAACAAAGATTACCCATGTTATCACGAATGACTGTTATTGCGTCACACTAACATGTTCCCGAAATGTCCTGGACTACAAAAATGGTCCTGAAATCTTAATAAGACGTCGTAAAATATAGAAAGTTATAGAAATAATTAAATGTTTACACGTAAGGATGAGTATTGACCTGGGTAAAAAAGTTGGTCGTTTTGATGTTTGAATTGTTTTTATCATTACAAACACGTGCAAATTTCACATACGATTATCGCTTGATACAGTCATAAAATCAACATACATAAACTTAACTTAGAGTCGGATAACTTGACTTACCTTTCCGTTCTTAACCTGCGTTTGTGTTTGGGGTTGTTAAGTTTCTACTTGCAGAATGGAAAGTTGACTTGAACATCTGCTCTCCGTATGCACAGGGATACAACTAAAATTATCTCCACGTGACGTGTATATGGCCTAGGACAGTCTCCGTACAGGGACGGTTTGTGTCATATATGGTAAAACAGTATACATATTCAAAAAGGTCAAGGTGTCCGTTTACAAAACGTAAATTTTGTACGTCAAATTATACATGTCATGACAAATTATGTATGTCAAAAGGTCAACACACTGTGTACCCATCTGTAGAAGTACATGGACCTTTCTCTCCGTATGTATTAACATATTTCAAGAGTGTTGCGTACTTTACGTCATAAAGTCTTTATTTACTTTATAGAATGTAATATGGATTTTCGGGGCAGCCTCGTGAGGGTAACCAGCCGTTGTGTTTAGTTGGTAACATAAAACAGAATGGTATTACCATTAAGATGGAATTAATAAAATCTAAATTTGTAGGCGTCAAACAAATCGATGTTATAGCTATAAATCGAGTGCACGAGCAAGATGACTGTCTACCATGAAGTCGAATGAGTGGTTCAATCAGCATTTTGAAGGCTGGCGCCTGCTTGCCAGCTACGCTGCTTTGGTCAGTCGATTAGCATCGGGACTAGTGAAAATAAATACCAGAGACCGTGGAGTTTTACAACGCAACAAAATATGGAGTTGATGTTTTGGATCAAATGGCATGGAAGTATTCTGTGAAAGCTGGCTCCCGACGGTGGTCTGTTCAGGTGTTTTACAATGTATTGGACCTAGCAGCCATCAACTCCTGGGTACTTTACAAAGAATGCACAGAGAAGAATTTACCAAGGAGAGAATATATTTTACAGTTAGCACAGGAACTTCGCAAGAAGCATTTGGAACAGAGGGAGACTGCCAAGCGTGTAGGGGGAGGCCGCGGGCGGTTAACCACATGGGTACCCAACCAAACAGTGTCACGAGCATCGATACTTTGATCTACGACGTACGGTCCACTATGATTGTGACTTTACACACAAGATAAAAGACCTTCAGTTGGTAGAACATTAAACCACCATTCCATCTAACATAAAGGTTAGCACATATTTTTTTTTTTTTTTTTATCCAAACTAAAAAAAAATGCATATCTCTCCGACTAACAGGTGTACCAAGAAAAACCTCCAACCAACAGTGTTACATTTAGGATATCTTCTTCAGAATAAAAAAAGAAAGATGAAAAAATGTTGGTTTTACACACTACTATATTTACGAAATAAATCATTACGAAACAAATAAAAGACAATTCTAATACATGACGAAACAGGAGACCAAGACCCTCCGCACTATAATGAAACATCGTGCCCAGTTGTAGAGTTTATCTCCCCCATCCAGAAATACAACTTTTTCTGTCATTGTACACAGTAGAAACGTTATGTTATTTTTAAAAAAAAAAAAAGGTTGCATTATAACTACTGTAAAAGCAAGAACATACTGTAAAATGTTGTTTTTTTTAAAAATTTAGATGTAACATTGTTCAAACGAAAACGAGCTGATAACACTATGTAACACAATTTTTGTTCCTGGGTAGTAAGTGTTATTTCCTAATTGCTTATGCCTCAAAAGTATAGAAAATGGCTATTATTCCCCACAAACTTTGCTTTTGTGACCAGGACAGTGATATTTCAAAATATCACTATTTCCAATGGGAAAATGGGCAAATGTGTGTCTTTTTGTTCACATAAAGTCAGAAAAAAACAACATATGAATCCAAATTAACATGTATTTATACTAAAGTAATACAAAAATGACTACAAAAGATTTAGAAGTGAGTAGTTTTTCGAGATTTACGATTATACTGTATTTACAGTATAATCGTAATGCTTCATGCCTGGAAACCCTGGGGTACAAGGATTTTACACCCTTGCAAAATAAAATGGTATTCTCTGGAAGTTTATATTTTTATTAATAATCTTTTTCAGAAAATGTGTTGTACCTTTAACATAGCTAGGTAAGCTTTCAACATATGGGTGCAGCTGCCTTTCAGCTATTTCCGCAATAGCATGGGTTATCAATTGTGCTAACAATCATTCTCATTGGGTGTTTATCTTTGTGCGTTTTTGGGTTACCTCTAACCAAACCTGTTCTTGGATTTGTGGAAGTATGTCATTTTTTATTTCTTTCGATTTAAACCTATATAATCTATCTAAAATTATTCTTATATTATGTCGTTATTATTATTAGTTTTTACTTCTTCATATGTGTTTATATTTTACAATTCAGGCTCTACGGCTTTTATATAATCATCTTTGTTCATTACTACCTCCCCAGAACCTTTATATGCTGCTGTTATAATGATATCATTATCCTCTGTTAGTTCTTTTACCTTTACTTCTTAAGCCTGTTACTATTTCATTTCTAACTACTTCACTATACATGTTTAATTTTTGATTTTTTTCCCCTCTAGAGAAGTCCAAAGATTCCTAAGGTTACCACGAAAGAAAATTGAACATAAGGTACAAGTCCCACCCCCCCCCCCCCCCACCCCCCCCCCCCCCTGTAATTTGAAAACTGCCAAAAACCAATAGCTAGCAAAATAGAAAGCAGATTATGGTTTACCTAAAGCAATCAAGCCCATGAACAGCTGCATAAAAGAGGCAGGGATCGCTCACTCGGGGTTGGGTGTGGAAGGAGAACGAGAGCGAGAGATGGGAGAAATTGAAAGAGAAAGAAAAATTAAACAAATGCTACTCATGCTGGACAGACCAGCAGGGTACTTGTTTGGATGGAGGTAGTATTTTGTGTTGTGTGAGACTGTTTCTGTTTACCCTTTTATTTTGCTTGGTGAGCTGTTTTGTGTGAAAGTGTTTTGTTTTTGTTTGAATAATAAATATGCTTGCCATTGCTTGCCTCACAATATTGTTGTCATTCTCTTTATGGTCTCCATCCTTGTGACATATGGTGTGAGAGGGGGATACAGCACCTCCACATACGCAGGCCAGGAAAGGTACTGTGGGGTGAATCTTAGTATCTTATTAACTTTTCTTGTGTGTGTGTTTTTTTTAAAGAGTGGAGAGAATGGAAGAGGGTCCTACTGCAAACATTGCGAGGTGTTGTGACACCACACTGGCGATTGCTACTTTTGGGAGGAAAGGGAAAGCAACCTGGACTGGTAGTGGTGGTTGAAGAGAGAGGGGTGTGTGGTATGCAGAGTGTATGGGCACATCAGGGATGGGTGCCCATATGAAAAACCCCTCTCTTGGGAAGCCCACAGTTGGGGTGAGGTAGAGGACTGGTTCCTCTGTGAAAATACTCAACCCCAGCCACCTGTACAAAAGAGGAAGAAGGAGAGAAGCAGCTGCCCTGGAGGAAGGTGAAGGAGCCTGAGTGCCCACTGCCCATGAGGGGGGAGCATGGGTTTGATGAGCATGGGTGTTTTAGGTCAGCAGGAAAGGAGTAATTATCTTCCTGCCAAATCACTTTACGTGCACTCTGCCTGAGCCTGACTGAATGATTTAACAAGCAATTGAGCCGAGGCACAGCTGCAGAAAAGAGGCAAGGATCACTCACTCGGGGGTTGGGTGTGGAAGGAGAAGTAAAGCGAGTGACGAAAGACATCGAAAGAGAAAAAGAAAGTAAACAAATGCTACTCATGTTGGATGGACTAGTATGGTACTTGTTTGGCTGGAGGTAGTATTTTGTGTTTCTGTTTGAATAATAAATACGCGCATCAGCGCTTTCCCCACATTATTGTTGTCATTCTCTTCCTGGTCTGACGTCACCACCAAGCCACCCAGACCCTACAATTTTCCATGAATTGATTAAATCCCCATTGACTCCTTCAACTATGCCCTAGCAGCTCCCCTTTGGTTTGGTCTTAGTCTTTTTGTCCAATTACAACATCCCCTTGGTCAAGCCAGTTTTAAGCTAACGCTTTCATGTAATGCTCAATCATAGGATTTTTTTTTTTAATGTTGTGTTGTGGGTACAAACACTCCACATGTTTTTTTTCACCCCACATGGAGTTTGAAGTCCACATCATCAATATAAACAATGTAAAATAAATATCAACACATACCAGGATTGGACTGCTAAATGTACAATAAATCTTTTTAGTAAAATAAAAAGATTCACATTTGAGATGAAAAACTATTTTCTGAAAAAAAGGCCTAGAAAAACTTGATAAACCACATACATTTCAGCTTTCAATAAATAGTATTTGGTTGGTAATAGGACAGAAGTATAGGTTTAAAAAAAAAAAAAAGATTTTGTGGATTATCTAGTTTTTCCCTTTTATTGAATGTGGTGTACAGATATGCGGGTTATCAGTACTTTACAATGTATATATATATATATATATATATATTACTGTTTTTGTACATTAATCACACATTGTATGGCAGTCAAAGTCAAATGAGAAAGTGTAGTAAATATTTGAAACACACACTAAATAACAATATAAAGTGAACATCAACCCATAAATCTATGATATAGTATATTTGGTTTATTTAGAACAAAAATTGCAACGATATATAATTTATAGTGTGATTTTGACATAACAAACCTTTTTTTCATTCCTCACTGACCACTATATAAATGAAATGCCTATAATGAAATAATATAAACCTTTATATTAGTTGTACTTGTTTACATCTATGCTAATGCAAATAATTTGTCAATGAAAACTAAATTGTGGGTACCAAGTTAGCAAAATTAAATGAAAAGTTATGTTGTGTTTTCGTTATAGCAAGGGTCAGCCATCCAGACTTCCCAATCAAGACCTAATAGATACGTGAGTGTTTCTTAACGCTAAAGGTCTCCAATGATTAAAGAGTTGTGTAACCACAACCAGTACCATACTATAGACCTTGAAAGTGATCATGTTACAGGGATTTACTTAGGATCCCTGTTCAGTTGAATGCAAATGTTTGGAATATGCATATAGTATTTAAAAGAAAATTGTAATATTTCCCTTGAATAATAATAGCACAAGAAAGAGAAAAACTAAATATGGTGAAGGTTTTAGCAGTCACTTTTGGTTAATTACATTGTTTTTTTGGGGGTTTTTGTACTGTTACTTTAAGGAGCTCTGCCACTGACACTTATTACAAGGGAGAGGTCAAACCTGTTGTAAAGTTAGGCACAAGTAGGGTTCCTTTTATAAACAATAGAGTGCATCTTAGTAACCTAAGCACACAAGTCTGCAATACTAATATTTTTGATACAGCATTTAAATAAGTCTTATTGCAATAAGTAACAGTACATTAGAACAGCAAAGTTTTGATGACGATATGGTTGAAAACCCTTGTAGTGAACAAAAGGTTTTTGTAACAGAAATGAGTATGTTTGTTTAATTTTTTTTTTTTTTTTTTTTTTTTTTTTTTTTTTTGTCAAGGTCCCCAAATGGGAATGCCATGTCCTTATTCTTGTTTTCATATCCAAGAGTGTGGCTTGTCTAAAGCATACTGGGCTGGACTCACCAGGCTTCTGTGGTCTGACATTTTCTGTTAATTATTATTTATTTTTTTTTTTAATTCCCTGTTTGAAAAGTCTTAAAAAGCCTTGAATGAGAGGTTTTCAGGCTTTGCTGCTTCAGTAATTTTACAAAAAAAAAGTACAAAAAAAAAAAATTCTGTCTGTAAACGATTACAAATGTCTGCTTTATAATTGTTTCCATTAGAGAAGCCAGCTACATTGCTGGGCATACTTTCCACATTGTTCATCCATTACTTTACAAAAAGGGTAAAAAACTTGGTTTTAAAACTCAACTTCAAAAGTTCACTTAAACCAATTCTCGTAAAAGATAGAAAGCAGTATCATTTGTCAGGAACTTTATATAAACTTTTTTTTTTTTTTTTTTAAAAGCTGCTTGTTTGGAACATTGGATTTGAACAGGAACCCATTTTAAAATCTGTGGTTTCCAGAAGAAACAGAAGTATGAGCCAATGCAAGCAAACTAAGTGAGCATAGGGAGACCCTTGGATGATATGTTATCCTGCTCCTATTCCTCCTACCACTGGTTTTTGAAGTTGAGATTAAAGTAGAATTTACAGTGAAAAAAGGTGATAACATTGAGCTGCATATTAGCCTGAACAAAGTACAGTAGAAGCCCCCCATTGGCATATAGGGGTGCTAGTACAGAGCTTCCATGCTACAGAAAAGATGAAGTGAGCTTGGCTATATTGGTAGCAGGGAGTAAACTAAGTGTACTCTTAGCCCCTCCCCTCCAGTCCACTCCCCTTTTCAGTCCAAACACTGGAATTCCTTGTAATTGAAAACAAAAGGTCAGAGTCCCCCCTCCCCCTCTCTATTTCCCAGCTGGAACCATTGAACTAATGATACACTTTCATCACTATTCGCTACACTTTCCTTTACTAGACCTTGCTGTGATTTTACCATGATATAATATACCACAGTAACTGCACCTGAGAGAACGAGTTATGCTGGCTTTGTTTGTGTGTGTCAGTGTGATACCAGAGCTTTCTGTTCTTTTGGGAAAGGGCAGAAGTAGTTGAAACAAGAGGTCAAATTGTGGAACTGATGTTTTTATTTAGATAAATTGATTGTGAGTCTTCTTTTCTGAGATGTTTTGTGAGAACTAATTAGCCTGAACGAAGGAGAAGCTGACGGCCTTGGGAAGCTTAATTTAAAGTTTAATTAATAGTGGGTCAAATATTTAGGCTGCTAAACATCAGGACCCCAAAATGTCGATACAGCTGTTAAGACAAAATAAAATAGAATGGGGGTTAAATGAAATACCTGAAGCTAATGGTTGCCCAGAGTACAAAACTGAGGATATCTTGGCTGGAGTTTTGCTTGGATCTAAACCAAGGTTTGCAAAACGACTCTGTGGCTTGTAGACAAGATGTTTTGGATAACCATGGTGACGGACATAACTAACAGGTGTTGGAAGGTGACAAATATATTTGTGCGTATTTAATGTTATCTCTGGATGCTTTACATTGCATTGATCTGCATGTGATTAAATATCTTTATAGTAAAAAAATAAATAAAACACAAAATATGGTTTAATTACTATCTATCTGTATTTGGGCAATTAAAACAATTAGAAAAAAAAACACAAATAAAGTGATTTCTATAATTTCTAAATGTTCTATTGAAAGATATATATTAGAGATAACTAGAGATTCAGATTTATAATAAAACAACAAATTCTTGCATAACATGCATAACATGAAAAATGACGTGCAAAAACAAATTTCATATAAAAGCATTTGGGCAATCAACATATTTCATTTGAAACTAATTACTGACAATTATCATGATTGAAAACCAAAACCTGATGATAATAATAGAATAAATCAATGCATAATCATCAAGTTCAGAAAAATAAATTGGACATTTGTGATTTAAAAAAGCAACAAAAATCGTTAAAACTAAAGCTTACACCAATGGCAGTGATACAACTAAACAAAAAAGGAGAAACTACTGGAAAAATATTAGAAAGACTCAGTTTACCGAACAACACTTTGTGGCTCTTATTGACAAACAGAGGAGAACAGGAACGACTGCAACTAGCTCCAGGTGTGGAAGACCAAGAAAGCTTTCTTCAAAATCTGGAAGAAGAATCGTTCGAGCAGCCCGGCAAAAGATTTGAGAGAAGACGGCCAAGAACAATTCAGCGATACCTTAACAAGGTGAATGTCCATGGGAGAAAAAAGTTGCTAAAATAAATAATTGTAGACATACACTTCTAGTAACTTTTTTCCTCATCCACAAAAGTAAAACATTTGCTACAAAATATTTTTCTTAAGTTTTTGCTTTTGAGAAATTTCTACAGTCGAAACTTTACAGTATTTACAATTAAGGATAATATAACCAATAATAAATGCTTAGTTTTATTTAGAGTTTTATTAATAAAAGAGAATACTTTTTTTAAAACAGCAATGAAAAACATCAGTAAAGGATACCCTTTTAAAGAAAGAAAATATACAGTACCATTTCAAATGCATTAAGGTGAGTAATAAACTGACTCCATTGTGACTTAGCAGTTGGTTTAAAACATTGAATAACAATGCTGGAGTTTTTCTGTATAATTCTGTGTAAATAAATATAAAACTATAAAGAAGGGACAACAATATTAATCCAGAAATAGGAACACAGGTTTTTTTTTTTTTTTTAAATAAAAATACATCTTTAGAATATTAATTTGTTCATTAAGTTGAAAGATGTTTTCATTTATAGTTGTAACGAATCCATTTGTACTGTTGGCCAAGTTTTGATATGCACATGTTTTTTTGTTTTTTTTATATAGAAACATTTTCATATTAACTTTTGCATTTGATAACACTGATTTGAAATTCTAATTGGTGCCTATAAAATATACAGTTTGTGATGAATTTGAAGCTATTAGTATGTTTCAATATTAACTAAATCAAGATATTAATCAAATTGATTAATCTTGTTACATAACTGATTTATTAAAACGTTTGGATATACTGTTACTTATTATTTCCAAGGGATGTCAACTCGAGCTGACCTGGACCTTTGTAATATGGCACAGGATGGTTTTATTAGCAGCTATTTGCACCCACAGTGTATATTTGATAGAAGGCATGAGCATAATGTTCACAGAGTATAAACAATAAGCCAATTGGCTAAACTGTATCTGGGCCCAGTGATTCAAATACTGTAACAGTATTCAACAAACAACCAGAAGGTGCTCTCCCCATTGTTGTTTCCTATGGAGGTCAGTCATCCTATTATTCATTACTGTATAATTAAGGGATAATAGCATTGCTGTGGCCTGTTTTGACATACTAATGGAACTCCTGAGTCAATAAATAATTAGTTCAGTTAGAGTTCTCTTTTTTTTTAAGAGCACTAGTGGCATTTCATCAGTAAGCAGTGATTTTAGAGCATTAATTAGTATCTCAGCTGCTGTTATATTATGGAGTTATGCTACACTATATAGGATGACTTGCGGTACAATAGTTTTCTGTTTACTAAGTCACCCTTGTCACAGTTACAGATATTAAACAGGTAAGATGTAGGTTGTATAAAATGTGTTATTTTCCAAAAAAATAATTAAACCAATAATGTCATTAAATATATGTCCTTCTTAGAAGCAGATGACCTTACATACATGGATGCTGCACCCTTACTAAGGTATTTCATATTTCCTGTACTGCCACGGTGACAATTGTGGAAACCAGCAACATAAAATGTTAACTGGCCTATAGCCAGAAAAAGGATAGCAAATATTTTACCAGACAGCCATGGTTTATACGCTTCCTGTCTATCTTTGTACGATAGCCAGTAAACTAAATATTTTAAGTTAGAAGAACATTTTTTTTTCTCTTGTTACCAATATTCTACACTCTAAGACTTCTGAACATGCATGATTTCTATTATTATTATTATTATTATTATTATTATTATTATTATTATTTATTTATTTAAGTATTTATGCATTTATTTTTGAACAACCAATAATTAACAAATCTTATGTTATATAAAATAAAGAATGTAAGTCACAAGGAGTATGGTAGTGGATGCCTATGCAGCCAACTCATTACTAACTCGTTGCTTCCTTTGACCAACTGTGTCCATCACGGCAGTCTTCAAAGTGTTTCTGGGGTGACAACTTTTACAGAAAATCCCCACCGGAAAGCAAGACTGCAGTCACAAGTGAATCATAATACAGTACATCAAATCTGTACATGTATGTAGATGGCCTAAATCGCTTAATCCTTCAGGACCAGACAAAACGTGTTCTGACTTGAACAATGTGCCACGAGCTACACGTTGCAGGTTATTAAAACAATTCCAATTTTCTTGTAAGTCAGTGTACTGTAAACAGTCAACCATAAAATATTTAGTAATTGTGTTATGAAATAACATTTTGACCAGGAGTCCTTTGTGATAGAACATTCACTGATTACAATATCTGCATGTTAGCTGAATGCATCCCAAACCCACACTAGTGCATTAAACAGCAGTGCACAACATGTATTCCTCAACACTACTTAGAAAACGATGGAAAGATTTTAGAAGAAAAACTTACAGCACACTGTAAAATGGAAGACTATAAATGAAGCCTGCATCTAAAATGCATTGTCTGGTTTGAACCCACAGTACACACACAGCAATTATAAGAATACTTATTTGGACTTGGCTTACTGTGGCATAAGATAAACTAACTGAGGCTCCACTCCAGGCTGACATGTGACAAAGGGAGATGTAGTTGCATTACATTTTCCCATTACAGGATCATTACCCAATTAATAAAACAGTCCTTAAACATTAAAAACACGTTGTCTATTGGGAAGAATAATTGTGAACACCAGACAGACAGTACTCAGCCACTGGGTTACTAAATCATTGGGTGGTATTAAACAGCATCAGGTTACCGGCAGGGGATAACAATATGATTAGGGTGACTATATTGTACTAAAAGTACAATATAATTTGACTCTTCATCCACCAGGAATTTATTGGCATCTTATAATTGTTGGAATTAAGAACTTATTGTGAAAAACAGATGAAGAAGTTGCTGGGACTGGAATGTCTTGGAAAAAATCTCGGGTATGTGGCAGAAACATATTTTAGTGCATAAAGTCAGGACAACATCCTACTGCTTTACTTAGTGATGTGTCATGATACAAATCAATTTGTGCCAAGATCATTTTACATGCTGACAAATGTACTGCCCGGTGTTGCCCATGACCTTGTAAACAGTCTTTGTGATCCTTTACATATCTTTACTTGTTTTGCAGGGTTTGGGAAAATAACTATTTTATACAGAATAAGAATAACTGACTGCCCATGGTTCAGACTATTGGATGTTCAAAGTAATACACAGTACTGTATTAAAAAAAAAAAAAAAGATAAAAAAACAGTGCCACGCACATGGCATTTTATTTGTGAATAAGAATCGTTTATTGTTACAAAAAGAAACAACTGAGTTGTATCTTTCTAGTTTTGAAACATATACAGTACATACAAATGCCTCAAAGTGCAAAAGTGCATTTTAAAACTATTAATGTCTATTAGACATGGCTAAGACACAATCAAATCACCTTCATAATGTTCAGGCCGTGTTGCCAAGTAAAAACTAAATAAAAATAAATAGCAGGTATAACAAGAAGGCAATAAAATACTCAAAGAATTTGCAATTGGTATGGTTTAAAAAGAAACACGTTTTTTTAGACCATTTCCCACCACTTTGCTCTTTTGTAGTATATATATACATATATATATATATATATGAGATGTTCAAGATAATATATTAATATAATAACCTAACACATTAGCTTGAACCTGACTTTGACATACTATACTAATAAACTCACAGATTTGGGATTTTAAGATTTATTGATTTGCAGTATGTATGATTGAATTTGGGTATCTTACTATGGCTCACCCTTTATAACTTTGTATGAGCCCGAAACATTGTTAGCAATCTGATTGAAGTTTATTTTGTTCCTTTAACATTATTAATCATCATAATGTTTACTGTTGCATTTATGCAAAAAGCAAGTATTCTAAAATGTCACAGGCATGACCATGACTACTTACCCAAGCACCATGGTCAGCAAGTGAAAAAACCTTATCTCCAATGAGATTTGTAAGGAAAGTAAGTGGAATATTTAAGAAATATGGACTGTGCTCAGTGGTACAGACAAATGCACCTAATATAAATGTATATTTAAGTGAATACATGTTTGTATGCAGTCTTTCCAAGATAGGAAACAATCATGTTAACACAAATAAATAAATAAAATAAATAAATAAGCAGTTTGTGTTGACTGCTCTCTGCAAAGCTGTATCGGTTGTGTATCACCACCTTAAAGGAGCAGAATGTAAGTATGCTACTGCAATATAAATCACCAACAGGAAGCCTTTGACGCATTACACCCCCTTACGGCACAATTCTGAGGAGGATTTCACAGATAACCAATTTTCTTACTAAGATTCTTTGTTCCTTGTGCATCTGTTTCATGTAAGACAGCTGGTTCACAATTGAGTGTGTTAAAAAGAAGCTGCTTGACTCTTTCTTTGCCTTGATAGCATCAATCGACAGTTCCGATAGGGAACAGTTCAAGGTCTAATCTAATACAATTTAAAACATGAGAGACTTAAAACATTTCACTTTGAAGAATTTTCCATCAGCCACGCCCATCTTTTTTCCTTCCTTAATGATTCAGAGATAGGACCAGCAATTGTTAAATAATGTATTTATCTGTTGAGTAAAGACAATGATTATTATTTAGCAGCTGCTATATACAATCTCACATGGAGACCATGGCTACAATCTGGTTACATTATAGTTAAGTGGGGTTGCAATGCAGCAGTCAATTTGGTGAGGATCTATGAACATCTGAAGTCATTCACCATTTTTTGAGAAAAAAAAAAGACTTGATATTTTGCCTGCCAACAAAGCTAATCTGAGGTCAAGAGACCTCCAGAGCTCTGCAGCAGCTGGCAATGATCAGTGAAGAGCATGTGCTGGCCAGTCTTAAAGAGACAGTAACACTTAACATTGCACAAAAGAAAAGGAGAAACAAAACCGCTAAAGTTAAATGTTATACTTTATGAAATGTAGAGTAGATAGTCTTAATTATCATGAGAACATTATTCTGTGCAATAGCACAAAACATACTTTATATCAAAGTATTTTTTGGTTTACTGCACATGATATAGCAGTTTTAATCTTACTATTTGAAACAGTGATGTTACAAGTAATATGCTGTGGCTCCACCCTCTGCTGCCCCTTCCCCCTTCTCCAAGACAGGCAACATTTTGAGGATTGGTCTTGAAATTTAAAAAAAAGGAAAACATTATGATTTATGTTATTTTTTTTTTTTATTTGTGAACAACTTACTTATTAACATGTGATAAAATGTAATTTTTCTTTGTTAAGGTTAATTAAAATTGTGCTCCCTCATTATATCTCAAATAGATAACACAGTGTAACAATTTTTTTTTTTTTTTGTTCCTGGGTAGTAAGTGTTATTTCCTAATTGCTTATGCCTCAAAAGTATAGAAAATGGCTATTATTCCCCACAAACTTTGCTTTTGTGACCAGGACAGGTAAATTTCAAAATATCACTATTTTCAATGAGAAAACGGGTGCATTTGTGTCTTTTCGTTCACATAAAGTCAGAAAAAAACAACATATGAATCCAAATTAACATGTATTTATACTAAAGTAATACAAAAATGACTACAAAAGATTTAGAAGTGAGTAGTTTTTCGAGATTTACGATTATATTGTAAATTTATATCACATTTTTATAGGGCTCATCCTCCTCTAACTTTTTTGTTCAATTTATTATTGCGGCTGGAATCTCTTTAATGAGTGCAAGCAAGATTTTTGAGAAAACAAGTGTCACAGGATTGCTCGAGCGGTGAAATCAGATCCGAAAGAACAGAGGACACAAGTCAGGACTTGGTGAGTGATGAAATCGTGCTGAAAACGGCACAGTGGCCAAAACAAATAGACAGACAAACAGACGAAACGAAACAAGCACCGTGTTGAAGCTTCCAACACGAATAGCAATTGTAATTTATTTTATAAATACTCTCCTCTGTCTCTCTCCCATTCTCCACTCTCGAACACAACCACAAGTGAGTGAAACATTGCCTCTTTTATGCAGCTGTACCGAGACTCGATTGCTAATCAATCATTCAATTGGAATCTCTGTATATCTGCACGTGTACTAATTGTGCTCCCTGTGCTGCCATACTAATACACATTTTATCTGCACGTGAAGTGATTGTGCATTTCCCGGTGCCTAAATACAACTATATAATTTAAAACACTCGTGCTACATATACTGTGCACTTATACATACACCAACAATAACACACTACATACAACAGATAAACAAAAAATACACACAGGGGCAGGGCACACTGCCACAACAGGTCAGGTTTATTATAATAATAATAATAATAATAATAATAATAATAATAATAATAATAATAAAACCCTTAGAAACTATGTATTCAATTATCATGAGCTTATAAAATGTACCTTAATGCATATGAATAATATCATATCCTTATGTAAACCGAGCTATCTATATATAGGTGTGGTGTAAAATAATATATGGAAGGGACATCAGGGCACAAGTTCTGAGAGGCTTCTATCCTGCATAAAGGCAATGCAGTTTAGAAAAAAAACAAGATGGGGGTTGTTAAAATAAAAACTACAATCCCCAGAATGCAATGGACTAATCCTTACCACCTGTGGTCAACCGGAAAAGGTTATAAAAAAGGGTTTGGAGAGGGTGTGGAGTTGAGGAATTGAAATACTGTGTTTGCGGTTTTTACTGGATATAACTGGATCTTCTGTATGACAGCCTACTATGGATACTGACACTTGCAAGTGACCTGACTACGATTTGGATAAAGTGTGCTTTGAACAATAAATATCCACACAGGTATTACCTGTTTAAACACAGGCTCTATGTACCGTGTATGTCCCCCCTACAAACATTGTGTGGAATATTCCGAAAAGTGACACAAGTTACCAGCAAACAGTGTGAATTATATATATATATATATATATATATATATATATATATATATATATATATATATATATATATATATATATATATATACACACACACTTACACACAACTATGGCATAACCTATAATTTTAGGATTGATACATGATTTATTTATTTTTTTCTAAAACTATATGAACATAATTTATATTTTTTATTTAACATCATGTTATCAAATTAACTACAATATTATATTGTAAAAGTCTACTGGAAGCCATAATAGAAGTATAGCATTTCATGTTAGATTTCGAAATGTCAAGTTTTTCTATATGTATATGTAAAACTACAAAGTGGTATGTAATTCAATATGTTAACGTGACATTATTGAGAAGATTTCATTAGACTTTCTGAAGCAAAATTAGTTCATTCTATAGGGTGATGCAAAACTTGTGCCCATAGCTGTATACAGTGCTCCAGATAAGACGCATACTGGGTGTTTTACATAGAAATGCCAGGACAGCTAAGTGTAGTCTTCCTGGGAATTACAGGAACACGGGACCTATAAGTTTGGGTTTTCAATAAAATAAAATAAATAAAAACATAGTGTTACATAGTGTTGAATACCATCATTTTAAAGATATAACAGGCACCATTTTTATTATTATTTTTAATAATTTTGTTTACAAATACTGTATTAGGAGATTTTTTTCATATTTTAAATAGGTACTAAATCAATGGCGTGAGTTATACAAAAGGTGTACATTACACAGGCTGTGCATTATACACAGGGTGTGCATTATACACAGGGTGTGCACATTACAGAGGGTGTGATTATACACAGGGTGTGCACATTACAGAGGGTGTGATTATACACAGGCTGTGCATTATACACAGGGTGTGCATATTACAGAGGGTGTGATTATACACAGGGTGTGCACATTACAGAGGGTGTGCATTATACACAGGGTGAGCACATTACATAGGGTGTGATTATACACAGGGTGTGCACATTACAGAGGGTGTAATTATACACAGGCTGTGCATTATACACAGGGTGTGCATATTACAGAGGGTGTGATTATACACAGGGTGTGCACATTACAGAGGGTGTGATTATACACAGGGTGTGCACATTACAGAGGGTGTGATTATACACAGGGTGTGCATTATACACAGGGTGTGCATATTACAGAGGGTGTGATTATACACAGGCTGTGCATTATACACAGGGTGTGCATATTACAGAGGGTGTGATTATACACAGGGTGTGCATTATACACAGGGTGTG
This sequence comes from Polyodon spathula, assembly GCF_017654505.1. Taxonomy (NCBI): domain Eukaryota; kingdom Metazoa; phylum Chordata; class Actinopteri; order Acipenseriformes; family Polyodontidae; genus Polyodon; species Polyodon spathula. Next base: position 85,984,562 of record NC_054536.1, on the reverse strand, counting down.
ATTATACACAGGGTGTGCACATTACAGAGGGTGTGCATTATACACAGGGTGTGCACATTACATAGGGTGTGATTATACACAGGGTGTGCATTATACACAGGGTGTGCACAGAGGGTGTGATTATACACAGGGTGTGCACATTACAGAGGGTGTGATTATACACAGGGTGTGCACATTACAGAGGGTGTAATTATACACAGGGTGAGCACATTACATAGGGTGTGATTATACACAGGGTGTGCACATTACAGAGGGTGTAATTATACACAGGGTGAGCACATTACAGAGGGTGTGATTATACACAGGGTGTGCACATTACAGAGGGTGTAATTATACACAGGGTGTGCACATTACAGAGGGTGTGATTATACACAGGCTGTGCATTATACACAGGGTGTGCATATTACAGAGGGTGTGATTATACACAGGGTGTGCACATTACAGAGGGTGTGCATTATACACAGGGTGAGCACATTACATAGGGTGTGATTATACACAGGGTGTGCACATTACAGAGGGTGTAATTATACACAGGGTGAGCACATTACAGAGGGTGTGATTATACACAAGGTGTGCACATTACAGACTGTGTGATTATACACAGGGTGTGCATTATACACAGGGTGTGCATTATACACACAGGGTGTGATTATACACAGGTTGTGCATTATACACACGGTGTGATTATACACAGGGTGTGCATTATACACAGGGTGTGCATTATACACACAGTGTGATTATACACAGGGTGTGATTATACACAGCGTGTGCATTATACACACAGTGTGATTATACACAGGGTGTGATTATACACAGGGTGTGCATTATACACAGGGTGTGATTATACACACAGTGTGATTATACACAGGGTGTGATTATACACAGGGTGTGCATTATACACACAGTGTGATTATACACAGGGTGTGATTATACACAGAGTGAGCATTATACACCAGGCAAGTGTTATACACTGAGTGAGTGTTATACACAGGGTGAGCTTAAACACTGAGTGAGTGGTATATTTAAAAAATAAAACTGTAAAACAGTGATGTTAGTGCCCGTCTAGGCATGCATTAAAATAAAAAAAAAGCTAAAGGAAAAAAAAAAAATTGTTTCCAGATAGTTTGTGCATGAGTTCACTGTGGCTGGCAACGCCCCAAAATGTGAAGCCTCCATCTGCAAAAAAACTCCAACTCAGCGCTGTATATGCTCCATTAACAGTCTATTAGCAGTGCAAAGGGAGAGACTGAGGAAAGAAAGAGATAGAAAGTTTGCTGTAAAATATGTACAGACTTGCCACTGGGATTTAAATAATAATCCCAAGGCACATAAAATTAGTCGCTTTCCCATATCTTCCGATATCTTCTAAAAGGTGCACACTTTGCACATACACAACCCTATACCAGGATAAAATAAGATTATTGCAATTAAGTTGATACCATGCACAAGTTAAAAATGGCCATTTACTAACTATAGAGTAGCCATATGCTTCACACCAAAACATCCCCAATATTATATCCAACAATATCTACAATTCAGGGGAGGTCGTATGTACAGTATGTGTTATAGTGTTTTATTTATGCATCTGTAGATTAGGAACCACTGCTATAGGGTATTCATGTGTACAGTATATAACCCAGGTCATAATCCTCAGCAGTAGACAAACACCCAAGCCTGCAATTCTTCCTCAGACTATGTGTATGTGTGGCAGGGTGTGTTGTCTTGCTGGAACAGAGAATGATCTGAAGAACCAATCTTTTCCACAGCTGTAGGTAATAAGGGATCCAAAGGCCAAGTATTTCCTGGCAATGTTATTGTTTTTAACCCCAGATGTAACACTGGTAGTAAAGACATTTTATTTAACCAACTTTACACCATTACTGTTTCAAACGTTTCTTCATCATGCAGAAAACTTGTATGATTCTTCATCCCTGATCTCACACACACATACACACACACATATATATATATTTTTTATGAGCAATAAGGCCCAGCTGTGTGTCCATATACGTTGAATATAGGGATGCCTTGAGAAGTCAGTATATTCAACGTATACAGACGCCCTAAAGGGTCTTATTGCATTTAGAATCCACGTAAAAAAGTGGATTTGAAGAAAAAAAGCATAAATCATGTTTAAGGCAAAAAATTATTAGTGTTTTTTTATTAAATATCCTTACGTCAAATAAAATAGTCCTATGTATCACTTTGAACTACACACTTAAGATGAGTAAATTAATTCAATTAGAACATGTAAAAGAAAGTAAGTCATTTTTTTGATAGTGTGCACATTGCCATTGAAAAAATCACCAGGGGGCGGAGTTGAGACAGCACTGAGCAGAACAGAGGGGAGGAATAAAAATAAATTCAACGATGTCTCAGATTTTTGTCATTTGTTCAAGATCTGTGTCAGAGAGGGGTGATTAACGAGCATAACTGAAATTTAGTGCATATTTGTTCATGCGTAAAATGGCAGGCACGCAGCTTATCGACCACTCTGTGTGTGTGTGTGTGTATATACATATATATATATATATATATATATATATATATATATATATATATATATAATGTTTGGAAGCTGTTTGCCATTGTTCCATGCGGTTACTCCAATACTAGCTTATCATCTATCTCTTTATCTGCTTTGGGTTTTCCTGGAGTTCTAACTACACTGAACAGACTTCCTCATTCCATTCACATAATGTAACAATTTGACACTTAACCTCTGCTGTCCGCAAGGGCACTGCAACTAGGGGTGCTGGGGGTGCGGTAGCACCCCTGGCTTTGCATGGCGTCCTTCATATACAGCGGTTACAGTTTAGTTCAATGGCTTTCATCACCCTGACTTCAATGGCTTTCAACACCCTAAAAATTGTTCCAGTGCTACTGGCTGTCCCCACTGACTCTACATGTACATTTAGACATGGAGTAGTTGGTAGTGCTGGAACGCATAAGCGTTGCATATCCTGACAGAAACAGGTTCATCCCCTAAACAAACAATATTTAGTACGGTACTATAGGTAAATGGTTAAGCAGCGGTTGTATTTTTCAGGGTTGTTGTTGTAGCTGTTTAGGAATTAGCTGATGTAGGCTGGCTGATATTAAAGCAAAGAGGTTGGTAGAGTTAGAGCTTAGATTTGTTCACAACATACCACATTCTGAAATCCAAGCTGGTGTTAATTTAGACAAAATGTCATTTTTGAGGGGCAACCAGAATGGGTTTATTTTCTTTCATAATATTGCGTTTAAGCCAAAGCCTTTCCAACTCAACTAATGACATCATACAAGGTGAGGAGTAGTTGCTTGTAGCAATTGGGCTATGAATTTTATTTTTATGACACTTTTAGAGACTGAAATAGCCACTCCCCTTCCTGAAATAGTACTACAGCCACCAGGGATATCACTTTTGTCAGAGTTCATTATATTTTACTTTTGGTGAAGAAAGCACATGTTTCAGTCACAAAATAAAAAAAAAAAAAGAAAAAAGCTTGGAGGGTCAACAAACTTGGGTTATTTTTTTCTCAGTTTTTACAGTGTGTTTAAAACTGATTCTGTTTCTTTCTGATGAAACATAGTAGTGTATATCATTGCCAATGTGACAAATGGTATACAGTACCACTTAAAATTAAATGAAAATAATATTCATTGTTCAATCGCGGAAAGCTGTGTTTTTATTTGTTATACTGTATTTGTTATAAATTTGCAAATACATGCAGAATTAATTTTACAATAATGTTATGTCTAAAAAAGTATTTGAGACAGTACTATACAAATAGCAATGAGACCTCTCCAAAAAGTTTCTAAAACCTCATATAGTAAAAAAAGAAAGTTTTTGGTTAGCGCGCCAGTGAACATGTTTGGAGTTGGAACAGCCTCAAACAGACACGTTGGTGCTTGTATAAAGTTTTTGAGCTGTTTGCACTGTTTGGTCAATCAACCAAGAGATTTTTATTTCATAGCCTAAATTAAATTAACTAAATTAAGCAATGTCATGAGGAAGAAACAGATTGTGATACTGATCAATTTTATGTGCTTTACAGTCAGAAAAGTAATTTGACTGTATTCCGAGGCGCTGGGATCAATTCATTAAATGTCCTGACACCACAGTTTAAAATGCTGCCGTGGAAAAGAGGAGGGTAATGGTTTTAACTTGAGCTCAAGGATTCTGTAGAGAACAGTTTTGAGGTTAAGGCTGTGCAATCCTCATGCCTAAATACAAATATACATTTTAAACACTTGTGTTACACAGACCCGTTTATATCCCGTGTACCAATGACTATACACCAACATTAACACGCTCCGGCAGGCACTTTGGCACACAGTCGAACAGATATTAAAAATAAAATATGAATGTGCCTATTTTTAGTTCTAAATGGAGTTACATCCTGGGTAAACACTAAAAGGAGTATGGGGGTGGGGGGGGGGGAATCATTTGCTTTTGTGTCAGTCCATATCCTTAGGTATTAAACATTGACAGGAATATATGAAATTGACACAGAGTAACCAGTGGTGAGAACACAAAATGGGTTCGATGTAATTATATAAACTCATGATGCATTCAGTAGGTCATCATCATTGACTGAAAAAAAGGCAAAAGAAAGGGGTAGGAGGTTTGGATTTCAGCTTTAACGTAGAGTGTGGTTACATGTTCCCAAGTGGAGTCTTCACCAGCCTAGAGTCTGTTTAAGCACAGGATTCCCTTCCTGTTAAACACTTCCCTGACATTATTAATGAGCTGATTTGCTTTTCAGCCATTCATAACAGACCAAGCAAGGAGGCCAAGTTCTAGAAAAGCTGAGCTGTACTCCACATATGCATTGTCTCTATAAAAAATTATTACGTAACAGTAAGTAACATTCGTCAATGTTTGGGTGATTTGAAGGTTCATAAGAATTACTTCCATACCCAATGGTGTCATTTAACAATCATCAAACGGTTTTGTTTGTCAGTGATGCAGTTATAAAATTGAATTGTTTCTGGTTTCAGTAAATCAGTACCTATAAAATATATGCATGAAAAAAGTTCTCAAGTATGTGAAATAAGTTAGTAAGTTTAGGTTAAGAATTAAAATGTCTTATTTGTTAACACTGACAATAAGCGTGTTTTGAAAGAGGAGAAACACTTCTCAGGAATGTGTAGGAGGCAGTTTAGTGCAAAAGGCTGTTGTGATTCCTTAGTACTTTGACCTCCGACATACCTTACTTTGAGTAAAGCCATCTCTGAGCATTGCAAATCAGCACTACTTTATTGCCAACTGTGAAGTCCCTAGGCACCAGTAAGGCAGAACATTGCATTTTAACTGTTCCTTCTTAATTTCAAAGGGTTTCAACATCAGGTTATTCTAAAGTTTTTAAAAAATTCCTTTTAGAAAAATTGAGTATTTCTACAGGTTCATGTTAAGGCAGTTGGTTACATGAACAAAAGGTTGATTGACTGCATATGAAAGGTAGCCTAAGGATAGGTATTTTCTTTTCCTAAAAAGAGAGTGCTAGACAAGATAAGACTTGAAATTGTTGGCAGGCTGAAAAACATGTCTTACATTGTTCTTTCTCTTTTGCTCAGCCTAACGTCAAAACAACATATTATCCACGACTACAGAGAAAAGTTGGAACCATTTTTGTAAAAAGAAAAGCAAATTGGTGATGTGATACAAACAGGGGGAACCAACCCAGTCTGTTACATTACTAGGAGCACTGTGTTAATTATATCCATTTCAGTCAGGACAAGCATGCGTTAAATAACCACCTTTATTAAAATACAAATATCAATTTCCAAAAAACATTGAACCCAAAAAGGGTGGTAGTTGGAGCACAGCCTTATCCTTTGGAGCATCCCCGTGCTGCCTGTTAAAATAATAAATCTATGTGACGTGTTCTTCCTGCTGAAGAAAAAACTTTAGGCAGAGGAGCACTGTATACTCCCCCCACCCCCTCAAAGGAGAGACAGAGATTTGGAGAATCCCTAGTTGCTAAAGACTGATGGCCTGTGTTCCACCCCATGAAAAAGACCAAGCTGTCAAAATAAAAATAAATGTAAATGCATATCTAATTATGACCACCTACACCACATCACACATTTTGTTGAATGTGCAAAAAAAAAAAGAAAAGTGAACTCCCCCCACTCCAAAATAAATTCATATAATGTGATATCTGATCGAAGGTAACGGAGGGAAGAAAAAAACACTAACAGGAAAAAAATCTCCAAGGGCCTTATGAACAGGATGTGAGCGGTAAGGTGAAACAAAGCAATGTCCAGACAGAATTCTCCCAAAAGATGTGTGTTTATTGTAAATCAAACAAATAATAATAATAATAATAAAAAATAATAATAATAATAATACTAATAATACCCCTCTACCAACTATGGTATCGGGGAGAGAACACGACAGGTTACAGTCCTGTTCAAAACGAAAAAGAATACACTCCTAAACCACAATTCTCCGTGCATGAAATTGTGTTCCTTTCCTTCGAGGATCGTGGTGAATGTTGCTGTAATGTTGGAATTTTGACACAAGTAATATTTTTACTGTAGTATGCAGTGGTGAAACGAGATATGAATGACCTACTGTGACAAGGATGGCATTGTGGTGCAAAATAACCAAAGGCAGTCCAAACAATAATAGGTTTTGTAAGTAATCTGGTTGTTTATTTAACAAAAAGTTTGTTAACTAATAACAAATGCAGCCGAGTTACCATTACTGGATATAAATGGATCTGTGTAAAAACGAGTGATATATAGTTGTATTTAGGCACAGGGATTGCCCTTCACGTCACGTGCATTTAAAGTATTTAATAGTATGTGAGCACAGGGTTGCAGAAATTACTTCACATGCTGGGATTCAAGTGAATAATTAATTAGTAATTGAATCCCAGCACAACAGTATATATAGAGATGCACATTTTACTCACTCGGGGTTGTGTGTTCAGGGCGAAAGAACAGGAGAGTGAGGAGAGTAAAATAGAAAGGTAAAGAAAAAAAACTGCTACAAGTGCTGGAAGCACCAGCACCATACTTGTTTATGTTTAGTGTTTGTGTCCTGTTTTTTAGTGTCTGTTCAGTTTGTTTGTCTGTTTTGGCCAACGCGCCGTTGTCTTTTACAAAGTGTTTTTGTCTGTTTAAACTTTTTATTTTACAATAAACGCCCTGAGTACCGCAGCATCTCAGTTTCACCTGCCATTACTGCCTATGTCTCTGTACTCTTTTCTGGCCTGACGTCATCCTATAGCAAGCCTGTTCACACGTACTCCTGAACTTGATGTCATATATTTCAAGGAGAAGTAACACTGGCTAAATTTACATTCTTAGTTTTGTGAATTTTTAGCATTTTGAATTTTGAGCAAGTTAATGGAACGAAGAACATTTTGCAACAGAGTGACTGGAATGAAGGATTGCTGCAAATGAAATATTCAAGTGTTTGGAAGATAGATGTGGTTTTGGACGATTCCTGTCAGGATCTTTTCCTGTCGAATCCTGGAACTGGATGTACGATTGAAAAAGTCAAATCCATAATTCAAAGGTACAGGACAACATCGATACAACCAGCGGGGATACCAGACAATGACAAACAGTAATTCGAAGGCACACCAGGACTACATTTGTGACATAGGTCTATATACCTTATAGGTTGATGTAATTGGCTTGTAGATCTGACCAATGAATGCGATATACTAGGTTTCCTGCCTGACAACTTTGCTTTATATCCTTTTCTATTTAGAAAACATGGGTGCCAAAATGTAATTTACAGTAGACCTATACAAATTAACACAAATACAATTAATGGAATTGTTACTTCAGAAAATGCATGTAACAGAAAACATTGAACTCTGATATGCACAAGATTTCCAGGTGTTCTATTCCCGGCTGTAAAACACTGTACACATTTTTCCAAATTCAACAACTGCTGGCATAGTGCCAGGTTCCAAGTCAGCATTTGCATCACAGCAGAAGAAACTTGCATACAGGGATCTGTTATTGTTATTTCTGTACCTTTATGCAATTTAAAGTTTAAATTTGACATTGCACAAACCAGTTTTTTGTTGTTTTTTTTTAAATCTGTTCATGTTGCTATGGCAAAACACTTTTACCCAGCTGTCTCTACATTACACTTTGTGTCTGCTGCTTATGGCTTGTCTACTTCGTGTTACACCCTGCCATTAGCAGTTTCACATAGATTTTCAGTGGGCCACATGCATTGTTTTGTATTTAAAATTACTGTAATTATAGCTTGATATCCAAGCTGATGCCTTCCAGTAAACAAGTTATGATACTTGGTTCAATATATTATTACAGAAATTATGGAGGAGTAACACGCATAATTGCTTTAAAGACAATAAAGCTAAAATAATGTATACAAGTAGCACCTTGGTTAAGTTTGCTGGATACTGTAAAGCCATAAATTTTGGGAGCCTTTTATTTGGCTTTTTTCAAATTCCAATTCCAATACATTCTTCATATATTGCAACAGGTCGCAAACATTTCTGGAGCAAAATAGGTGGGTGTGTGTGACAAAGACGGGTGTAGTGGGGAAGTCAGACCAGAAGAAACACACAGTACTGCGAGAGGAAATGATAAATGAATGCGCTGCTGCATGGTTTATTATTATAAAAAAAACAGGACACGGCACTGGCAGCCAAAACAAAGAGACAAACAAAAACGAATTGCACAGACAAACACGGCGAGCTGAATTTATGATTTACTTTACGTTATTGTTTTATTATTACCGCCGTCTCCAATCCCGTTCTCCACTCACTGAACACACAACCCCGAGTGAGTGAAAACATGCTGCTTTTATGCAGCTGAACTGAGACTCGATTGCTAATCAATCATTCAATTGGAGTCGCAGTACAACTGCACGTGAATTAATAAAGAGCAATTCCCCGTGCTCACATATTATTACATTTTACTTGCATGTGAACTGCTGTGCAATCCTCGTGCCTGAATACAAATATACATTTTAAACACTTGTGTTACACAGACCCGTTTATATCCCGTGTACCAACGACTATACACCAACATTAACACACAACATACAACACAAAATACAGACAGGGGCGGTCACTTTACCACAGTGTGATTCATCAGATTTGTTTGTAGCAAATATTCATTATTTTTGCCTGATAAACACTGACTAAGTGAAAAGCAAAAGTGTATTTTAGGCAAAATATACAGTATATTCTTTTACATTACACAGGAGCCTACTTTTTGTATTCTGTAGTGTTGCATCTTTTTGGAACTAAACTGGTATGGCCGAACTTATAGATAATTTACTGAAAATGGATATCATTTTATGTAATTAGAGAAAAAATGTGGTGAAAGAATGCTATTTCAGAAATAGCGCAGCACCGTGTTTAATGTTTTGGGTCTGTGATTTTCTGCATAGAAAGAATGTAAACCATCCCATACGAAATATGTTTCAACATGTCATGTACTCAAACAATATTCTGCAACACACTGAACCCACCTTAGAATTCTTTGTTTTAAATCTTGACCCTTTTTTTTAAAGGTCTGTTTAATACAAACTGTTTCATATATTGCTGTAGTCTTTGAGTGCGGTCTCATGGTATGTTGCTGATTTGCTTTTTCTAGCCATATTTATTACAAAAACTAGAAGAAAAAAATCTGACCAGTTTTCAGGACATCCCATAATTATTAAAACCATGGATTTCACATGCTTTTCAGCAATCGCAAGTTCCTAAATCCGATCCCCATGCACCATGACTGGACCCTACTGATGCCGTACCTAAAAAACGGCTTACTTGCTTAGTGTGGTGTAGAATGTTGTTACTAGTCAGCACATGCCCCAAGTAAATATCTCCCTATTTTGTGGTTGTCAATCCTAAAACTTTGTTCCACCTTCTTTCATATATAGAATATTGTTGTTTTTGTAATAGAAACCTGCTAAGTTTCATACAGAGCAAGACCTTTTTGGTAAGAATTTCTGGCATACCCTTGTGTTAGAAAAAGCTCATGTCAGAGGGGATTCTCTTGATAATAAATAAATAAATATGCCATATGTCACAATTTTAAAGTATTCACAAACAAGAACGCTTGCATGTTCATGATACATCGCAACAATATTGATAAACAACACTCTAAATTAAGGATTTTTTTGTTTTTGAAAAAAACGGGACTAGATTCGAAAATACTATAAATAGCATCTGGTATGCTTATTTTTTCTTTGGCTGAGAACAGATAATTGGTTTATCTGTAATGTAAATCTTAATTATTATTGTTGCTCATCTTTATAAATATGTGTTATACCTTGAGTCAATGAGATGTGTGAAATTCAAGCTGGCAAGTTCAGTCATATTTAATAAATCAGGAAACACTACTTGAAACATTTCAAGAAGCAAAAAAAAAAAAAAAAAAAAACAAACAAACAAACAAAAAAAAAAAAAAAGCAACTGAACAAATGAATAAACACATAAAAAAATACATGAGCCAGTATTGAGTGAACACAGTGTGTACTCCAGGAGATTCCATTAAAATGAGTTTAAATATCTGAAACATCTGCAATGAACAAGTACAGTATCTACAGTAAAAATGAGCAAGTACAGTAAAACAACCAGACTGTTCTACAAATGGACTTACACTCTCTCTATGTGGCAAAAAAAAAAAAAAAAAAAAACAATTACAGCGTACTATAGACACAAAGCAGTAGTTACAATAATTATTGGTTTAAAAAGGATGCTTTCTGAAATAACATAGAGAAAGTAAGCACATAATACTTTTCATGTGCCTCTCAATAAGAACAGTGAAATGAGCACAAACAGATTTCTAAAAAGGTACTATTATGTTCTCATCTTCCCCTGCATATTTAAGTAAATAATAGTACTTTTCATAATCAGGGTTATTAACTGGTACTTTTGTTTGTATGAAAATATATAGTAAATATACTGGCACTGTAATGTTAGTTTAGTTCACTAGGTCAATAAGTACAAGGGTTACAGAATACTCAGGTAAATGTAATAATACTCACCTATTGAATTGCTTCAGTTTTAAAAATACACACAATAGTTATTTAATTTTTTTTATACACTTTGATGCATGTAAGACAACCCTCTTTCTCCAAGAAAATGTTACTGAGTAAAGATTTATATCCCCCATTTGATAAATGATCCCATTATATGAATAAAATATAAATTTGGATTATGTATATAAAAAAAAAAAAAAAAAAACATATCTGCTCGATTTAGACAATATGGTAAAGCAATGCGTTTTTGGTAAGCACTGAACAGGTTTAAGAGGGTTAACCTCAATAATGTGCGTGTACTGTGGCTGGGTTACAATTCACAATGTCCAGTTGGAGTGAAGCACAAAATTTGCAAAACTTGGAGAATGCATGACAAACATACTTGTAGGCTCCTCACCATGACACAGTGTGAGTATCTAGGAGCTATTTCATCTCTCTCTCTCTCTCTCTCTCTCTCTCTCTCTCTCTCTCTCTCTCTCTCTCTCTCTCTCTCTCTCTCTCTCTCTCTCTCTCTCCACATTCCATGTATCAGAAGCATTGACAACCCATCAGCATTGGTTCCTGTTTTGTTTCAGCTTCAAGACAATCCCAGGGGGGCGGGGCAGTTCATTTTAGTTTCGTGGAGAACATTTTAAGCTGGTTTCACAGACCCAGATTAGATATTTTACCAAAGGTACCATACGATAGCCCAAGTGCTGTTCAGTGTCTGTGTATGCAGAGTCTCATACCGTTGCTGTTGAGATTACGAGTGCACCAGTATCCAACAAGATGTGGGCCGCTGTTCACTTTCACCTACCACAGTCATATCATCCCCATAGCGTGCATGCTTTTATGGTTTGTCTGCAAATTCATATTCCATCGGCTGCATCTCTTTGCTCTTCCATGATGTTTCAGCACATATGTTTAACATATGGGGTAAGATAATGCATCCCTGGAGGACTGCTTTGTTGATATTGAGCTATACGAGCAGTTCACCCTTGCATCTACGTGGTCCCTGCAGCTTGTGGTGGAAAGATAGAAATTGTGAAGGGTGGATGCAAGAAGAATGATATCTTTCATATAATCTTTCAAAATTAAATCTTTCAATCTTTCATATATTTTAATATATTCCTACTGTAGTTTTAAGACGGTTTAAACCATACCTCCCAGTGCAAATGTGTATTAAACAAAGTTGCTATGGAAAATCAAACTGTTTCAGCTTGTGGATGGAGAGAAGAAATGTGGCGAGAGCCCCTGCCCCTGTGCGTATTTTGTGTGTTATGTTGCGTGTGGTGTGTTAATGTTGGTGTAGATGTATTGGTGCACTGAATATAATGGGGCTATGTAGCACGAGTGATTTAAATTATATAGTTGTATTTAGGCACCAGGATTGCACAATCACTTAATGTGCAGATAAAATGTATATTACTATGTGAGCACGGTGAGTGCATAGATTAGTTCACGTGCTGGGATTCAAGTGAATAAGTAATTAGTACTTGAATAACCGGAACAACTGTTTATATGGGTGTTTAAGAGTGAAGAACGGGAGAGAGAAAGTAGGGAGTAAACTTTAAAAAGTAAACAATTGCTATGCATGCTAGTTTAAACTAGCATGATACTTGATTATATTAGTGTTTTGTTTGTGTATTTAATGATGCAGTGTCCCTCTGTAACGCCATACTTACTCAGATAATCGACACAGTTGCCCCGCTTACCACCAGGACAGTGAAGAAACAACGCAACTGTCTATGGTATACCCTTGAACTTCGACTGCTTAAGTCTGCCGGAGTGTTGAAAAATGTTTGTTCTATCTTATGACCACGGTGTTTGCTTGTGTTCATTTTGTGGAATAGGTGCACATATTCTATACAATGGATATACCCAAATACTTGGGAGTTATTTAATTTTGATATTACTTGTTTATTCCAATTGGTAAACTTGTGATAAGTCAAGGAACAGCATGTAACATTTTAGTAGAGTGTAGTTACACTGTGTAGCAGTGGGTAGCCATTTTAGGGAGCGCGCACTCACAGTACGCATCCTGATATAGACACAGGTTCGCGCAATACAAGTCTATGGGGCACATATTAAATGGGAATTATTGCTTGTGTATTTGTATTGTGATGAATATAATAAATTAATAAGAATTAATAAATGGATATTGTGCTGTGACAATACAGTTTAGCTGGAATAAGTTTATATGTATTTTAAAAATTCAGTGTAATTTAGGCTATGGAAATGGTTTAGTTCAGGGGAGGAGTTATGGGGATCATGTACATATGTAAGTATATATATATATATATATATAATCTATATCATATATATAGATGAATATATCTAGATCTATATATATCCTAAATTATATACTGTCGAGTAACACTCCTCCAACCGACATCTTTCGATACCCTCAACTATGGTCACATGAGCTGCAGACAGAAATCGACGTCTTCTTTAAGAACCAAATATATATCTATATATAATATATATTAGAATATATATATATATATATATATATATATATATATATATACTAATACACTAGGCATAGTGTCTGGCACATTTTTTTAAAATTTATTTTGTTTATATATCTAGTATTTTTTTTGTAATGAATAAACTATTTTTGTTTTCTCTTCACTTCAACTAAGGCTGAATAAATCCCTCCTTTTTTCACTTTAGGTTTGTTGTCTACTTTCTGTCATTCCTGCTACATCACTTGACCACATACATTTACACACCTTAACTCCCCTCCGATTGCCCCTCCTGCTCTCTCTTCCTTCTCTCCTCTCTCCATTACTGATGTCTCCAGCCTATTGTTGAAATCAACTACTGCCACATGCCCCTTGGACCCCTGGCCAACAAATCTCATCTGTCTCTGTGCTTCTGGCCTTGCTCCTTCCATTATGTACACTCTAAACATGTCCCTGGTTTCAGACTTGGTTCCTGCTGCCCTCAAGACTGCCAGAGTAACGTTGGTGCTCAAAAAACCCTCCCTTGACCCAGCTGTTTTATCTAAATTCCGTCCCATATCCAATCTTCCTTTCCTCTCCAAAACTCTTGAAAGGGCTGAAGCCAACCAGCTGATGAAACATCTCACAGATAACAATCTGCTTGAATCTCTGCAGTCTGGCTTCCGGCCACATCACAGTACCAGTTTGTAAATTATCTCCTGTTTAATGCTGCTGCTCCTTGACCTAACTGCTGCTTTTGATACCATAGATCATAGCATTCTTCTTGATCGCCTTCAGAAGTATGCTGGGATCTCTGGAACCCGGCTCTCCTGGCTGGACGCATGCAGTCCGTTTTCTATGATGGAAGCAGTGCTGACGCAAACTCAGTTACTTGTGGTGTCCCTCAAGACTCTGTTCTTGGGCCTCTTCTCTTCAACATTTGGAAACAACACATTATGTTTCCTCACTCAGACTACTTACTTATTAAATACCCTGGTATCTCTGAATAGATATAGTCAAAAACAGGTTTCTCGCTAAGGACTGACAAGGACAACACTACATTGGCTATTGTACCAGTTTTGGCTGTCACCACTCAGGAAAACATTTTTTTTTGTGGCTAAAATAGAGAACAAATGCTCCGCCCAGTCATGTAGCATTGTTAGTAAATGAATCATATTTAGGGTACCACTGACTTGCTCATTTATATCCTTTAAATATATTTAAAGTATATATTTAACTTATATTGTAGGACGTGGTAACATTTTCCCAACCACTGCAACACATGCAAACCTTTTAATAGGTTTATATCAAGGTTGAGTGGGTGAGGGGAGTCAAAGCTTTTCTGGCACACATGTAGTGTAGCTGCCAATTTTCGATGATTACTGTATGTCAGAGATCCCACTTCAGCCTTGCCTCTGGGGCCTGTGGTTTCTCCTCAATGTCTAGAATCTTTCCTGTTCTTTCTCATGTATCCTTTTTATGGTTCAACCCCTGTTATGTGATTCTTAACTGAGAGATCAGAGAGCTCAAGGCAAATTCAAACATGCCTATCACATAAATATTACCAGGTTAAAGAAAATAAATACAGTATTCTTTTGATTTGCCTTTTTTATGAATTTGGTTTGAAACGTATATTACCTTCTCATTTGAAGAGCTTCTATTCTCAAGCCCAGTGTAGGTTTCCAAGATATTTTACACAAGCAAATGAAGCCTTAAAAAAAAAACTTGATCTTTATAAAAAAAACTTGTGGCTCTCTTTTTAAGCAAAAGCAAAATAGAAATTATAAAATTAACATAATTGTAATGGTCTAAAACAACTTTAACGTTTAATAATTGTTCTGAGTCGTTAAATGATTCCGCTCTGAAAATATCTCTTTGCAATTGCTTAAAAAAAGAGCCTCAAACTACTTTGTGCTTTTTCTGGTCTATATTTTGTATGCTTTCATAGCTCTTCTTATTGTGTCTGAAGATGCTTTTAAAGATTGCTTTAGAAGTGATGTCAATTGCAGATCTAGATGGCCCCTGTTTAATAGGAGTGCCCTCAGAAAAGCGCAGTCAAAAGTAAGACAGGAGTCGCATTCTTGTGTAGTGCCAAGTTTTGGAAATGCACTAAGTGTTTATCTCTGGGGACCCCTCTACCTAAAAGAAAGAAAAATGACTCATGACTTAAATATGTGCAATGCATTCCGATTGGGATATCAGGGATGTCACATAAAGCACAATCAAATACAGAAATTAGGATTTAACCGCTGTAAGATGAGCACTGTCCACAGGGTATTTGAAACCGGTGAATGTTTTGTTTCCAAAATCAGCCACTCTTATCTAAAAGCAACATCTTTTAATTGGTTACCCTTCTTTTTCTACAAAGGAACTTGGTCTTGTTTTAGAGACCAAAAGGAAAAGGTCCAGAAAATGTTTCAATATTTTTTCATAGAGACTCGAGAATATAATAAATAAAGCCAGCAAGTACGACTGTGGTGACCATATATATATATATATTCTCTATATATAATATATATATATATATATATATATAATATATATATATATATTAGCTATAGCTCAAAGAGCCAGCTGCCCAACGTTTCGATATGTTGTACATATCTTTCTCAAGGGAGCCTTAGCAACCACAGAGGGACTACTCACCCACCCACACTTATCCACAAAACACTAAAAGCTCATTGAAGAGTGGGGGAGGGGGGCTTGATTAGGGTGTGGTTTCACAATTTAGAACTGGTCGGCTCTTTGGTGCTACACTTTCAAAACAATTTAGCACCAGTTTTCAAAACTAGTTAATTGCTTATCAAGTTACGCAGCACTATAATTTAGCTGTTTACAATGTTTTAACCATGCTAAACCATTAGTCCTTTAACATATCTTTGTTACACTTCTGTGTGGTTTTTACTATGATATACTTTTTAAGAGGATGGTTTCCTCACAATCCTGTCTGCTGTTCTCTAGCTCCTCCTGTTGTATATTAGGGGAATAGCATTTTTAAGTCAGGGAAAAATCTGAATACTCCTTCAGCCAGGACAGTAGAGTTTTACTTGTTAACAACTAACTATTTGCTTGTTTCAGAGACCCCGATTGGCACTAGTCTTGGGCTACTTCACCTGAAATGGCATGAGTTAGTCCAAGATGAGTGATAATTAGGCTCTGTGAAATCAGCCATACACGTTTGTCACTTCTCTTTACTCTTCTTACTGATTTGGAGGACTGTCTGCTCTGATTGTATTGACTACATTAATTCATTTTGCAAACAAATGTTGCTTCAGTATTTCTAGCACTAAGGACAACAGTGTACTGTGGGGGAAAAGGGCTGCAAGGCTATTAAAAAGGAATGAAAATGACTGGAAATGAATAGAAAAATTACTGGAAATTAATAGAAAAGATATATACTCAAGGAGAACTCTCAAGGAATTCTCAAGCATTTTCAAGGACATTTAAAAAAAAAAAAGGTCTCTGATTCCAATATGAATACAGCTATTGGAAGCAAGATACCCATTACCCAATGATACATTTAGGTTTGAACTACAAGTAAAGATTTCTGATGTGTTACTACCTTATTTCTGAATTGGTAAAGCACTCAATGAAGACCGCTCTGTCTATTTAACCCTAAGCACTAACCTAAGCTACAGTAAAAGCCGGAACAGACATGATGCTTGACAGTTCGTTCTTTAAACTTTTAATACAGCTTTTAAGGTGTGCAGCATATGTTTTGTTTAACTGTGCTCTCAGTTATTTTACTGCATTCCCTGCATGCCCATCTGATACTAATAAATGTGATATGCTGACCGTTGGAATTAGGTAATGGTTTCCATCAACCATAATTTGAATCAGTTGTTGGCATGACCTCAGCCCAGCTTAGGCTTTAAAAAAATGTGTATTTAAACAATAAATAATTTATGACATTTGCAGTCTAAAGCTTACCTTGTGTGTTGTTTTACTCTACTTCAACAGTACTGTTTTATTGACATATTCAAGTCTTCAATTCATTATCTCTGGCTATTGCAATGTTTGCTAGAGATGCCAAAAACAAACCAACAAAAAAAAAAAAAAAAAAAAAAAAAAAAAAAAAACTTGTCTAAATTTTTGCAATAATGAATTATACCGAAAAGAGATTTTTTTTCATGTGCTGATTGTATGAGTGGAGTAGGGGACGTGGCTGCCTGCAAAAATGCTATCCATTTCTGTTGCAGTGCATATGGCTTCAAAGAAAAGAAAGTTAATTATAGACATTGAATGCCAAAATGAACTGGAAGCTGGCAACTGGAACATATATTTCTCCAGCCTCACTCTAGTATTATGGCAACTAGAATGTGAACGTTGAATTGTAAACAGAACTATTATTCTGATATTTAAAAAAAAGGAATGAGCACATGATTTGAAAAATAACTGTTTTTACTATGACCAAATTTGAGCTAATATATGTCAGGAATGTTTGAGAAGTTTACCTAAACGCTGTACACTTTGATACATGCACTGACTTCAATGCTGGGAGCTCGCAGCCTGGAGCTTGCAGTCACTTCACAAAGTTTAATTAAAAGAACAACAAAACCAATAGCCAGTCAAATACATGAAACAACAAATTAAGAACCAATACATCAATTGTATAATATAATCTGAAAAATAAACTAAAACAAATGCAAATTTTCCTTACAAAAGAAAATAAATATATAATTGTAACCTCAGAGTGGTTCAGGGGGCAGAAGCTAGGGCTCCTCCCCCGTTCTGTCCTGCCTATAATACTACCAATATTCCTATTTAAACCCCTTGTCGTGCCTTTATTCTCTGTCTAGCATTTTTTTTTTGCTCATTCCTTTGGACTAGTATACTCTCCACTATATCACCATTTCTAATGCTAGCCATTCCATGAAATAATGTTTTCGTCTCTTGCGTCTTGCATCCCAGTAGATTTTGGTACATTGCCTTTCTTTGCATTGGTGGCACAGTTGCGGGGAGCTTTTTTTTTCCATTTTCCCATTCTCTACCCTCTAGGTTCCCCTTAGGGGAAGTAACGGTTGTTTCCCAGCCTTGGAGGCTGATCGATTCTGTCTCACCTCCGAGAGGGAGGCTCTCTGCAAGCCAAAGAGAAACCCTGTACCTTTAAGTTACAAAGCACTTCTCTCCTATTCTCAGTTCCTGAGATTCTTCCTTCATTCAGCTCTTGCTCCTGTCCCGTGAATTAAATGGATATGAATATGAAAACGTCATGGAGGTAGATTTTAATTGTAATGGGGTCAGTTGTGTTCCCTAAAATAGTCTTTAAGATTAATAAACTGCTGACATAACCACCCATCCCCCACTGAATACCACTCTCTGCAATGGCACAGGAAATTGACCAGATGTAGGAAACACTGCAGTAATGGAATACCATGACTTGATTTTAGGTTTTCCTTGCTCTACATTGGAAGTGACAGTGAAAATAGAAGAGAACATTAGATAATTACAATACTCTCTTGCGTTCCATATTTCTAGTCAGTTTACCTTCATTTATTATTTTATTTTGATTTTCCAAAAAGCATATATAATAATCTGAGGAACTACTTTAAAATGATTTAAATTTGAAGAATTGCAATTGCTATAGAGATGCCCATAGATTTGTGTTCACTGTTACTGTGCACAGCAAATTTAAATTGCAGTGGAGTCACCGTCACGACTGTAATGTGGATGGCTATTGTTGTCCTGATTAAATGCCCATTAAGTTATATTCACCAGCCCCTACATATTCGTAGAATTACAATGAAAAAGAAAGCCCCAGCATTTTCTCTCCTCTCAACAATCAGTGTTAAATATGTCCAAACAGACCTTGAAAGAGGTATATCATGATAGATTACTCGAGTCTGATTTGTTCTTCCATCTTTTACATGTAAGTTATTTCTTAAGTCTAATGGTCCTCAGTAATTTCAACAAAATGTATGTTTTTAAGTGCTAAAAGTCGGACAAAAGATTCATACATTATATATATAATATATATATATATATATATATATATATATATATATATATATATATTATTTTGATCACATTTCTTGTGACCAGCTGCTGAGATTTAGCCTTTATTAGCATAATCAGTTACAAACTAGGAATAATAATACATCGGTGTGTTGAGATGGTCTGAGTCATTTCTTTAAAGATGTACTGACTATGTAAGTCACCAATAACCTGCATACACATTTAAAAGACTTCTTGCTTGCCTGGTAACTGAGGAGTACACAAACAGGAACAATATGTTATTGTAAATAAAACTGCTTCTCAAAAATGGCCCTGTGAGGCGAGAGTGTATTAAATGGAATGTCCAGACAGTAATTTATGTGTACAGAAATAAAATAATTTATTTTTATTTTCTATACACAACAAAAGGATTAAATAACAAACGAAAAACAAAATGGTGTGAGGGAAGGAGTGCAGGGGTGGAATCCAAAACAAACTGTGATGACTCGTCTTTAATTTGTCTTCGTGGTGACCATACATAAACAAAAAAAAGACAAAAGAAATGTTAGTGTTTCAAAAATCCCGCTGCACAAAACCAGACTCTCCCTCCACCCGTTACTCCTCCTACTTTACTTTCGGACCAACCCCGAACACAGTAGTACGTTCCCTTTAGTATGTAATGTCCCGCCTCTGTAGTCAGTGGAACACCAATCCCCAACCGACACGTGTCCTTATCCTTCACTTGACTCCAGTGGCTGGAAGTTACATACTCGTACTTCCGCCCCTCACCAAGGTGCCGCCCCTCAAAAGATGACTTTTGCCATGGTCACGAGATCTTGGTAAGGGAAGTCCCGAGTTGGTTTGATGCCATCTACTGTCGGGAGGCTGAATCACAGACCGAAAACACTTTGACTCATCACATATCCCACCCCTCAGAGTGGAGCCGAAGGAACACTCGGAAACCTCTAACCCTTCCCTTTTACCTCCCTCCCGGGAAAAAAAATCAGCATTTTGATGTAACTTACCCGCACGATACCTTATTTGAAAGGCGAAGGGTTGGAGCGCCAGGTACCACCGCGTAATCCTAGCGTTTGAATCCTTCATCGTGTCTAACCACTTTAAAGAAGCGTGATCTGTGATGAGTACAAAGGGTCGTCCCAGAAGATAGTATTTTAAAGATTCCACTGCCCATTTCACTGCCAGGCATTCTTTCTCCACTACCGAATACCTCTGTTCTCTGGGCAGTAACTTCCGACTGATGTATAGTATCGGGTGTTCTACACCATCTCTCTCCTGGGACAGAACCGCCCCCAGACCAGTCTGCGATGCATCTGTCTGCAGGACGAACTCTCGGCTGAAATCCGGGCTTATTAATGCTGGGGCCTGACTCAAATTAGTTTTAATAGATTCAAAGGCTGTCTGACACTCTGCACTCCACTTAATTTTATTTGGAGCGTTCTTTTTAGTGAGATCAGTGAGAGGGGCGGCTATAGTGGAAAAGTGTGGAATAAAGCGGCGGTAATAACCAGCCAACCCTAACAGTGATCTCACCTGGGTTTTCGTGGTAGGTACCGGTGAATCCAACAAAGCCTGGACTTTTGAAACCAACGGTTTCACTCTACCCTTACCCATTATGAAACCTAAATATTTAGTTTCTTCTTTTCCAATAGCGCACTTTGCCATGTTCGCTGTGAGCCCCGCCCTCCTCAGAGACTGTAAGACGGCTTCTAATCTAGTCAAATGTTCTCTCCAGGAAGAACTATAAATGACTACATCATCGATATACGCAGCTGCATACTCTCGATGAGGTTGTAAAACCCTGTCCATTAGTCTCTGAAAAGTAGCAGGCGCTCCATGAAGTCCGAACGGCATAGTACAAAATTGAAAAAGACCCTCTGGGGTTGAAAATGCCGTTTTCTCACGAGAGGCTTTCGTTAATGGAATTTGCCAATATCCTTTCGTCAGATCCAGAGTTGAAATAAACCGAGCTTGCCCCAGTTTGTCTAAGAGTTCATCTACTCGAGGCATGGGATATGCATCAAACTTGGAGATAGCATTCACCCTCCTAAAATCGATACATAATCGTAGTGACCCATCTGGCTTGTCTATTGGTACTATTGGGCTACACCACTCACTTCGGGAAGGTTCAATTACCCCAAGTTTCAACATACACTCCACCTCCCTTCGAACAGAATCTCTCCGACTCTCTGGAATGCGATACGGTCTCTGTCTAACTCTTAGACCTGGCGGAGTGATAATAGCATGTTCGATCAAATGCGTTCTTCCAGGCACGTTAGAAAACACATCACTGAACATTTTAATTAGATTGCTTACCTCTTCACGCTGATCAGGAGTTAATTGTTCCCCCATCGGGACCTCAATTGCTGACTCTGACTCAAT
Organism: Polyodon spathula; assembly: GCF_017654505.1. Classification (NCBI taxonomy): domain Eukaryota; kingdom Metazoa; phylum Chordata; class Actinopteri; order Acipenseriformes; family Polyodontidae; genus Polyodon; species Polyodon spathula. The sequence goes on along the minus strand of NC_054536.1, from coordinate 85,962,833 downwards.
TGAGGGTCCAAAATCCTCTCCCTCCTGTACAGGAGATATAAAATGGACTTCCCGTTCTTTCCACGGTTTCAGGAGATTAACATGATAAATTTGACTTTCTTTCCGACGCCCAGGCTGTCGGATCTCATAATTGACTTTACCAATTGCTCGAATAACCTGAAAGGGACCCTGCCATTTAGCAAACAACTTAGATTCCGATGAGGGCAACAATAACAACACTTTATCTCCAGGTCGAAAGTTCCGAATTCTTGCATTTTTATTGTAGCTTTGTTGCTGCTTCTGCTGTGCCGCTTTGAGATTGTCATGTGCCAATCGACCGACTAATTCTAAGCGATCGCGTAACTGCAACACGTATTTTACTACATTTTTAGACTCCTTTGACTGTTCTTCCCAGCCTTCTCTTATGAGATCCAAGATACCCCGCGGCTGCCGACCGTACAAGAGCTCAAACGGGGAAAACCCCGTTGAGGATTGTGGTACCTCGCGAACTGCAAAGAGCAAGTAGGGAAGCAGTTTAGCCCAATTGCGTTTTTCTTGATCTACAAAGCGGCGCAACATATTTTTCAAAGTCTGATTAAATCGTTCAACAAGCCCATCCGTTTGTGGATGAAAAACTGAGGTTCTAATTGAACGAATTTTCAATAATTTATATAGTTGCTGAATACAGTCTGACATAAAATTAGTGCCCTGATCAGTGAGAATTTCTTTCGGGATTCCCACCCTAGAGAATATTTTTACCAATTCATTCGCTACAGCTATTGCATTCATAGAGCGTAAGGGAACAGCTTCTGGATATCTCGTTGCGTAGTCCACTACTACTAAAATATACCGATATCCTGACTCTGTTCCCTCCAGAGGGCCTACTAAATCTACACCAATCCTTTCAAACGGTACCCCAATAATTGGAAGTGGAACCAGAGGTGCGGGGCGAACTGACTTAGGGGCAGCTAATTGACATTCAGGACACTCCGATACATACTTCCGCACCAGACCATAAACCCCAGGCCAAAAAAACCGGGCCAGAATTCGTTCCTGAGTCTTTTCAGTTCCCAAATGACCTGAAAATGGAATGTCATGCGCCAATCTCATGACTTCTGACTGAAAAGGCCTAGGAACCAATAACTGTTTTACGAGCTGTCCCGTCCCGGGAGCCCGGGTTATTCTATATAATAAGTGCCCAGATACAGAAAAATGCGGAAATACCACCGGTTGTCCTTCCTGCATATCCTTCCCCTCGATATATCTAACCCGTTTCCAAGCATACTGTAACGTGGGATCATTTTGTTGTTCATATCCCAAGTCAATATCTCGGTCCCAATGGTTAGGTACACAGAGAGGAGTGTCTTTTATTACATGACCTTCCACCTCAGTAACCTCGCAGCCCCGGTTACACTGAATACCTACTCCCTTTCCTTGCCGTTTCAGCGATTGGTTTACTTTTGTGTCAGACCCCTCCCCTTGTCGTCTCAGAGTTCCCTCATATTTTTCCACCCGACGCTCTCTTTTTGTTTTTCTTGGGCGGATTTTAGGGTTAAACAGGTCGGATTGCAACGGAAAAATCTCGCCAATTGTTTTCTCCTGTTGCTTTAATTGTCCCCTGGTAGAAACTAAGACCATTTCCCGACCTAAAATACGATCAAAAAACGGCCAGTCTCTTCCCAGGAGAACAGGGTATGGTAAACATTGCGCTACAGCCACTTTAACGCAAGCTGAATAATCACCTACAATAAGTCTAACTTTAGTGGTGGGATAAACCCGAGTTTCTCCATGAATACAGGAGATAGCCACTTTACCCTGTGGCTCCCAGGCTACCCCATCCAAGAGAGCTTGCCGAATCAATGTTTGTGCACACCCAGAGTCCGCAAATGCGTAAGTACTCTTTCCCCCGACCTGTACTCTTAACTGATAAGGGCCCTCCCGACATTCCCCAGTGTTCCTACCTGTTACTGCTGACCAGGATCTTGTCGCCAGGTCCACCTTTATTACTGGACAATTCCTGGCAATGTGTCCAGGCTCATTACATTGGTAGCACACTTGGTTAGGAGGCATCAACGGAGTTAATCTGTCCTGCGAGTCCGCGACCGGCAGGTTAGGGGGATTCTCTCTCGCCCAGGATGGGGCTAACCTCGACCTCCATGGTCTGAAGGTCCGGTTACCCCCTCTGGGCTTCATTGGTTGGTTGGTCCGAGTTAGTTTAGGGGCAGGAGTGGGGTCTGACCCGGCACCTTCGTTTGCGTCTTCGTAGGCCTCCGCCAGGAGGAGGGCATCCTCGAGAGTGGTAGGTCTATTCCTCTTAATCCACTCTCGATTCCCTGGCGGTAGTATAGACGCAAACTGTTCTATAACTATTTTCTGCACCAGTTCTTGGGGTGTATGTTCTTCTGGCCGCAGCCACCGGGTGCACTGATCTAAAAGATATTGTCCCGCAACCCGGGGCCGCATCCCCTTGGACAGCTGGTATTCCCGAAAACGGCGCCGGTATGTTTCCTCCGTGATCCCGAGGCGTGAGAGAATGGCTTCTTTAACTTTAACATAGTCCCCTGCATTCGTGGCCGTCAGGGCTCGATATGCTGCCTGAGCTTCCCCTGTCAGGCAGGGTGCCAATTTCATGGCCCAGTGTTCCCTAGGCCACTCTGCAGCCTCTGCCACTCTCTCAAACGTAATCAAGAAAGCCTCGGGATCATCTTCCGAGGTCATCTTCTGAAGATTAGGCTGAGCTGCAAACATCCGGGCAACCGCTCTCTCTGATGTTGATATTGATAGTTTTTCTACCAGCTGTCCCAAGAACTGGGCGAGCTGTTCCAGGTGCCGTGTCTCTCTCTCCTCTCGCTTCTCCTCCTGCTCCCTAAACATTGTCAAAACTGTAGCTGGATCCATTTTCACTTCTGACACCACGTGTGAGGCGAGAGTGTATTAAATGGAATGTCCAGACAGTAATTTATGTGTACAGAAATAAAATAATTTATTTTTATTTTCTATACACAACAAAAGGATTAAATAACAAACGAAAAACAAAATGGTGTGAGGGAAGGAGTGCAGGGGTGGAATCCAAAACAAACTGTGATGACTCGTCTTTAATTTGTCTTCGTGGTGACCCGTACATAAACAAAAAAAAGACAAAAGAAATGTTAGTGTTTCAAAAATCCCGCTGCACAAAACCAGACTCTCCCTCCACCCGTTACTCCTCCTACTTTACTTTCGGACCAACCCCGAACACAGTAGTACGTTCCCTTTAGTAGGTAATGTCCCGCCTCTGTAGTCAGTGGAACACCAATCCCCAACCGACACGTGTCCTTCTCCTTCACTTGACTCCAGTGGCTGGAAGTTACATACTCGTACTTCCGCCCCTCACCAAGGTGCCGCCCCTCAAAAGATGACTTTTGCCATGGTCACGAGATCTTGGTAAGGGAAGTCCCGAGTTGGTTTGATGCCATCTACTGTCGGGAGGCTGAATCACAGACCGAAAACCCTTTGACTCATCACAGGCCCTTTACTGCATAAAAGTATTTTATTATAAACTGACTTTCATCAACAAAAGATAAACAAATTATAACATTTTGCACAGATTGATTTTAAATTTGATTGACAGTTGATGGGGCATCTACTGTCTGATAGAAGCCTGATAGAGCTGGAAGCTGATTGGCTGATGGTACTGAATCATTTTCTGGTTTACAGTTTTATTTTATATAATGCTTGATGTAATGTTGCTGCCCACCGGAACACTTGTTGAAAATACATGTTGGATCATAAACCATTAAGATATATTCGTATTACTGTTTTTTATATTTTGTACTGTTCAACCCCCAATAAATGCACAACAGACACTATTACTAAATATATCTTATTATTTACATTCATTTTACTTGCATGCCTATGGATCTCTAGGTTCTTCTGCCATTTCTAGTTAGCTTTGATTTTGTTTTACATAATCAATTTAAGAGTGAAAGCAGAATGAATCACTGTTAATGTCTGTCAACCCATTTGGAAATACCTTCAATAAGAAAATACACTGTATCCAATATAAACTTTCTATCTGTCAAATAAATTACTGTATTGGCAAACATTAACCAACAATATCCACTATAATACAACAGTTATAGAAGTTTTGGTAAGTTTAGATAGACAGAATTAAACTACATATCCTAATCTAGTTACCTGCTTGAAACTATTAACTATATGAGGGCTGGCACAGTGCCATCTAATGTCAAAACCCCTGTACTTCCCAGATATCCTACACATTATTAGTTAGGCACAACAATAACTATTTGAAATGAGAAATCAATGACTGCAAAAAATATAAATTCCAGTGTCAATAGACCAAATTAGTATGATCTGTGCTTTTGCTTATTCAAAAAATCCTGGATTACAAACAAACTAGTGAATTAGGCTAGCAGCAAACTGTTTAGGCTTCATATTGTAGTCTGAATTTACAAACTAAAATGGAAGTTTTATTTTATTTATTTTTTTTTTCTATGGCAAAGCATACTTATTTTACTCCAAAGACAATCCTGTTCAATTCCACAAAACTGGTAAATAAAAAACATCTAATAGTTATTTAAGAGTAGCCATTGTGAGTATATTGTAGGCAAATCTATAATTCTTTATTCTCAGTACAATAAATGGCTACCAATAATACATTATTGTTTTTTTGTTTTGCTTTTCTTATTTGCTATGTGAGCAGTACCAAGCTTCAATGCACTTTGGTAGTGTTGTGTACACAGTACATCAAACGTGGTGTGATAGCAATACCACTCTTCTGCTATTGGTCAGGGTAGTGATGTGCTGTCAGCAGCTCTTTGGTATGAACATGTTTATGCATGCTTCAGCAAAATGTACTTGGATTTGTAGTTCTCTATCACAAAATTCAGTCTCTAGAGTATAAATTTGATACGTGGACACTGGTTTCTTTAGTTTGCTCTGATATTACGATTTGTGTATTCAGTGTCCATATATTACACTAGTCAGTAGTTCAGGACAAACCCCTCAACAGGAATTTGTATTGATGAATCTGTGAAATGACAGCATGAAAAGCCTCAAACCCATTGACTACCTGGGGGGCAGTAGACCCAAGGATTTAAGGGGGGGGGGGGGGGGGGGGGGGGGGGGCCACTCAATCAAACACAGAGATGATTGAGTTACTTGCTTATTTATGTTCTATGACTGAAATTAGATGATGTAATGTGTGTAGAGGACAGTCCTTTCTCCAGAACCATAAATCGCTTGGAAAACACAAACTTAATAGAATATAATTTATGTTAAAATTCAGCAATTTATTGATAAAGGTAGGAAGTAAGGCAGTCAACCTCTGTCTGAATTAATAAGATAAGCTTGTGCAAGTATTCTTTCTTATATAACATCCCTCCCCTGTGCAGACAGAAATAAAGTTTAGACCCAAAGAAGCACCCTAGTTATTCACTCTTGAATGTCTCTTGAGTAAAGACTGAAAGCGGTACCAAATAATGCTGTGAATCTGTAATGCAGATTTCTGTTGGCGAGGAAATTGCAAATCAACATACAAACTTCATTAAGTGTAAGGCTTGCAACTCAAATCTTTAATACCTCTCTCCTATATATCTCAGCAGACATCTATTTCTTGCCCTCACCTGTGTATTTGTAAGCCTCCTTTTGTTTGTCCCTTATCACCTCAGTTTAAATCAAGCATGTTCTTGCCCTGACCCCACCCCTCTCTTTCACTAATCTGCCTGATCTCATGCATTTTCAAACTCATATTGTATGTGCACATATCATATTACAGACCAAATCAAATCATGAACTGTAGAATTTGCCTGCACTACTAAAGACTGTAGCACCACCAGATTGAAGGGAGGGGCATACTTTTAAAAACTGTATAATTTTATTTTCCCTGTTTTTGTTTTAGTTGCAATGACATCGTATTTCCATTCTGCATGTTTGCATATCATTTGATGTGCAGCCATTGTGGGAATACTGGCACTGCACCATTTTTGCCTATATAACGATAACCTTATTTGGGCTACAATTCATCAGCAGACCTGCCAATTCTCCAGCATTCAGTGGGATAGTAACACATTCATCACTGATGTCCTAATCTTACTCTCAAGGAGAATAATCTCTCCCATTAATACCCCAGTTTACTTATGCATAACACGCTGTTATACAAATTTATGCTAGCTGTAGTTTATCAATCTGTTCAGAGAAAAATTCCACAGGAACATCAAGGGCGGTGCTTCGACAGAATGAAAATTTGGTTAAGAATATCATTTGAAATGCGTTTTGAGTAAGGATATTCCGTAAGGTTAAATAGCAACGTGTTAAGGTTGAGTGTTGATGCTACTGGATCTGATGATGTTCCTAAAGCATTTCTCACTGGACAATATTTGTTGCTGGTTTTAGTGTAACAGAACAAGGTATATCTGTATTACTTTTCAGATAAAAATAGCTTTTTTACAGCAAAAATAACTACTTATTTATTAAAAATAACTAGCACAGCAAAAATAACTAGCACTTTATCAAACATGGTCTGACAATAGTGCAAAATACTGTCATAAAATGTGTTGTGATGAGACATTAACATATGTAAGCATGAATTGTGTTATTTGTTGAAATGCTGCTCCCATGCAGATATTATAAGAATAAGTGAAGTAAACAAATCTTTCAGCCAATGCCCATCTGTGCCACAACCTAGGAGTGCAGGGAACAAACCACTTTCGTCCCTAGTATTTTTTAGTTTTCTTTGCTGTCAGAGGTAATTGAAAAAGCCACGTAGACTATCGGGTTGTTTAAAGACTGGGTTCAGCCCTTTTGGTTTCTATCTGGGATTTCTTTTGTGGTTGTAGGCAGGAGTTTTCAATTGGCATACTGTACTTCCTGAAAATAGAACCATTTAAATGTCAGATCTCAAAACTAAAGCACTTATTTAGATTTATTTAGTGAAGATATTACAAAATGAATCTGAAGTTTATTCATATTTGCAAAGTACTTCTGCAGTTTGCAGTGCTTTTCCTATGCTCATACTGTGTTTTATAATTCTTTACCCTGGTTTTTAAAATGCTCTACCTTGCCACCGTGCATAGGTCCTGTTTCATGAATTGGAATGCTGCACCAGGCTATTTAAGCAGGGGAAAGCATTCTACATTACTATACTGTGTGTGCATTAAGGACCATATGCAAAACATGTGTTACTCAATGAAGGTTTATTATTTTTGGTAGAAGGTATAAAGGACTTTACCAGCTTTAAAAGCATTTAACGTACTGTTTTTTAGGATAGGGCCCCAATGACGATGCTATACATTTTTACAATACTACATGCTCCACACTTTGACTAGCATATGTTGTATAGAGAATTATATTTAAATCATTCTGCTGATTTTACCTTCTACATTTTGATGTTTTTTTAAAAGGCTTTCACCTTTCACACACAAATGATAATGTATTTGTTGGCAAGACACATTGCAGTCAATTCATATGATGGCAGAGTTGCAGCAGAATCCAACATACTGGTACAGTGCTTTTTTATTTTTCTTATAAGGTCTTACATGGTGACTGTATTCATCAAAAATGTATGAGCAGTGCTCTGGTAGGTTCAATGCAAGGGTACACCATGATAGAGCCAAGAATGTTACAGCTTAACTTAACAAAGCATATTGTTTAATTAGTATGTTCTATTATGTTCGCACTGTGTCCATCAGTCCAACTAGATGTATACTTTGCTTAATTTTAGGCTGTTGTTGGAAACACGTTAATAAATGAAAGGGTTAAACATGGTGTAAAGCCCTCTTCCTCGGGTTCTATTGCTTAATTAGGGACCTCATATTGACCAATCAGGTTATTATCCATTCTATTTCCTAATAACTATTGTAGTGTTGTCCTGGCGCCCCCCTTTAAAGCAAGTGCATAAGCAAAATTACATTCTCAGAGGAAATAAACAATTGTAACGATGTAAAACACTTATGAAACAACAGTCACAGAAAGTTATTGTTTGGAGTAGTCTCGTGTAGTTTTTTTTTACTGTTTAATATCTCAAAAAATGCCTTGCCTTTGCACTTCTTTGATAAAAGGCTATCTTAAATATTTAAACTAAAGGAGCTATTCAGGCTCAGTGAAATCATATTCCATCTGGTGTGGTGTATCTTACATTAAAAAATACTGGGTTTGTTTATATATGTGAGAAGAGCAACCTCTTCTGGTAGAAGGCTTGTCAAATAAGAAACCAAAAAGTAGCTAGACCAGGCGTCTCTCTTCTCCAGTGCTGGATTAGATCTGCACAAAAGTTTAGAGCATGATACATTATTTATTTATTTATTTATTTATTTATTTATTTATTTATTGAACATGCCACTTAATGACTGATTCTCATCTAAATAAGACAGCTGGTCACGTGTGGCTAAGAGAAGCCATAACCACTTTTAAAATAAAATACAAATCAGATTAATACAAATCAATTAATATTAAATTTCCACTTTGAGGAAAAAAATACATACCTTTATAGTCTTGTTGCAAATGTGTTGGCGTAGTTTGTAGACAGTTTGGTTAATTTATTTATTTATTTTTTTTGGTGAAAATATTAAAAAGCTGTGAATGCTCAGTGTTATCTGAGCCTAGTCAGGGTTCAGATTGTACATCCTCAGCCTGGTGATAACATTGATGTAGTAAAAGAAAGTGACAGGGCCAGGAAGCAAATTCACAAGCAAGCAGAGGAAATTACAAAAGAGTTCCTAAGAACGAGGAAAACAGAGATACAAAACAAATACACTAAGCATCTGTGAGAGAGAGAGAGTCAAGCCAAGTCATAAATCTCCTTCCAGATCTGTGAGAGCACTGTATAACAGGAACAGTGTGCCCCGGACCGGATGGGTTGGCAATTCATTCCAGGGTCAGTCAGAAGTCGGCCATCCAGAAAGGGAGCGGAGTCACAATACCAGAAGTCATCGCCTTAATGCGGTAGGCGATGTGTCAGTCGTGGAGTGGAGGAAGAGTGATTACACCCCTTACCAAAGGGGGCGTGACTGAGGGTATATCAGGGGATGTGGGCAAGCAATCTGTTCCTTTGTTATGGTTGTGAGAAAAGATCTGTAAAGGACGTAGCCGTGAATGTTTTGTGTAATCTCTGTCTGTCGATTTAAATGTGAGTATATATATATATATATATATATAATATCTATATATATATATATATATATATATATTTTTTTTTTTTAGTCATAAGGTAAGGTTTTGACAAAAAAATAACATGTAGGCAATAAAAAGGCTTAACTAGAGAGAGAGCGAGAGAGACAAAGAGTGAGAGAGAGAGAGCAAGAGAGAGAGAAAAAGAGAAAGATATGAATAAATCATATCTGGGTAAATAGGTTGTGGGGGCAGAGGGAGTGGGAGTGTCTAATGCTTCATTGTATGAGGTACTCCTTGAAGCATGGAGCAACGCACAAAGCTTGGCACTGTCTCTTCTCTGTCACTTCATGTTGATGGTAAATATTATTTGCTTATGTCTTCACTGGCACACTCACTGACATCCGATTCAGTGGAAGAATTGTATGTATTTGAATTTAAATCGGAATCTCAATTCAATATTACTACTAATAATTCTTTCTCATTTTTCGTGATTTTCGCCGGATTACAAATACTGTTGACTGGGATAATTATATTTAATTCAGTCAATATGCAAACTGACTTAAAAAAAAAATCTTTGTTTAAACATTTCAGACTGTAATATCAGTAGCACATTGTATTAACATGATTAAATAAATATATAAATAAATAAAAACAAGGAATGGAGTTTAGTTTCATTGGAGCCTGATCATAAAGTTCGGCTGTATAAAGTGGATTAGGCTTGGATTCCACTTACCTGTCATTGTCATCTAACAATAGTGTTGTGTGTACCATAGCAAGGCAAATTGACATCAAGCAGCTTCTTGAAGGATCTCAGGGTGTCGGCTTCAACGACATTACTGCGGAGTTGGTTCCAGACTCTCACAATTCTCTGTGTAAAAAGTGCCTCCTATTTTCTGTTCTGAATGCCCCTTTGTCTAATCTCCATTTGTGACCCCTGGTCCTTGTTTCTTTTTTCACGTCGAAAAAGTCCCCTGGGTCGACATTGTCAATACCTTTTAGAATTTTTAATACTTGAATCAAATCGCCTCGTAGTCTTCTTTGTTCAAGACTGAATAGATTCAATTCTTTTAGCCAGTCTGCATATGATATGCCTTTTAAACCAGGAATAATTCTGGTTGCTTTTCTTTGCACTCTTTCTAGAGCAGCAATATCATTTTTGTACCTAGGTGACCAGAACAGAACAATATTCTAGATGAGGCCTTACCAATGCTTCGTAAAGTTTTAACATTACTTGTTAAAACACTACTTAAATTCGACACTTTTCACTATATATATATATATATATATATATACACATATACACATATATATATATACACACACACACACACACACACACACACACACAGTATATGAAGACATTTCTGAGTCGACATAAACTCCTTGATCTGTTTCATAGATTCCTTCTTCAATTTCAGTATCTCCCATATGGGATTTATAATGGAAATTCATATTGCCTGCATACAGTACCTTACACTTTTCTCTATTAAATGTCATTTGCCATGTGTCTGCCCAATTCTGAATGCTGTCTAGATCATTTTGAATGACCTTTGCTGCTGCAACGGTGTTTGCCTCTCCTCCTATTTTGTGTAGTCTGAAAATTTAACAAGTTTGCTTACTATATCAGAATCTAAGTCATTAATCCATCTGATTGCATTTCCTTGAATCCCTACTGCATTCAGTTTGAGAAGTAATTTTCTATGCAGGACTTTGTCAAAAACTTACTGGAAATATAAATATACTATGTCATTTGCTTTGCAATTATCCATTCTTGATGTTGCACCTCAAAGAAATCAAGCAGATTAGTTAGACATGATCTCACTTTGCTAAAACCATGCTGACTGTCTCCCAGGATTTGTTACCAAATAGGTAATTTTCCATTTTGGATCTTATTATAGTTTCCATAAATTTACATATAATAGAAGTAATACTTATTGGTTACCTGGTTCGGTTTTGTCTCCCTTTTTGTGGATCGGTATTATGTTTGCAATTCTCCAGTCTGTCTGTACAACCCCTGTCTATGTAATTATGATCTTAGTTAGCGGTTTGTAAATAACTTCTTTCATTTCTGTATGGTTTTGTTATGATGGTTACATTTTAAACAACCGCAATATTAAAATGAAAGACAAACTATCGGGTACAACTCAAAGGTTTTATTCAAGCACCTCATATTAAACATCTGCATAGCCATCTGCAAAAAAATGGAAAATCAAAAATAGTTATTTATAAAAATATAGTAAACCAAAACACACCTGCAACTTCAGTCCACATAATATGTGATTTACACCTAACCCCATAAAACAGTTACAGGCTGCAGGCTGCCAGCAGAAAAGTGTCACACCTAGCTTTGGCATAGATCATTTGTGCTATAAATCACTGGGACCCTTTGCATGGCAGGTTTCCGTTGTCAAGCTAAATGGTTCTTTAATGGACCCAGATTCAATTACAATGAGTCTGCCCAATGATGATGTGCAAGAGAAACTAGGTTGGAAACCAAATTATATGAAAAATAGTGAATTCTGGCCCACTCCTGTATTCTGGATGGAGGACATACCTCCTAAAATTATCCTCTGTGAGCAACATGAAATGTATCAAAGAAACAGTTATAGACCCAGAAACATTGTTCACGATACAGAGCTAACTTTGAAAAGAGCAGTTGAACGCAATATTTTTTAAAGTGTAGATGCGACCAGTGTAAATGTGATAACCTCTGACTAGGTTCAAATCTTGCCCAGCCTGAAGTCACTTAGTCAGACACTGTCGAATTCTGTTTGAACGTAATAGTCCTAAAGGGATGTCATTTTCACACTTGAATGTAGACCCACATGATGTAAAGAGAATTGAATGCGTGGGTTGTGACAGTGGTCATCCAGTGACATGGGCTCATTTAGGTAAGATAGAATGTGAGGAGGGTGTTCCTGCCAAACGTGTACAAGTGTCTTACAGGTATCAAGTGAAGACCCTGGTGGCCCACACCTGCGATGGGAAGAATTGGATAAAAAGTTCTGTTGTAGTGTTTGTAGAACCAATCCGAGCTGAGCCTAGCGCAGAGTTCGCATCCTGCTGGAAACGAGCTGATTTGTTAGACATGAATTGGATGTTCTAAACCAACATGTATTGATTGAAATAATATGATACACTCTTAGTCAATAACCATAGTAACACTGTAAGTACTCTGTTTCAAATAGACCTGCATACTTGGTAGAAAATATTAAGCAGCTGTTATGTACAGTCTCTGAAAAAGCATCCAGATAAAGTTCGGGCTGACCAGCTTTTGGCAGACCCTTATCAGAGGTAGGCAAGGCTGTGAGTTATGCGCCAGACCTTGGTAGCCAACTTTCTGGAGAAAGCTGCTGAGCTGAGCAAATATATATATATATATATTATATATATATAGATATATTATATATTTATTTCATAATAATTGTTCTGTTAGTGTAGATGTTTAAAATTTCATCTTTTTCTTAAAAAAATCTTGTAATCGAAAAACTAAAAAGGCTTAGAGAATGAGTGTATAGGGTAACCGTTTAAATAGCAGACTCATAATCAAGTCTCTTATTTAAAGAAAGGAGTGAGTCCGATTTAAAGACGGTTTCTGATTTAAAAGTAAGTATTCTAAAGTAATGAAAACAGAATACTCGAATCAACAATTTAAAGTCTTAGAACTGCTGCTATATTTCTGGGAGCTAAACAAATGTATAGTTTAAATGAATGGGCAGTCATGTATCTTATTTGGAAAAAGTAATTAAGACTTGATCTAAAAGGAGCCCCTGAGTTAGAAGTAAATCTTCTATTTAGATTACAATAATATGGCTATTAGAATGTTGTATTTAAAAGAAGCAAGACAACACAATAAAAATAGTATAAACTGTGTGCATCAGGGAGTTGGTCTATAGTATTCAGTTACCACCCAAGGATGGCGGGTGGTGTTCCACTGTGATCAGCTCCCGCCCTACCAGGGACAGGACCCTGTACAGCTTTGCTCGGCAGCACCTGCCTCCCCCTTATCTAGCAGTCCTTCTCCATCACCCTAGGACTCAACAGGCCACGACCTTTGGACACAGGGAGCCCTGGGCCACTTGGGCAACTAAGACCTCGATGCCAACGCAGACCCTCACATTGTTTTCGGGACATTGCTGGTCTCCTCGGGGACAAGGGGGGAGCTGTGTAATGACCCTGGGTCTACTGTAACTGCGTTTGGGAAGGTTCTGGCCTTGGGTCAACTGTTCAGTGCAGCAGGTGTTCAGGGATGTCACAGATGATGGCTGATGGACCGGGGTTGCACTGGACACAGAAATAAGTAGCGGACTGCTACTGCTGCACTAGGGAAAGAGAGAGACACAAGCTGGAGTGTGAGAGAAAGAGAGCAGAAGAAACCACAAGAAAGAGCAAAAGAGCAGCAGGACTAGAAAGGACCAGAGACTGCATTTAGTGGTTGAAGCACATGGCCGCAAGAGCGTGTTTTGGGAGTTACTTTTATTTTATGTTTATTATTTACACACAGTGAGTAGCAGTACACTGCTCAGCTGTAGCTGTACCACTGGCTGATAAAGCAGCGCACTTTACCTGTCAAGTGTAGAGTCCCGGCTTAATAAACCGTGAGGTCAAGAACCTGCAAATCCTGTGTTAGCTTCACTCATTCAATGCTACGTTACCTGTACTTACGTATTTTCTGTAGTGATTGAACATAGTTGGAACGATAACATTTGAGGTAATTTACCAGAGATTAAGGTCCTCGTATTGACCGATCCATTTTCTAATCTCCAGTAAAGGATCTCAAATGTTATCTTTCAATCTTTATTCAATCTCTGTTCCATATCAATCCTAGGGAAATGCGTAAATACAGTGCTAATTTACGTATTTTACCTTTTTTTGTTTAATGAAAAGAAACTCTTTATTAGTGACTTATAAGCCCTTTATTAGAAATGAAGTAAGTCAGTTAATATAAACTAAAGTAAGTGTATCCATAAATAGTTAACTTTGTTAAGTAATTATTAATAACCAGCCAGAAAGTCTTTATTTGGACAAGAATAGTCTTCACTTCAGTATAGGCTGTAAATGACCTGTTACAAGCTTTTGGCTTGGGACATTTAACTGTATGAGGTGGGCCTTACCAGACGGTAAAGCCCACTTTGAGTAAAATTGCTTAAGTCAGCTCAGTTCTGTAAGTCTAAGTAATTTGCACTCAGAGCCGTCTGTTGGCTGGTTAAGGTATTTGAATTGAGAGATTGATAGTCAGGGATTTACCATTGTCCTATTAAATTATCTGACTGTTACTTCTGTGTTATTCTTCTTTAAATTATTTATTTTCTGTTTGTTGAGGATAAATTCAACACATGTTTTTGCTTTTTGTGGTGGGTTTCATGAGATTTTGAAATAGTTGGGGTTGGCTGGGGTTGCATATAGAGACCTGCTTATTCAATTCTGATGAAACTTTTTTAGCACAAACTATTGAGAGTATCATAACCTGTGGATATATCAAGGCTGTCTGTTTGTATGAATATGTGTCTGTATATCACACTTACATTGTTACATTTGCATATAGTGCATGGAGGTCATGCTGATGCACTGATTGTGTATTTCACACTGTGGTAGGGGATGTATGGCACTGACAAACTTGTTCCATTGTTAATAGATTCCACATAAAACTAATATCTAATAATAAAGGGAAAAGAACAAGAAAAATAAATTCAATTCACATATTTCTGGTCAGTAACTGTGTTGTTACTTCATTCTTGACAGTAAGAAATGTTTCCCACTTGGTGGCACTGCTGGACTATTTATATGAACAATGCTGAATGAAACAGGACATGCTTTAGACTACAGAAAGCTATGTAAAGCTATTTTAAGATAGGAACTCGGTATACAAGCAGATCCAATCAATCTTTCACTATCACAACATGTACCAGGTCCAGTATGATACACTTACATTCAAAATGCAACAATGTCTTGAAATAAGTGACTGATTATTGTAAAATATGAAGATGCAATCTCACTGTTTTAGTTTATTGAAATTGTGATTAAGTTTTCCAGTGATATCTGCATGTCTGTCAAAAAGTTGTTGATTGTGTTTCAGTACTCTGTTGTGTATATAAAAATGTGGAATGCATTTATAACAAGTGACTTCTGACATATTACTTCTTATATAAACTGTGTCTGAGTTTTAATACGACTACAACCATGACTACTACGACTACTATTACTGCACTCTACTACTATTAGTAAAACATTATATTAGTAAGTTCTTGCTTTTGAGTAATGAGTAGCTTAATAGTATTATCCCAAATTAGTATGTTACTGTTAAAATGTCCTCACATACGCAAAGTTATTAGCTAAAACACTTTTCAGTATTAAATATTTCTTATGTTCTTATGCAAAACATTAAATAGAGGAAGACATTTTGAACATTGCTATAGAGGCTTGTGACAGAGATGGAATGATTCTTGGTGTTAGAGGGCGAGGATGCTGTGTAAAAGGAACAGAGTACACTGGACTAAATAGCATGACAGTTTATTCCCAGGGTTAGGAGGAAGTATGCCATCTAGAAAAGGAGCGGCTGCGCTCGTTAACCAAGAAGTCACGAGTGAGGATATAAAAAGGGGATGTAGTAAACTGATCTGTTCCTTTGTAATGGTTAGAGGAAACCTAAAAAGAGAACCGGTGAAAACATGAGTGTTGTGTTTGTTTGTACTGTCTTACGTAAAAACTGTTCGTTTGTTGTTTTAGACTTGTAACATGATCCAGAGCTGTAGCCGAAGGCCAGCACCAAACCAGACACAGAACTGTATTTGCACCACAAACACTAATTCACTCACTAAAGAACCTGTGTATGTGTTTTGTGTTACGTGTGGGTGTACAAAGAAAGGGATTTTTGGTTATGGGTCAAACCCGGGAATTATAAATAAAACGATACATGCTGCTGTATCACTTTTCTTCATTATTGTTTACTATTGTTTGCCGCCAGGCACTGGACAAAATACAATCAATAAACACTCTTGCACCTGGATATCATGTATCTGTTTCATCTGCAGTGCTGTGTTACTTTAGCGAAGACAAATGTCATGTATACTTCATCTCTACGTAAAACAAACTGATGTCTAACAGAAAACATAAATACAAATTGCCGTATCTTTGCTCTTACCAGATATAAAAAGGATCCAATATTGCTACATTATACTATTTGCTATAAATACTGTGTAACAGGGAAAGATCTGTGCTGACTCTGCTGGCGCGTTCAGAGGGCTGCAGGAGAGGGCGGCAGTCGTCCAACAACTGCCTGTGAGTCATGGCAGTGACACGGGGAGGTGGGAAAGTGGGTGTGTGGACTTTCCCCCTCTCTGAATGGCTGAGAGGCGCATCTTGGGAGATTGTTAGCCCTATAAATTAACGCTCTGTTGTTTCCTCAGGTCTGTCCTTTTAAACGCGCAGAGTGCACGGAAATGCTGGTCCACGACCGAACGGAACGGAGGTTCAGAGCGAGACAGTGAGGGAGGGGAACCCTTGGGCAGATCCCTGAATAAGTATAGCTGAGCAGGCTAGGTAGCTGGAAGCGTAGGACGGTAATCCGGGTCGCACGGGCAGCGGCGACTGGGATATTGCTGCAAAGTGCAGCACCTTTTCTTTGTAGTTTTGTTACTGTTTTATTTTCCCTGTTTCTTTGTGCCTTCCATTTTTGCGGTATTGTTTTGAAGCACCTGCGAGTGCTCCTGGACTGTTTATCATTGCTTGGTATTCCCGTGGTTCTGTTTACCATAGTTGGTAAGCAGACTACGGACCAACAGCGCCCTCTACGGGCTAAAGAAACCCAACGCGCCCCTGAAATAAAACTGGGCACCTGTGTGGTGTTTTCAATTACACCTGTCTGTCTCCTGGTCAGTGAATTACCCACACCCCTTCCACATACTGCAAAACAGCATATGGGCTCAATTACTTGGGAATGGCGTGTTACCTTAGAAAATTGCATGTTCACCCATGTTTTTAAATTTTCAGTAGAACAAATGTATGTTATATAGAATTTCATCAAAAAAAATCATTTAGAATTGAAATTGTCTTGGAATTACTAGTATCTTTTTTGTGTCTAATGTTTTTTTTTTTTTTTTTAATCAGAGCACTCACCTTACTTGATGGAGTTACTGGTATTTTCAGTATCTGTTACTATCATGATTTCAACATATGTATTTTTAGATCTGTTCAATCTTGCTACCACCCGAAGTTTATGAATAGTGAACACCTTAGCAGATAAATCATCCTGGCACGTTCAGAACTGCTACAGAATGCAATTTGTAGTTTGCAAAATTCGGAGGCTTACATTGTTTATATAATCGTAGGAAATTTACTCTGTAAAAGGTTAACTAAAAGAACAGTTTAAAATAAAGACATTTATCTCCATTGCAGGAACCTAAAGCTTAAGAACAGGGCTGATAATGCAATTGAACGAGAGGCATTTGAGAGGCCTTATTCACACATATTCATAATTTACAACATGCACAAGAGAGAACTATTTTTGACTGTGTTTTTATTTCTAAATTAACAGACAGAAAAATAATGAAATAATATCACATTATGAATAAATGAAATAATATCACATTATGAATAAATGTTAAATGCACCATTTGAAATGTAAGTATTTTTTTTTTTTGTTTTATTCCTAAACAAATGAATCACTGTTTTTTATTTCTAAGTTAAATGAAAAAGAATGAAATCAAATCTTATCACAAGGTGAGTGTGGCGGGGCACACCCCGACTCTGTGTTTATTATTATGATTACTGGTATTAGTAAAAGGTATTTGTATTTTTGTATTATTATTATTATTATTTATTATTATTATTATTATTATTATTATTATTATTATTATTTATTATAAAAGTGCTGTTTTGTGTGTGGTTTAAAAACTAATGTTTTGTTATTGTTGTTTTGCAGAATGGATGGGGTTAAAATTCCCCATCCACCTAAACACATGCATAATGTGGCCATCTCCAAATTAATTAAGTGATTACCAATTTGGAGATGGTCTTGATATTTATAAACGTTGTAAAAACATACATATGTTTCAAGCCTGTACTGAAAAGTACGGTGGCCCTGTAAGTCATCAAAACAAAGTGCTTTTTTAGTCGTGTTTATAAAGTCGCAGTCCTAGAAGCCCACTTAACACAATCTCGGTCCTTAAAGAGTTAAAACTGTTAGTGTATTTTAAATACACCACAAAACATTTTGGAAAATGTGTGCCTTTGCCTTTAAGACAAGTCGGGTATTTTGGAATGAATCAGTTGTAAATTGAAATTTATTTTGGTTTATTGAAAGTAATGTTTTACTTATTTAGTATATGGATGTAGTGCATTATTTGCTATGTAGTGCAGAGTTTATTACATTTTGCTGTATTTACTGTACAGTATTGATGTCAGCTCTCCACTGCATTTACAGATTGTTTTTTTTAGAGCACAGCAATATTACCAGGACAGCAGATACTTAATGATTTTCAGGACTAATTTGATCCGTCTTCTATTCACAGTTACCTGGGGGCAATACTGTAGCTGTAAAATAATATTCATATCATCAAACGTAATGATTTGAAACTGATCTGCATTAATTCATTTGGTTTATCCAGTTCCAATCACTTAAACATTAAAGCACGCTGGAGTCTGCAAGAAAATACATTCAAAGTTTATATTGAACTGACTTAAAACAAACCTGCACCAGCACTACATGTGGAAATACTGCCTTTAAAAGGGGACAATAGCACCAAACTTGCACTTGTTTAGCATACAAAAGTGTTATTATAGGTACAGTGTACATTTCTGTCCAACATTCTTGGAGCTTTCAATCCAACCTTATGCTAACTGTACAATATTTATGTATTGAAATACACTGGGTGAGAGTTAATTCCAATGTAATTATTTTTATTTGAGCAACAACTGGCTCTGTGTTTGTGGTCTTGGAATTACAGTCTGTCAGTGACAGAGCTTAATGCTACCTTATTGTCCTCTGGGGATGATGTGTATTTGCCATTATAGAATCAGCTGTAGGAGAATAATCTCTTTCACCTAATTCTGTTCCCGGTTCATAATGCATTTCAAATAAACCACCCCTTACCTGGGTACACAGTGGCCCCTGTCTGAGCCATCATCAACGTTAACATGCAAGTGAGGATCATACCCCAATGTAATGACGACCACTGGAACCAACGCAGACAGTAAAGGATGGAGAAAAGTATGTCACCAAAATAGCATTACAGGGCAAAGGCAGTTTGCTCTCGTTTTCATCAAAATCAGAAGCAAATGCATTTTGCCCTAGTGTTAGAGGTTTGCCCCATAATCAAAATCACTAAGTGATCCAATACAGTTACAGAACACATGTGTCTCAGCAATAGTGTCTTTCACCCTTTGACATATTTGAAACCAATGACAAACTTTACTAAAAAAAATAAAAATAAAAATCAACCCCACCAATTCATATTCTTTAAACTTCACAATATAAATACAATGTAAAATATGGAAGACCAGTCCCACTTCTTAAGTTTAACATTATCTAAATTGTCAATGTCAGTGAGACAGTAAAGTGAATCCCCCAAATGAATGAAACCACAAATTGTTCTTCACCATCTCAAGAGCATACACACAGTAAAGAAGAAGAGAGGAAACCTCTGGGGAGTCAATTATGTTACTCTTCCACCCATGCTTAAGGGCTTACACTGTTTTGAAAGAGAAACACGCCTACCTCAGACTAGCTCTTTTATTTAATGTATTTGGAGGAATGAGTTCTGTGTGTTGTGGCAGCATTACAGGTATAATGCACTAACACTCTTTATCTACATTTAAATGTGAAGCACACCCCTCATAATTATTACAATTACTCATAATTATTCCGGTCTTATTTCTTTTTAGGAAGAGCAGACATTTTGAAAACTACTTACTCTTTAAAATTAGCACATTTGCACAACTGGAACTACATAGGTTTCGATAGACATGAAAAAAAAAAGAATGTGGCATCAGATCATTTTTGCAAATATAGCCTAGAGTAGTTCTATACAAGTGAATAACTTCCATCATAAATAGTCATATTCAGATACTATCTTATAGATCATTTTCTTTTGATGTTTGTCCAGGGATGTTCTGCCCCTTTTTCCAGGGATTGAAGCCTTGTTTAATAGAATTAGCCAAGCAAGAATGTTATTGACATCTACTTAAACATATCCATGACACTGCTGTTAACCTCCCCACTGTATTACAAAAGATATCAATGACATCTTTAAAACAGGATCTCATCCGATTGTCAGTTATTCCTGCTGCACAGTGCCCTATGGAAGTTAAAAAGTGTACAACCTAGCTGACTGCAACACTGTGTTACTTTAATGTATTTGTATTTGCACGTTTACACTATTGTTTGTCATTTAATATCACTTAGATTTCCTAATTGCTTATGCCTCAAAAGTATAGAAAATGGCTATTATTCCCCACAAACTTTGCTTTTGTGACCAGGACAGTGATATTTCAAAATATCACTATTTCCGATGGGAAAACAGGCAAATGTGTGTCTTTTCGTTCACATAAAGTCAGAAAAAAACAACATATGAATCCAAATTAACATGTATTTATCAAAAAACTACTCACTTCTAAATCTTTTGTAGTCATTTTTGTATTACTTTAGTATAAATACATGTTAATTTGGATTCATATGTTGTTTTTTTCTGACTTTATGTGAACGAAAAGACACACATTTGCCTGTTTTCCCATCGGAAATAGTGAGATTTTGAAATATCACTGTCCTGGTCACAAAAGCAAAGTTTGTGGGGAATAATAGCAATTTTCTATACTTTTGAGGCATAAGCAATTAGGAAATAATACTTACTACCCAGGAACAAAAATTGTGTTACATAGTGTTATAATGTGTGTAAATATTCAATTTGCTTTGTCTTCCTACCCCTGCATTCATGCCTTGAGTGAATGATCCTGCTGCGTTTCAGAGTGTGTGGTCGATCTTTAGTGAATGATCCTGCTGAGTTTCAGAGTGTGTGATTGATCTCTGGTGAATAATCCTGCCGAG